>NC_133028.1:55319736-55631052 GCF_048771995.1 Taeniopygia guttata
TTATCTCTAATCAGTGCTGAAAATCATGATTCTGAAGCCTTCCAACTTTCTTTTCACTTTGAACACTGTTCTATTGCAAGAAAATCAGAAATATGTCCTAGTGCATACTGGGGGAAAGAAATGGTAAGGAATCAATACAGGTAATAATACAGTCATCAGCTTGCTGCAGTACAAATCCAGATATGGCACACATGTTGAAGAGGTTTCATTTACCTTCATCCTTGATGAACAAGCTAGTTTCTCTTTTAATAGGGTTTTTAACATATTTCCAGTTTGAGGCAGTAGGAATGATTTAATGAAAACCTCAGCCTCAGCTGGGAATGTCTTTGTAGTAAATTCTTGCTGTTCTGGTATCCTCAGAATCCTAAGTAATTTAAGGCAAAAAAATTATTATTTTCTCTGTATCCAGTGAAGTGAGGCCTTGTTCTTTCTAGTCACAATTATTTCCACTAATTATTATTACTAATAGAAATAAAATATGACAAAAAACGACCAAAAGTGTATGACAACTAAGTAAGTGATCATCAGAGGTCCTTTTGAGTTACCTAATTTTCAAGTTGGTGTATGATTGCTAATCACAGTTGCAAAAAAAAATCCCTGTCATACATCTTAAAAAAGCACACATCTGAAATATTTTTGACAGTTTTCCTGCACTTTCTGTGTACATTCTGCAAGAATGCCCAAATGCCCAACACACTGATGCACTTCTGTTTTAAGTTGGGCTTAGTTTCTGAAGTTTCATTTCTGAGAAAGAACTCTTACTGGTAGCAAAGCCTCCAAGCAGCCAGGCTGTGTTCAAACCAAAATGCCTGCTGACTGAGGAACACAGTTAAGAACTGGAAACTGTAGAAGTGGGAACACACAGGAAATTTAAAAAATTGAGCAGAAGAGACATTTCCTCACAGAAGAGAAAAACAAGTCAGTAAACCCTAAGAATTCATACGCACAAAGAAATCTTGCCCATTCACTTTTTTTTATTATTTTTTTTTTAATAATCGTTTCTAGAGAACTTTGAAGAGCCTGGAGAACCACTCTGCTTGCGATTATTTGCATGTTCCATATTCTGCAAATCTTAGACTGTGAGATTTGTGATATGACAATGTCAGTATCTGCATGCAAGCAGTATATTTTTGAGTTGAAATTTTGTCTGGCCCTGCTGTTCATTCCTCACCTGGAGCCACAATGCACTCTCCTTAACATCATAATCACACAGCAATCCATGTTTGTGTCAAAAAAAAAAAGGGGTATGACTTCAGCTGAGTGATTGGTAGGAACAGAAGTGTTTACATAAAGAGAGATGCTGTCTGTAGGCAAATGTGTCCATTTAAGAGGGAAAAAAAGCAAGTGAGAGCCATTAATTACAAAGCTGTATGTTAGCTGAATTGCATTCTCATGGAATATTTTTCAGACTCTATGGAGCATTCAGCACATCTTAAAAGAAATAAAGAAGTACAAGCTGGCTCCAAATCTCTGTTGTTATAATTTGACACAGACCGCTGGATTCTGGCCCACCTGCAATCTGCAGCAAGTTGTGGTTTGCCTTTTGCTCACTCTGTGAGGATGCTGTTGATTCACTGTATCTGTTTTCATCATCCAGTCCCAGTTTCAGTTCTTTTCTTTATAGGAAGCTCTCTGTGCTCAAAGGCTGAGTATACCAGAGAGGCGCCCCAGAGTCTGGCATCAGCTGTTATCAAATAAAATAGTTGAACAGCAGATGGACATTAGAGACCTTGGTTGCTCACACAGCAGGTGCCAGCTGAACCTTAATACCACTAAACAAGCAAGAAATGTGCAGGGAGGGAAGTTGGTAGTCAGGCTGTTATCCTTACTGCTTTTTCCCAAAGGCAGGGAGCATGAAAGTATATCTACACACTGAGGCGTGCAACCTTGCTTCCTCAGCCAGGAGAGCTTATTGCCTTTTCTCCACGCTCTCAGGTTATGCCTTAAGGCTGCTTGGACAGTCTTAAAACGAATATGTGGAAGCCAAATTTAATGACAACACTCAGATAAGGAGTGGACTGTTTTAAACCTTTCTCAACACCCTCCAGCCTAACAAATGGATTAGACTCTGCCTGGAAGTTTTTGGCAGGAGCATCTTCACCTAACCTGAAAAAGAAAGGGCATTAATTCACCCATCAGCCTGCATACTGAAGCCCTGCCCCAGCAAAAACCAGAGGCAGAAGCAAGAAAAAGTCGTAGGAATTGGGTATTCACATGAAGGGTCTCCTGAAAAATCTAGTCCAAGACCAAGGAGGTGCCCAAAGACTAGACATATCTGATATAGGCTTAGGCAGCTGATAAAAAATACCTGTCCTCAGCTCCCTACAAAATGAGTTGTAGGGAGTGTCTGGCTTGTACAAAGGGGAAAAGGAAAACGAAAATGTGAATGGCCTGCATGTGTCCATCTCTTTGCACTGATGGAATCAGCCTCAAATGACTGGTCCTCTGCTTTCAATAACTCAGCTTGGTGCATAAACCAGTGGATGAATTCAGGCCTAATACCAGCTGCACTTCTGGGCAATTAAAGTGGGGCTTTTTACATTAATAATTATATAGAAATCTCACAACTCATTGTCCTCTAAAGACAACTGAAATATAACACTCTGTTTTGTGTAGACATTCCAAAATAATTGTTTTAGAGTGTGATATCTGTTTTTTATATAAACTTTTCTGTTCTCATCCTTAAAATTATATTTCGTATAGATAGTTTTTACCCCGATTTTCTCTGCTGAAAATGTACTGAAACATATAGTTCTTCAAAACTGAAAATTTGCAATATTAATGACTACTTTAAGCCCTACTTAAGCAATGAGAACTATTCAGTATAAAATTATTTGATTTTGCTATGAACATTTTACTGAAAATGACAATGTGGAGAAAACTTCAATGGAAATGTACTAAGATCTGAGTTTGAATAAATATATTTTTCTTAGCATGAGATACATGCTGACTAATTGACAAATTATCTTCCCTGCTGCATAACTTTTGACAACCTATTTAGAGTCTACATTATGATTTTAGATCTTTTGATCTTGATCTCAGAGATTATTTGAAAAAGTTTGCCAGCTGATGAGCTGCTGAGAATCTGGTAAACCCAAAATGAAGACTGCTTAGACTGACAAGATTTTTATGTCTTTCCATTTAGAAGAAACTCTCAACCTCATTAATAATGGTGCTAAAAACTTTAGTGCTGATAGGCAATGGAGCTTGTCACAAAACTCCCCACAGAAAACTTTCCAATGAAAAGATGAGAATGCTCCAAAACCTCAGTCTTATTGAGAAGGTAAAGGAAATAATTAAAGGTGTTCATATTTCTCCTTGTTCCATCATAGAAGGCAATAAAGGAGTTTAGATGGATCCCATTGCTGCCTCTACATCCTCTGGAAAAGCTTTGGGAACTGTGATAGCACCAGAAATTTTTGTTCCTCTGCTAACAAATATATAACAGGAGAAATCTTCCAGTTTTATACCAAAATTTGCACACAACAGACCAGGCCAACACACTGTCCTTGAGTGAAAGTAGTATTTGACACAAGATATCTTTTTTCCTTAATGGAAAAACAGAGCTGTGCTGGATTTCATCTTCTCAGGATTCTCCTATACTGCATATACTCCTATACTCCTTTAGACAAAGTGAGGGATGAAATACTTCCTCAAAATTCCTTTTTTTTTTTTTTTTAACAAATAGCAAAATCAGCAGGTCTTAACTCACTCTGTTCTTTGCTAGTAGGAAATATGTGTAGTACAACTTTCAGTGATGAATTCACTGTCACAGATACTTTACACTAGACTGTTTTAATGTATTCCAGTCCCCACATTAGTGTTCTTTCTACAGTCAGGTAGGATTGTGTTTTTTGTTTTTTTTTTAATCTGTAATATGCTTTTTTTAGTGTCCACACTAGCAGCTGGGAGAAAAGTTGTTCCTCTGTAGAAAATGCTTTGGCTTTGAAGTTTTACAATTGCAACGAAAATATACCAATATGCTGGGATACCTTGTGTCAAAGAACAGACTTTGTTTTAAGCCATTCAGGAGAGATTTAGCAGTAGAACGAGATGTTCTACCCCATGATAAGAGGGCATGATGGAGCAGAAAAACAACACAGCTGTGTAGAAAGAGGGAGTTCCCATTCCTGGAAAAGTCTACCTGTTCTAGGTATATTGCTTCAAACCAGACAGAAGTATTTATATCTCAAAATTTCCACATAGTTATTTCATAGAATTCCATGCCCATGATGGCTGGGTGGCCAGCTGCATCTGTACTACTATCTCTGGTTTGTGTCATTCTCTGTTTAAAATGATGTAAATATGAACAAATAATTACTTTCCTTAGGTAAATATTAACACTTACATCCCTCTCTCAAGACAACCAGATTAGTGGATTACAAATACAAAGAGAGCAGCACGTTGTGAGAGGGAACATCAGCCCAAACATAGGGAGGTTTTTGTGCTGCAATTTACTTTTTCAGCTTCTTTACATCACGATTGTAAGTTCTTTTGCTCTCAAGTCCTGTAAACTATTTCTAGCACAGTACAAGAGGCTTGATATTTCACTATTTCATCACAGGTTGCATTTAGTTGTGTTTTTACCTATCTTTTCAGTAAATTCTTTTGAAAACTGACTCACAGTGTTGGAAAAATGTATTAAAAAAGCAGGACATTACAACTGTAAGAAAGCTTCCTACAGAAAAAAGAAAAATATGCATACATGAGTAAAGGCCAAACACCAGTATTTAAGAGTACGACAGTGGAGAGAAAAAAGGAGATGCACAATAAAGCTGTAGTCTAAATGAAACACATTAAGAGGGATAGTAAACACTGATCTATGTAATGGACGCCACAGATCCACTGCCCATAAAAGTAAGTAATAAGGAAATGCTGTGTGAATGGAAGAAAGTTTAATCACAAGGGATACTGTTAAAAATTTTATGTATCTCAGGGCTGATATACAGCATGCAAAGGATATGCCTTCAAGGGTATAAAGGGCTTCCCCTGTGGTACATTATCTGGAAACCATTTGTAAAGTAGAAGCATATTATTCAAACCACCACAGGAGAACAGTTTTTTTAAGGGTATGTATTTTCATACTTTCTAGAAGCAGTAAAGGAGCTGTCGCTGTGGGTGATTTTCAGTCTGTTTAAAAGACATTGCTTAGAGAGGAAGGAGGTCTTGTCATGGCATGCACTAAGGCAAGGGTCCTGGAGAACTGACACACTGGTATCATTCCTCAGAAGAGAGAGGCAATGGAAAACTTCTGAAGGACTTCCGTGCTGGCTGTCTCCACTCAGAATGGCTACACAGAGCATTTTAGTCTGTACTCAGCTCACTGAAAATGCTGCACTTGAACTAAACAAAAGCAAACAGAATTTTCCTACTATAAAACCCTTCCAAAATCTGAATCTTTTTGAAATGTATTAGTGGCTCCCTTGCCAATTTTTATTAATAAGCAAAGCAATGTGATAACAATCCAACTCTTGTCCTATTTTTGATTTCATGTTCATCCTTCTATGAAATTCCTCAGAAAATGTAGGAACTGAAGGCTAAAATGCACTGTTCAAGAAAGCAGTTCATATCCACAATGCTTTCATTAAGAGGAGTGTAAGCTGATAGCTTTGGAGACAAATTATATTTCCTCTCAACAACTGAAAAAAAATTGCAGAAGGCAAAATTCTTTTCCAGAAAAATGATATTAATGGGGTGTTGAAGGAGGAAAGAAACATAATTTGCCATTATGAAGAAGATGAAACTAAAGTAAAATAGCAACCAAACAACTCTGAGAGCAATAAAATTCATGTATGTGTGGTAAATAACACCTAGATTCATAAATTCAAGCACAGGTGCAACAAAGAGTTAAGCCAGGGGGTCTGAGTCAAGCAGCACACAAGCATCGGTTAGTGAGCACCTCTGCTTCCTCAATGAACTGTGGTGCCTCTGGGGACCACCGCAACCAGGAACCAGAGAATGGATTATGGAATGAATCTCAGAACAAATTGGGTTGGAAGGGACCTTAAAGACCACCTTTAAGTTCCAATCCCCCTTCCCTAGGCAGGCACCTCACACTAGACCAGGTTCCCCCAAGCCTCATCCATTCTGGCCTTGAATGTTTCTAGGGATGGGTCAGCCACAACTTCTCGAGGTAACACATTCCTCCCTAATATCTAGTCTGAACTTATTCTCTTACAGTTTGAAGCCATTTCCCCTTGTCCTGACACTACATCCTCTGGTAAATAGTATTAATCTTGTAAACAGTAGTGTGATCTCCAGCATAAGCTAGGGAAAGACATCAACTTTGGCTGACACGGCATTTCTTCATGTTGTGGTTGTGTGACTACATTAACTGTCCTGATGTATGCATTACAGCAAATTACACAAATAAAAAAAATCCCAGAAAGTTTATTAATCACTTTTAAGTACTTGCAGAAGCACTTTTCTTTTTTTTTTCCCAGAAAGATCTATCAACTCTTTCCCCAAGGTATTTAGCAGAGGAAGAGTGAAGTCCAGTTTCTAGTGAAGTCTTGTGTCTCCAGTGGGCCTCCTCTCTGGAGTGTTCTCTAAGTATCTCAAAACAGAAAAGAAAGGATAGTGCTGTGTTTCCATCCTGCAGGTTTTAGGAGGCTCTTTCTTGAGTGCCTAAGCCCATAATTTCATAGAAGCTGTCAAACAAAACATTTTTACATCATCTATTCTGTCAATTTTGATGGAACCATTATGGTTTGAAAGTGGGTTTGGGACACAGAGATGTAAATACACACAGCTACACTCCATTATTGTAGTCACTGTGATTTTTGAGTCAGACAAAAATCTGTTCAGTAGGCACTGGGACACAGATTTTCAGAGGTACATAATCTTAGAGCTTGCAAGTGATTTAATTTGCTGCATCTGAATTTTAGGACTGACTAAAGTAAACATTTTGTTGAATAATTTCTGCTGTTTTTAAGAGGATTTTCTACTTCAGTAATAGGGAGGATCTGTGTAGAAGAGAAATCCAGACAGTACTGAAACAAAGCAGAACTCAGGCTTAATTCCCACCTACTTAATACTCACAAACCCCATTGTTGAGAGCCACAGTCCCCCATATTTTCAGCAAGGCTTGGTTTCCAGATTTTTGAGTTTTTGGCTCAAGATGAAACTAAAATCCACCTTTAAGTTTCTCTCTGAGTCAGCTCGCATATGGAAGCAGTATATCTCTTGCATCATTTTAGGAGCGGGAATTAGACATTCCCTTTTTTTGTCACCTGTCTATGTTAAACAGCAATTTCAAGAGTAACAATATGAGGTGTTTCTTTATGACTTGCACACAAGAGATTTTCCAGAGGCTTTTAAGAGAGAGGTGGGTAGAAAAACTCTCAACTAGTTCTTCATCTGACATAAGCTGATGGAAACGTGGTGAAAACAGGGAATCTTGTGAATTTACATGGGCCTCCAGACTTTACGCTAATGAAGAAGTGCCATTAAGCAGCTACATGTGCTCTCACCTGTATGAGCATTATTGCAGATGAAGGCAGGAAAACTCATCTATAAAAGCCAGAGTGGATGTCAAATCAAGCTAAGTGAAGACTAGGATCATCAGACATGCAGGAAAATGACAGCACAAATATGACTGATTTAATGGGAGGGGGTACATTTAATTCAAAGTGACAGTGAGACAGGAAGCCAAGCCAGGGGGCTGAATACAGAGACATATGGACAAAAAGACCAAGGGAACAAAATTATGCTAGCCAGATCAGATTACCTGAAAGATGAATAAGTTTAGACACTTACAGCTTTCCAAAGACAAGTTGTCAGTGTCTTGAGACCTCAAATGCTATCAACTCATTACTTTTGGTAGACAGACTGGAGCATTATGGAGCAGCTCAGGATGCAGAGGTGACCAGTTAGCACTAGGAATGATCTCAGCAGTGCCAGCTGATATACAGACAACAGTACCTTCTCTGTGATTCTCCAACCTCCTTTTTAATCCATGAATAGTTTAATGGTTTCCTACTCCTGTAATTCATCAGGAAGAAAGGGATTCCTGCAGGTTAGCTGCAACAGGAAAGTCAAGTCTAGCTTGTCCTGGCATGAAATACATCCCGTTTGTCTAAAAATGTCTGACAGCATGAGGTGACTCAGAGGCACAGAGAGGTGAAATTACTTGCCTAAGTCCCTTCCAGCATTTCAGAAAAGAGTCTAGTACATTAAATATGTCTAAACAGTCTAATTTCAGATTCATCCCCACAGGCAACCAAGAATATTCTTCAAGCATTTGTGGCATGGTAAGATGCATGTCTTTACTGCCTCCCTTGTGGCTACACTTATCCCAGGAAGAGGAAGCAGGCAGGATGGAATTACCTCAATACAGATTCAGAATTAAGGCTCTTTGATGGCTACAGTGCCTTTGGATTCATTCAGTCTCAGGAGAGGAAACAATTCCTGTTTATTGGGAGTTGGAGGTCTCACACTTATGTACTGTTTCAGCTTTCTAAGAGAAAGCTAACTGAAAGCAAGGAAAGCAAAGAGAGCAATAATACTCTGAAACAAACTTCAGAAGACAAATAGGACACCTATCAAATCCACTTGATCCTAAGTTTAGCAGTTCAGCAAGATTAATCCAGTAAGGGGTAATAATACCCTTTCTAAATGAACAAGGACCATGCTTGATTCTTATGCCCTTGAATACCCTTAGGCACAAAATGACTATTCCTTGTGATTGCTTGTGACCCTTGAGATATCTGGGTGAAAGGCAGACAGAAACAGAGCGATCAGGTGGCAATATTCAATACTGTGCCCAAGGGCACTCAGTATGGGAGCTCAAGACACTTCAGTGTCCAGAACCATCTTTCTCCTTCACTGGTTTTTCTGCATGCTGTGAAGCTGGTTCCAGTCTTCCCCAGTAGACTGAGGACTCTCCATCTCCAAAATCTTTGAGGCAAGAAAAAGGTGCCACTATAGAAAACCAATACAGTGGGGAAAATGAATGTTTTTTCACCACACATCAACACATGCCCAAAAAACCCCAAAGCACAGAAATATGAAAGGCAGAAGTAAGCTATGGAAGCATACCAAGGAAGTATAGAAGCATACCAGGTGTAATTACTCACCTCATAGAAAGTGCATAATTGGCACTCCATCGAGAAATGGTAATTGAGTCAAAACCAGAATGCGAGACCAGTGACTTTCTATGAAGGGAAAATTTTCATTTCTTTCTTACAGTGGACATTTCAGCTATGACTTGATTGTGTTGGGTAATCTGAGCATTCTTGTTAACAAGCAGAAAGCCCCATGTAACAGAATGCTTTATATTTTATCAGAATACACTTAATATAACAGGAGATAATTTTCCTGAAGTTTTTTCCCATGACTGTCTCAATGTAGCTTTATTTAAATTCTCTTTTCACACATACATGTGCTGTCCATTCATTATCTCATTTTACTATGTCAAGGAGAGGTGACCTCATGAGCTTTTGATATCCTGAGGGAAGCAGAAAAAACTGCAGCACTCTCATCCTCCTCCTCATATGCCTTCCAAAATATTTGAACAGAATTACAATTATAACAGGTAGGTTACAGAGCTCTCAGGCTTACATCATCAAAGTTCCAGAATAAACCAAGTATCTTTATGCCAGACAATGTTGAGCTTTATTTTAAATCAATATTTCAGCTTTCATTGTGGCAGGAACTTGCTCCTTGAGTTGGTTATAAACATGAAAAAGAGTTACTGTTTGTTTAGAGATGTGTGAAAAAGGAGATTCTTCTAATGGGCTGCACAACTTAATCTCAGGGGAAATAGGGAAAGATCTTATTAAGACATCTGCAGACCCAGTCATCACAAAACAGTTGGAGTTGGAAGGGATCTCTGAACATCATCTGGCACAACCTCTCTGCTAAAGCCAGCTCATCTAGAGAAGCTTGCACAGGATCACATCCAGGCAAGTTTTGGATACCTCGAGAGAAGGAGACTCTGTGGGTGGCCTGTTCCAGTGCTCAGTTACCCTTGACACTGCTCTTCATTCTTTGTGTGCAAGGGTTGAGGAAGAGCCTGTGGTCTGGGAAGTCTAAGACCTCTCTTCCACTAAGGAATAACAGAAAGCTGCTCTATTCTGGATCTCCCAGCTGAGTAATCAGTTGCTCAAAGCAGGAAAAGGCTCTATCTGAGCCCCACATGCGAGGTGGGAATTGCACAGCTTTGAGAAATACATGTGGGAGAAGGAGGAACAATGAGACAAAGCATGATCACATTTCAAGAGGATGCCTAGTAAAAAGCTTGAGGTTGTGGACAAAGGAATTATCTTCCTGGACTTCACTTCTTCCATCCACAAGGAAACAAAAAGCACAATACTACATTTGAAACAATATTACATTTGTTTGTTTTTTGGGTTTTTTTTTTTTTTTAATATTATGAAGGAATAATTTAAAAATCTTTACACAAGCACCAGTAATTACCACTGCCTTGTATTATTTTGTAAGATCAGATGACACATTACTGTAGGTAGTTCAAACTTTTAGCTGTAAAAAGGTCACAGTGAATCTTGGTTTCATATACATGGCAGTATATTTTAGAGGATAATCCTCACATTCCTGACATATTGAAGATGTTGTGGGCGACTGTCTGAGAATTATTTTTTTCTAGTAGGTGGTAGATTGTTTAATATGTATTCCATATTCAAATATGAGAAATAAAATCGCTGACGTAAAATAAACTGCTGTTTATTTCCGTTCCAGATTAGTTGAACTGTGAGCATTTGACCAGAGAAATGGGCACAAATGTTACAGCAATTAAAGGGTGGGATTCTTATCCACCTGAATTCTCTACACCTATCACCAAGATGAATACTTTAAAAAGGTCTTTCTAAAAGAAGAACTGATCTAAATTTTTTTGTAAGGCAGGACACATTTTGTTTAGAGTTCAGAACAAGATAAGACTGATGTCAGTTTTTTTAGGTAAAATGGGGTGCTGATATTTTGATAGAGCCACTTCTGCACAGCAGTTATAGTATGACAATGGAGACACAGATTACAGGAGGGGAGACGCTTGTTAAATCATGCTCTGAAGATTTGGGATAACAAAAATATTATTTTATTTCTTTAAGAGAGGGCAAAAGAATTGGTCTGATGAATTGGGTGAGATGAAAAGCAGATAGGGAATCTATAATTCTGGCTTCTTAGGATGGCCATGGGCAAGCAGGGATTTATATGTGCACTTCAAATGATCTCACAAAGGCCTCATTGTGTTTGGGTGGAGTTAAAGTACAGTAGCTCAAAGGCTGCTCATATTTCTGGTCTAGTTCTGGTTCCAATCAGAATATTTTTGAACACTTCCAATTCTTTAAGCCCTTAATGTGCTCACATTTTGGTATAATGCAGAGCAGAAAAATACCGTACATTATGCTGGGAAAAGCGCACATATTGCATGTGTATTTGTATTCATTTTTCAAACTCTTTATATTTCCTTTCATCCTGTGAAGGCCTAATGGTTTCACGATGAATACTTATCTATTCATATGTAGATGTAGGATGCAGATAAAATATGACAGAAATTTCCACAAAGAAGTGATTGTATTTTATGCTGTGACATTTCTATTCTTTTCTTCCCCAAATGTTAGATAGATGCTTTTTAAGCACAGAATAGATACATTTAATATGGAAGCTTTTGTTTCAGAGGGGAAAGGTGGCTGGTTTTCTAAAGGGATGGGAAAATATTACAGTAACAAAGAAAACAAATAAGAATAGTTAGCATTTATAAACTGGCTTTCCTCTAAGTACCTCAAAAGCATATTAAAACAATAGCTAGGATTGAATCTCTACCCTAAAAACAAGGATACTTTTTTTTCCTCTAAAAACCTAATTCTGGAAGCAAACATGAAAGAGGTGGAAGGGCACAGTAATGACCCAAGTTGTATACTTACAAAATGTCTCTCTGTTTCCTGCATTTATCCTTAAAAATGTCTGACAGATAACACTTGCCTGGAAATTAAAGTTTGTATATTTCCCAGATTGCTTGTAGTTATATGCCCTTATTATGAATAGGGATGGAATGGTAACATGCCTAATTGCAGTTTCATTACTGAGACAAAATATATTTTATCCTATTGTCTTTCTGAACATTTAGTATTTTATGTCTTATATATCAGATTATTCCCACTTGGCAAAGGGTTCAATTAGCAGGTAAATGACAATAGAGCTAATGAATGACAATGCAAATCTACTTATTATAACTGGAAGGAATTGTGAATGGTGCAGAAGGAACTGTGGATGTCTAAAAATCCTGGAGAACTTTAAACTGTGCTTAAATGCATCATTCTAGATAGCCAGAAAGTAAGAATGCTGGTAGAACAAGCCTAGTAAATGGATGACATCAGTAAATATTGATGTAATGTTGCTTGGAAAATGATATGACATTTAAGCCTTGTGCATTCACAAGAAAATAAAGTGAAATGGAGTAGTCACACTGAAAATCAACTTCGAGAATTTAATTCATCTGCTCATAAAGACATATTTTCTGAGTACTTACTGCAAAACAACTTTGCTTCCAACTATTGAATATTCACTAGGAAGCGCTTGGGGATCATCTATAATAAAGCCAGAATTATCCACAAAAGCTGTTTACTGAATTATGCTTAATACCAAATACAGCTAAAAGACCTGCAGCTTGGTTGTTGACAATGCACTTTCCAGAAAAAAGCTAGATTTTTTGGTGATGATGAATTGCTCCATTCATTCCAAAAATTAAGTTGTAGTTCTCAGTCCAGCTAGGTCAGGATGGACTGCCCATGAAGAATTCACAACTTCCAACAACAACCAAATCCAAAGAGAGCTGGATCACCTCAAAGACCTTGCATATCAGAAGGAACATTTTGAGGGGAGGGTCACAGTTTGAAATCTCACTAAACATTTCTCATTAGACATTTAACATTAAACATCTCACTAAACATTTCTTCACAGTTTGAAATCTCACTAAACATTTCTCATTAGACATTTAACATTAAACATCTCACTAAACATTTCTCATTATCTCTTCTGGAGTAAGAAGGGAGATCATTTTAACCACACAATACCCAGCTGTTGGAAAAAGTATCCAACCCCCTGTATCTACCAGCCAGTGGCAACCCTGCACTCTATGAGAGACTGAGAAGTTTGACTGATGAGTCCTAACTTGGGATCTGAAACCTGAGGATTTATACCCTGTCTCCTGAACTAACAACCCAGGAGCATCTGGAGGAGCACAAACTGTCCTTGTGCTTTGGATGTGAAAGCTGAAATCAACCCCTTTTCAAATGAGCTGATAATACCCCAAATCTATGTCAATTGGGATGAGATGTGACAGAATCAAAGCTTTAATAAATGCACACTGGTTTTACACTTACGCATGCAAAGCCCAAGATTTCTGAGACATCCTTTCACATCATGGAAGAGAAATATTGAGCCAAGATAGTATAAGACTCTTACGGCTTCTTTTGTTTCCTTTTAATCCCAAGAAGAGATCATGATGTAAATGCTAAAATAGTCTGTGTCCATTTTTTTAAGTTCATTTGCCTAACAACTCGTGTTTACACAAAATGGTTGTTGCCCTGGAGAGTTTTCTGACTTACTTACTAAAATCAGTGCTAAGTATTTGTTTTCCTTAAATGAAACTAGACAAGTTCTCAGGTTTAATGTTGTTTGCTTTATCCTAGAGATAAATAGACAAGGCAGAAAGTAGACTATAATGACAACCTTTGGTTTCCTTTTAAGGCATGGCCGTTCACAAATGGTCAGTGACAGAAAGTCCTGCTTCCACAAATGTTTAGGCAGCCTAACTTCCTTGGGGTACCATATTGACAAGAGATGTGTGCATTGCTCTCCCTTATCACAGTCTCTCTGTGTCAGGATACATTTGTAAGAAGTTGACAGCAGTGACAGCACTATACAAATGTCTGGGATGTGGTCTCAAAATCTAGAATTTTGAGCAGTTGGAGTCACTTTTCTCTACCTCTTTCATGTTCTTTTCTAAAAATTAATTTTAGTCACACCGTGAAATTAATTTGAACCAATGCTATGTCAAAGGTCTCGGCAGAATGAGGCCACGTTCCAGTCTCAAAACAATGTAAAAGTACTCTAGTTCCATTCTATTTAATTCTCATTGACTTCAATGGAATAATGCTAAGGACCTTGTTCAACTGTCTAACGGACTTTGTACTTTCTTTTAAACTATTTTTAAAAGAATATTTTAAGAAGAACTGCATTAGATACTGAATTAATTATCAGGCTTGTGATAAATAAATCAAGTCCAAAATTCACAAACTCTCCCTTTCCATACAACAAGCTTTACAATCTTTTCCCATACAACAAACTTACTTTAATTATGCCCCATTATTTGGCAAGAAATCAAATGAATAAACAATAGATCTAGGCCATGCAGAGACATTTTTCCCATAAATTACCTTATTTGAAATGTGGTGGAATTTGCTTAGGACTTCCTTCAGACCCTGCACACAAACATTCCTGCCTAGATCTGTCTAGATTAGTCTAGTTATCCAAGGAATAAAATGAACAGCCTAAATTAGCTAGGTAATATATTTATGCCTGAAGTTACAGTGTCATCTGTTATTCAAGCAATTATACCCTGATAAAATTAAAATATAGCAATATATAATAATATATTATATATTCATAATTCAATATATGAAAAAATAATTATTAAGAATACAATATACAAAACTTAGTAGGCATAAAGGGGATGTGAGTGCCCCTGAAAATATTATTTAGAATCAATTTTTAAAAGTTAAATGTACTGTTGTCCCATTTACTTCTGATGGTGGGGGGAAATGACATATCCATAAGTCAGACTCCACCAGGCATAAGATTATTTTCCCAGGACAATCATCCATGCCTCAAAAATATGTTATTATTAACTTAATAATTGTGTTAATTATTAATTGAATTACCATAAAATCTTAAACAAAATATTTGAACATTTGTTTCTTCTAGGTTTTAACTCCTTTGAACAGCTTTTAAACCTTCTGGGGTTTTTCTCAGCTGCTTATTCAGATTAGTCTTTAGAATTCAATATTGACCAGTCTCTTTTAGGTATTTAACATGTGGAGGGTGCAATGTTCAATACCAAATTACCTTATTTAAAGATAGAATATATTGCATAAAATAATATTATTGTAAGTAACACTTAGAAAAATACACAGGAATCACAATATAGAGTTTAATCTCAATGTCACTGTGATCCCCACTGTCCATCTTTTTGATGCTGTGCATATGTGGCTTGAAGCCATTGCTCTCTTCCAAAATTTTTTGGTCTGATTTTATGCTCTGTCTTGTGTGGAGCCACAAAATGACTCCGTGCTTGTAGCCTGGCTAAGTTAGGGCAGCCACATTCTTTCAGCAAACTGAGTTTCACAGGCACATCTCCCTTGGCCATCTCTTCTGAACCTTCTTCCACTAGTCACAGCCATGAACAACAGAACATTGTCTTCAGTGTTTGGATGAAACTGAAAGTGCCACTAAATACAGCAGTGCCAAAACAGGACTTGAAAAAATTCAAACATTCAGCAAACATTTAAACATTCCAACAAACATTCATGCAAACTTCGGAAATAGCACAAAATCTACAGAAGGCAAGAGCTGATAAAATTCTGAAAGACCTCACAGAAAGCAAAATCAGACACAGTAACAAAGAAATAAATAACTGCAATAATTTAAAATGCATTCTTACACTCCAGGGGATTTTTATCTTTAATAATGGCTTCCAAAATAGCCCTTATGCTCAAGGTTTGAGCTGTAAGATGAGTGGAGTTGATGAAAATCAATAAGAAATACAGTTTCTTTTAGTAGTTGAATATTTCAAAGACGGGAAAGCATTCTGTCTTGTGTCTATGAAGTCTCTGCTCTGAAAGGGTGTGCACATTTCTGAAATGCCAGTGATCTCCCCCGCTCTCTTTAAGGCTTGGTAGATGTCATGAATGCTCCTTCCACACATGGCAGAACTGTTCAACTCTGCATGGAGCTGAGCTTTGAAGGAGTAAAGCAGGCTTTAAATCACCTCCTTCTGAAGCAAGAGATGTCTTTATTTCTTTGTTATGCTCTTTCAGAGTTGCTTTAAGAAGTGCATTCAGCAGAAACATTGCCCATCTTTTGGTGGGTAATTTAATTTTTAGCTGAGTCTGCCCAATCCAGCATGGTTTCAAAGAGGTCATAATTCCATTCCAAGAGGAATTTTGCATTTCTAAATATACTTCAAAATCAAATGTTTCATTAGAGATAGTGTAGTTTTCACACCTCTGTTAACACTGCAACACTGCTTTTCCTTAGGGACAGGAAGTTTTTGAGGAAGGGAACAGTGGGCAAGGGAATCATATATGTGTTAAACTAAAGAAATATCTCAAGTGAGTTATTTCTTTTGCACAGTTAGGAAAAAGCAATTATTATGCTGGACTTTTTTATGAAAAAAAAAAAAAAAAAAAAAAAACAACAAAAAAACCCCCCAAAAAACCAACAAAGAAGCAACACACCAAATATTTAAATAAATTTTCAGAATTCTGTTTCCCTGGATGATCAGCAACTTCTCTGCAGTGATGAGCTCCCTGTCATATAGACTCAAAGACAAACATGACTTGATACTAAACCTTTCTGAAATATTGGGTATAATTCAATATGTTTTTGAAAGGATAAGGAGTCTTTTGTGAAAGGGTTTCATGATCTAGTCTCCCCTCACTTGTACCCTGATGCTTTTAATTAGGCAGATCTTGTTTCATCAGTGAAAAAAAAATCCAAATATTTTCCAATAATTTTAAGTTTCAGAGAGTATGTACTGGCACCTGGTGCTGAATCCTGAAGAGGGACCATTTAATACCAATTGATTGGCAAATCTTCATGGGGTTCTGTGGTTACAGAATTCTTGAAGCAATTACCCTAGGCTACATGGAAGTGCCTCTAAATGCTACAAAGACCTCTGTTTCCTGCTTGCACCTATCTCTCCTGGAGAGCTCCACTTATAACTACCCCTTTTCTGCCACAGAGCTACTTGACCTTTGGGAAGTCATTTAAACCTGCCTGCACTGCCAGGAGATGTGACCCCATTGGAGGCTGGTCTTTCCTGCATCACAGAGCTGAATATGAAAGTCTGGGAGATATGAAGATGTCACAAGAGTATCAATGTAAAACCAATTGAATGCCTGCCTAATAACCTCTGGATAGCAATATTCAAAAGTAGGGCAGTGGGAGACCAGACACAACCTACTCAGACTCAGAACTAGTTTATGCCTCCAGGAATTGAGCCCTCCTGCCTGCTCTTCTTATGCCATATGAGGAAATGCTCAGTTTTGAGGCAATAGCAACTTTATGGAGCAGTGAATATTCGCCTTCTCACATTCAGATTTCAGAGAATCATAGGCCCTCCATGGAATAACTGTCATGCAGAAATTTTAGATCCAAGCTAGCTGACTAAACTAAACATGTGTCTATAAATTACGGGTGTGTCTATCTTCCCTCTTGTCTGGTTTCCAGTGCTCTATTCTTTCCTTCCCACATCCCTGAAGTCAGTGTTCCCAAGATGGCATACTTTCAAAGAACAAAGTATAAATGTTTCAAGCTGGCCCAGCAGAATTTTGTTTTCCAGCTGACGCTTTCTTTTTCTTTGAACACAACCATGAAGAAAATGCACTTTCACTTTAAACAGTAGGATTTTTTTTCTTGACCATGTTCCTCTGGGCCTGAAGGTTTGTGTTTGGTGCAGTAAAAGTAGGGCAGAGAAGATGTTCTAAAGATATAACCAAGAAAACATCTGAAAGGATATCCTACTTGAGATAAATTGTGGAAAACAAAGTTTATTATAAAATTTAATATAAAATTTAAATAATTTCTGTAAAAGGTTATATGTGTTTCATGGGTGTATCAATTGGTCCAACAAATAAAACCACAGCTCCTAACAAACCTCGCCTCCTTTATACAAGGAATCACACACAGGTTGGCTGAACTGTGATGGCCAAACTAGCAAGGATTGAACTGGGAAGTTCCAGACAGAATGAATGGTATTTAACTGCATAAACAAAAGAATTAGTGTTTCAATATCATGACTTTAACACAGTCATATGCTGCGCAACTCAGGAAAAGGAAAATTTTAATGCCTATTCACCAGTGGAGTAAAATAGAATACCACCCTCCCTAGTAAAAAGGGTTCATAACTGAAAACACATTACACTGTGCAACAGAATGTATCTTAAATCCATCTTCTAAGGAGGGTAAAACATAAAATAATTTTGGATGATAAAATCACTGTGTTGGAGCCTTTCCTCCTTTCTGTGGAGACAGCAGTCAAAAAAATTGGCACTAGCAATTGTTTATTTTTGCCCTTCTGCCCCTTGTTTAAATGCCTTTATTATCTTCAAAGTCATCCAACTCTGCATATTAATTTCTTTTCACAAAACAGGGATCCAAAGAGGGAATATGTGGTTTCTGTGCACCAGAAATGTGTCAAGAAATCCTGAAGATCAATGGACAAGGGAAGTAAAGATAAAAAAAGAGAATAGAAGTGGCAGAGGGGAGCCAAAGGCTGAGAAAAGAAATGCAATAGAAAGGAAAATTGTGCTGCCTTCTCACAGCAAAGATTAAAGAGAGCTGTCTGAACAGGGGAGTCACACTATATGATGAGCAGGGGAGCCTAAGCTGTAAGGAGGCATCCAAGTGCTGCAGAAGCTTGTACATAGGAAAGAAAAGAAGAAGGAAGAAGTGAGTTAGCAGAAACGTGCCTGGACTCTGGTCACTGATGACTGAGCTGCTAACAAGAAAGTTGCTCTTTCTATCAGCAAGCTTTAGAGGAAAACACTGGGGAAAAGCACTGTGGGGAAGCTCTTGCTGTAGGATTGGCAGGAGTACAAAGGTAATGCTCAAGAAATGGCTCCCTTGGTAGTCGTGAGAGGCAAAATTTTGGTCTAAAAGACCATGTCCTCTAAATAGAGAAACTCCAAAATCTAAGACTGTGTTTAGGTATGCAAATAAAAAGAAACTAAATTGTTTCTGTAAATGGCAGATATTTGGACAATCCTGGCAATTAGCTTGCATGTGTTTTTGCTAACATTTTGTTCAAACCATGTCAGCAGCTGTCAGTCTCTAGAGAGAAAAAAGAGTGAGCACAGAGCTGAAGTTTCCTCTTGTAATTTCAGGTTCTGTGTCTGGCATTAAGACAGGAGTTCTGCCGTTAAAATTGTGCAATTACACTTGCACTTTTTTTTTTTTTTTAATACGAAACTTGTTTATTTCAGTCCTGAACTGTTTCATCAATCTATTTCCCATGAAGCTTCAAACAAGTTTCAAAACTTGATAAACACTTTGAGCTTTTGTTTTCTTGGTGCATAAATACATAGATTTTTTTTCTAGTTACATAAATACATACTGTGATGGACTGCTGTTACAGAATGTGGAAAACACACTGCCATCAGTTTTTGTTCTGTAAAGATGCAAGAAAGTCTATAGCAATAGAGAGGCCTGCTGATCTCAGTGTTATTCCATCAGTATGTTCAAAATATTGCCTGCTTGCAGAGAAAGTTGCATGCATTTATCATCTTTACTCTCCCACTTCCTGTGGTATTCAGCAGGCTGTTGATAACAACTGATAGCAAATTGAGAATGGAAAATGATATGTGCAGACTTAATATAGATCCTTGGAATAATATCATTATAGGGCTGTTATTGATTTTCCTCCTGCTTTGAATGCTTCAGTGTTTTGTACACTGTTGCAGAGAGATAATGGATTTTAAGGGGTGGATGTCAAAATTGCACTCATATGTTTGGCCAAATTATAGCTCTGAGACAACGAAGCAGACAACAGTTATTAGGCAGACTCTAAGATTAAAAATCCTGTAGACTCCAATGATGACAGCTGTGTCATGGTTCTTTATTCTTTAGCCTGAGATCTGGGGTTCACAGCTTACAAGCTTTGCAGGGATTGAACTGAGACTTATATTATAGATGCTGAATAACAAAGGAGGTGCTAACACGGGAAATGAAACATGCAAATGTCTTCACCCCTCACCTCTGATTTTAAGGAATCTGTATAATGAAAGGTGTCAATATTGGTTTAGCTTTACTGAGAAGTTGATGGCAAAATAAAAAATCTTGACACATTTTAGGCTAGAACAACTGACAGACATCAAGTTTTGATAAAGGTTTAAAAGACTTCTGATTTTTTGTGTTTTTTTGCAAGAACCACCAATTGTGTTTTTGCTAGCACTGAACTGTCTCGGCTGCCTTGAGCAGAAAAGCAAACCTTCCCTTATTGTTTCAACCTTCTACAACTGTTAGAAACTAACAGTAATTACTAACACGGTAATACAAAATAGGCTTATTTAAAGACAGGCTGGGCTAAGCCGCAAAAGATAAATATCTGAAAACTTCTCTCATACCTGACCACAGTTCGATGGACACCAGCAAGGATCTTTGTTTAAGAATCTTTTTTGTAACCATATAGTTACAATATGGAATGTTTTGAAAGGTAATTCCCATCCAGAGGTGTCACAAAGGAAAAAATGTCTGTTATTGAAGGGTATTTTATATTTCCTTTGCTGAATCAGTTTGCATAAGTGGGTATTCATGCATGGACCTACAAGAAATGTGAACCCAGGTCTTTGGGTGAGAATTATGTAGTGCAGAAGTCTTCCGCTTCCCCTGCTGTACAGATGACCTGTCTGTATAATACTTTTCACCAGGTTCCTGAGAAAGCCATTAGGAGATCCACAAGCTGTTAAAAAAATATGTTTAGTTATGAGTTAGAACATATCCAAATCCTTCTTTTCTCATCAATATGGCTACACAGTCAGACCCCCAGAAAGTGCTGCTTTTATTGAACAAGCGTCCATTGGTAATTACTTTAAAATGCAGAAATTTCTAGAACATGGAAACAATTTGTTATTATGTTCATTGCATTTAATTTTTAGATTCTAGTACCTGAGAATATTCTCCTGCTAAACCATGTGTGCAAATGAAATTTTAATTTCATTTGTTTAATGTCATTCTGTACATAGATGGTGTTCAGTAGATTTATTAGGATTCTTTTTATACTTTGTACTCTTTGCTTAAAAAGTGATAGATCAGTTAGTCATTCTGAATAAGCAATTTGTCAAGCTGTAAGCCATATAAAACTAAGTGCATATATAATTTATTGCCTACTCTAGTAGAAGAAATAATGTACATTTGGCAAATTCTAATTAAAATAATCAAGAGATTAATCAATTGATGGAAATTTATTATTCAGAATTAATCTTCTTTAAAATGTGCTTTAAACTCGGAGTATTGCTAACCTGAAACTTAGTAAATTAGAAATTTTTTCTTTTTTAATCAACAATTCAATAAAAAATGTAGCAAAACAGTAACATATATATAGAATGTATTTTATAATAATTCCTGATGTTACATATGAAGAATCATTAAGAAGATTTTTCTCAGCTGAAGTTATCAGAGCAATTTCTTATATTATATTTGTATTTAATGTAAGGTACATTTTATGAAAGCTTTTCTTGGTAAGTATTTTCATATGGAAAATATCTGCAGCATAACTTTCAGTCCAGACTACTTTTCATCAGATGGAATTCATCTTGTTTGTCATAGCCTAATTTACATGCATATACAAATGCAGACAGAAAAGAAGTTTATTTGGAGGCCAATAGACACCAAAAATTGTGAACTTCACAACACACAGATTGAGAGGATTTCTATCCAGTTATAATACTTATCCTTAAAAAGACATAACTTGTGGGAGGGGTGTGGCTGATGGCCCCCCCGCTCTGCCTTGGGAGGCAACTGACATTTAGTTTCCCGCCTCCCCCAGTTGTCAGTCTTTTGTTATCCCTTCCCTTTGCTCCTGTCCATCATTGTGTACTCCTTCCCCGAGTTCTGGAAAGTTCTTAGTTCTCTGTACCCCCGTTGGTTCTCCCCTCGAAGCCATCCCTTCCCTCCATCCCAGTTGGCTGTTGCCCTGTCGCTCTTCCCTGACTCTACCCTCAAGCCCTCACCTGGTTGGATGTTTTGTACCCTGACCCTCCTACCCAGTTATAGTTATAATCTCTGCCCCGCCCCTGGTTCGGGGCTCTTGGAGCTGGCTTCCCTTCCGTGTGGTTGTTCCCCTCGTCCCTCGCCTCGTTTTCCCTCTTACGAACCCTTGGAAATAAAGCCGCCCGGGAGACACCCGCCTTTTGTGGAAGCCCGTTATTTCGCCAACCACCGACGCACCTGCGGTCTGGATCCGGCAGCTATCCGCGGCGACTCTAGGACCCAGGCGCGTCAACTGGTGCCCGAACACACTGACCCCTGCACGGAGTCAGTCAAAGAGCGTCTCCTCGACAGCTTCGGCTCTGTGATCTGGCTGCCCGAGGACCTTAAGCGCCGTTCGGAGCCAGTGCCACAGACGACCACGCTTCGTTTTAAGAAGACCTTTCGCCTCGTGGGCTGCGGACACCCAGTGGAGCAGGACCAGTAGCTTCGGGGAAGCTCCCTGGCACTCCGGACCCACAGCGCTTCCACCCCCCATCGAGGTCTCTTCCTTTTGACGGGAGTCCATCGCGGTGAGTTTTTCGTGCCCTGCCTGGCACCCCGACCCCGTCTGGTTTCCTTTTCGTTTTCCTTTGCCTCTTTGGGGACTTTTGCCGCTCTGACAGCATGGACAACCATCTGTCTCCGGCACGGCGGGATTTTTACCTCCACGTTAAATCCTCCCTCGTTTTGGGGAACATTTTGTTTAAAAAAGGGGATCTCAAAGTTTTAATTAATCTTATTTTCAATCACCTTCCTGACACGGCTCAGGAAGATTTTAATTCAGTTCAGTTTTGGGGAAAAGTTGGGAGATTGTTATATGACTTACAGGTTAAAGGGAACTTTCGGGTGGGACGTTTTTTTCCGCTTTTTCATTCTATTTTCATTTTATTTAAACAAAAACGGGAGACTTGGGCCCCCAGTTCACCTACCCCTCATTCCGCCCCCCCCATTCCTAACCCCGTTTCCCCTACGGGTGGGTCAGGCGGCAGACCCTGCCAAGATTCGGCACAGGGCTGCCACCGTCTCCCTGCTGCCCCCCGTCCCATCCTGTCCACCTTTTGACCTGGGACTGGCCACCCCAGTTCGAACCTTTCCTCATCCCAAAACCCCCAGACCCCTGTCCCCAGTTTGAAACCCTGCTGTTCAATTCCTAACATCTGCCAGCACGGAGATCAAAATGGCGCTGGCCACATGGCCGAGCTGGCTTCCACTGCGCCACAAAATGGCGTCCCTGCACCTTCTTGCTCCCCTCGGGTTCCCGCCATTTCCCCGTTGACCCCTCCTCCGCCGAGTGCCACCGCCGCGTCGGGTCCCACCCCATCCCAAACATCGATGGTGTCAGCGTCGGGACCCGCCCCCTCTGTCCCCTTGGCCACGCCCCTGGGTGGGCCCCCGGTGGGAGGGACCGGCCTGCAGGAAGGCCACGCCCCTGTGGGTGGAAACCCTCTACAGGAAGGCCCTGCCCCGGGAGGGGGGCCTAGCCCTGCCTCCCCCTCTCCAGCCACTTCCGGTTCCCACGCTAATGGAACCGGAAGTCGGTCTGGCCGGAAGCAGGCCATCTTGGCTTGCAGGGCTCAACACCATCAGAGCCCATCGGCCAGGGAGAGGATCAAGGCCCTCACCCATCCTGCCTCATCCTCCGAAGAGGATGAGGACAGTGACAGCCCCCGGCCCACATCTAGGTCGGGAGGTGGGTGGGCCAAGATCAGGGCAGCTGCAATTGAGGACGGGGATTTAGAGCTCGCTTGAGACCTTGGGTCATTCGCTGCACCGGTGATCAGGGATAGGGGAAGGCGGCCCAGGTGGGAGCAAATTCCATATGTAGAGGTGAAGGAGCTGAGGAAAGCAGCAAAAGACTATGGGAGGGACTCGCCATTTTTTAAAAATGTTCTGGACTTAACCTTTTCCAGACGCACTCTGGTCCAGCACGACCTTTGCTACATCGCCAAATCCCTGTTCACCCCCACAGAATTATTACTGTGGGAAATACAGTGGAAAAAACTGCTTAAGCCACTGGTCAAACAACATAATCTAACTGAGACCCTGGGAACAGGAGATGAGGCAATGGAAGCCATTGCCGGGGAGGGAGAGTTCAGCCAGCCGGATGATCAAATTCTATTACCAACACCTTTGCTGGATGACATCCGGGAGGCTGGCCGCACAGCACTTTTAAAGATCCCAGATGGGAAGACTCCCTCACAGAGTTTTTCAGCTATCGTGCAGGGACCAGAGAAGTCATTTATCAAGTTTGTGGACCGCCTCCGAGAGGCAATTGACAAGCAGATAGAGCACCCCGCGGCAAGGGAAGAGCTTCTGAGGAAGATGGCAATGACCAATGCCACGGCAGAGACCAAGAAAATCCTCAGGACCCTGCCACAGGACCCCGAGCCCACCATCGCCCAGATGGTGGAGGCCTGCGTCAAAGCGACATCGACGGAGGTCACGGTCACCATGGCGGTGAGCAAAGGGGTTGGGGAGGCCATGTTAAATTTTAACACCACGCGCTGCTTCGGGTGCGGCCAGATGGGACACATCCAAGCCAACTGCCCACACTGGCCCCCTGATTCATTTTGCTATCACCACGCACCCTCCCCAAGGCCACCGCCCAGGAACTCATTCCCGCCGTACCAGACGGCAGGAAACAGGCCGCAGAGCGCGAGGAGAGGCCACGCGAGAACAACAAATGGCCCTTCTCAGCGCCCGAGCCTCCCTACCATCCGGGAGGACCAGTGGCCCAGGGGACAGTTCCGGAGGACTGGCGGAGCTGCGACGATGGACTTCGCCTCCTCCGGAGAACAGCCAACTTAGATCCCAGCCGCCGCCAGGTCCTCAGAAGCTCGGTCACCATCACGTTACTGGATGAGGACCTGGTGAGAGTCCCTGCGGGGTTCCTGGGGCCCCCACACAGCCATGGCGAAGCAACAGTGCTTGTCCTGGGTGACGCACAGCACACACCGGACCGGATTTCCATCTTGCCCGAAGTGGTGTGTGTCCCGCCGGGGTCCGAGGTAACGGTCTCCGTCATCTGCCACGAGCCCCCGTACACCTTGGACAAAGGGCTCCCCTTCGCTATGCTCTATCTGCTTGATCCTGACGATCTCCCTGGATGGGACTCGGAAGAAGACATTCATGTTTTCCTAACACAAAATGTGTCAAAGGAAAGACCAATAATTAAGACTGTGCTCTCATTGCAGGGGAGGTCGGTGATGATGAACCTGATGGTGGACACTGGGGCTGATGTCACCATCATTCCCAGGTCAAAGTGGCCCCGCGACTGGGAGTTGGTGCCCCCTTGTGGCACAATCTCTGGAGTGGGTGGAGCTGTCAATTCTATGCGAAGCCGACGCTTGCTAAGTGTGGAGGGCCCTGAGGGACAAATAGCCACCATTCGGCCTTTTGTTGTTTCTTCCAATATTATGCTATTAGGCAGGGACGTGTTGTCCCAATGGGGTGCCCGCCTTGACATCCCTAGCCCTGCATGGGATTTTTAGCGTGGGCCACTGCGGAGCGCACCTCCCCACCGTTGAATTGGAAAACCGATGTTCCGGTGTGGGTGGATCAGTGGCCCCTCATGGAGGAGAAATTAAATGCACTCAATGAACTTGTAGAGGAGCAGGTGCGCCTGGGGCATTTAATACCCTCCACCAGCCCCTGAAACACTCCTGTCTTTGTCATCAAAAAACCAGGCAAAGACAAGTGGCGCCTGCTCCAGGACCTCCACAGGGTCAATGATGTCATTGAAGACATGGGCCCCCTTCAGCCTGGGCTTCCCTCACCCTCCATGCTTCCCCGGGATTGGCAGCTCGCAGTCATTGATATCAAGGACTGCTTTTTCAACATCCCACTGTATCCCGGAGATGCCCCCAGATTCGCCTTCTCTGTCCCGTCCATCAATAGGGCAGAGCCCTACAAAAGATACCAATGGACCACTCTGCCCCAAGGAATGAAAAACTCTCCAGTGCTCTGTCAAACATTCGTGGCTCAGGTTCTGTCGCCAATCCGCCGACTTTTCCCAGAAGCAATGATTTTGCATTATATGGACGACGTCCTTATCTGTGCGGAAACAACCACCTACTTCCACGCAGCACTTTCAAGGACAATTAAAGCCATCAAGGATGCGGGTTTTCAAATAGCAGAGGAAAAAATCCAGCTTTCTGCGCCGTGGAAGTATTTGGGCATCACCATCACGGGAAGGAGCGTCGCGCCCCAGTCCATTTCCAAGGACAACCCACAGACCCTGCGGGATCTGCAACAGATCTGCGGTACCATCACCTGGATCCGACCTCTCCTGGGACTCACCACGGAGGAGCTGGCACCCCTCTTCAACCTCCTGCGAGGAGACGGCGACCTGGCTTCTCCACGTGAGCTGACACCTGCTGCGAAGGGAGCCCTGGAGAGAGTCGCACAGGCCATCAGATCCCGCCAGGCGCACCGTGTGGACCGGGTCCTTCCCATCACCCTTGCCATCCTTGGTAAGTGCCCAAACTTCCATGGTTTGCTTTTTCAGTGGGATGCTGGGCGGAAAGACCCACTCCTCATCATCGAGTGGTTGTTCCTTCTGCACCAAGACCATCTCAACACCCGCCGAATTGATGGCAAAACTAATAATCAAGGCCAGACAACGCCTCCGGACCCTCACAGGGTGTGATCTGGCGTGCATCTATGTGCCTTTGAATCTGGAACAATTGGAATCTCTTTTACAAACAAATGAAAACCTGCAAATTTCTTTAGATAGCTATCCTGGTCAAATTTCGATACATTACCCTAAGCACAAGTTGTTTAAAGATACCTTATATTTGGCCCCAAAATCATTCAAGAGTAAAACACCTATCAAAGAGGCTCTCACGGTGTTCACTGATGGGTCGGGAAAGTCCCACAAATCAGTGATCACGTGGAAGGACCCTGAGAGTCAGAAGTGGGAGTCTGACATCCAAATCGTTGAGGGCTCCCCCCAGATCGCAGAACTTGCTGCAGTCGTGAGAGCATTCAAAAAATTTAAACAACCTTTCAATCTGGTGACTGATTCGGCATACGTGGCTGGGATAGCCGAGTGGGCAGAACACGCCATGCTCAAAGAAATTCAAAACAAAAAATTATTCGGGTTGCTCAAGGAATTAATTTGGCTGATCTCCCACCGGGAGCAACCCTATCACATAATGCACGTCTGGGCCCACACAGACCTGCCCGGAGCCATCGCTGAGGGCAACCGGAGGGCGGACCATTTAGCCATGGCCATTGCCACTACAGCCTCTTCCACACACACACTTTCAAACACCATCCCAGATATTTTTGCACAGGCAAGGCTCAGCCATGCATTTTTTCATCAGAACGCTCCTGCCCTAGCGAGGCAGTTCAAAATTTCAAAGGAACAGGCCAAAGCAATCCTCGCCACTTGCCCCAGCTGTCCGTCCCTTGCCCTTCCACCAGTGACATCAGGGGTCAATCCCTGGGGACTGGGAGCATTGGAGCTCTGGCAAACGGATGTCACACATTACAACCCCTTTGGCCGCCTGAAGTATATACATGTGTCGATAGACACTTTCTCAGGAGCAATCTTCGCCTCTCTCCATACAGGAGAGAAGACGAAAGATGCCAAGAAACACCTTTACATGGCATTTGCTACGTTAGGGGTCCCGAAGACAATAAAGACCGATAACGGTCCAGGACTCGTCTCCAAACAATTTGAAGAATTCCTCCAGCAATGGGGCATCAAACACATCACAGGAATCCCACACAATCCTACCGGTCAGGCTATAGTGGAGCGCTCCCACAAGGAGCTCAAAAGACTGCTCGATCAGCAGCATGACACGGCGCTGGCAATGACCCCGGTCGAGAGACTATGCAAAGCACTTTATGTGCTGAACTTCTTAAATTGCACAAACCGGGAGCCAGACCCGCCAGTTCTTAGACACTTTCACAATAGCACAAGAGCACTTTTGCAGGAGCGCCCACCAGTGCTTGTCCGGGACCCGGAATCCCGCGTCATCTCAGGGCCATTCCCCCTAATAACTTGGGGGAGAGGGTATGCATGTGTCTCTACAGCACAAGGACCAAAATGGATTCCGGGCAAATATGTCAAGCCCTTCCTAGAAGACGCCGCCGTTGCTGACCCACCAACACAGAATGATCGCGGGACTGCGTCACCCTCAACACCAGATGACGCAGTCGCATGGAGAAGGAGGAAAAAGAAGAGGACCTGGAGCCGCCCCAACTTGGTGTCCCGAGTCCTCA
Organism: Taeniopygia guttata; assembly: GCF_048771995.1. NCBI lineage: Eukaryota > Metazoa > Chordata > Aves > Passeriformes > Estrildidae > Taeniopygia > Taeniopygia guttata. The sequence continues at coordinate 55,347,955 of NC_133028.1, forward strand.
TCTCCAGATTGTACCTTCCCCCACCGGACTGGACACTCCCTAATACCCCATCCCCTCCTGTCTCATTTCCCCTGCCCCCCTACCTTACCTGCTTTCCCTTTGCCCCTCTGCCCTAAGATGTTTTATTTTAAATCAAGGGGTGAGCTGGGAGGGGAGGGAACCAAACCCTTTAAGTTATTTATGCTCCCCTTTATTTTAATAGAATGAGGATGGCTGCCCACATTACACCAACCCGGAAGGAACATCTGAAGATGACCCACTGCGCCCAGCTGGCCGTCGCTGTGGTAGTCATCTTGTGGCTGCAAGCGGCAGACGGCTGGATCGTCCAGCAGCCAAAAGAAAACGTCTGGGTCACGCTTGCGAAATCTTTGCAGCAAGAAAACCTATGTCTGGCCATGGGCAATGTGGACAATCCATTGTCCACATGCTTGGTGGGGGTTCCCCTGGTTGCCGATGATTGGCCCGTGTTCAACTCCGACCTGCTCCGAACCACGGGTAAGAGACCTAACCCGGTCGACACTTGGGATGAGTAGACAAAAATTTTAACAAACAGCAAAGAGGAACCCCAAGAATTGGATCTGCTGGGGTCCTCCACAGCTACATATTGTGTAAAATTCTATTACAGAAGGCCAAGTCAAAATTGGCATGGAATCGATTTGGCCAAGAATACTTACAGAAAGGATGTTACACCTCTCAACAAAAAATATAATAGTCAGACCTGGTGCAATTACACCAGCCAGGTCATTTTGGTCTCCTCCACGCGTCCTAAGGTGCTCCCCAGGGGGATGTTTCTTATCTGTGGGGACAGAGTATGGTCAGGAATTCCATTCCGGCTCCAGGGGGGACCATGTAGCCTTGGCAAGCTTGCTACTCTCACTCTGAACAAGACCCAAATTATAGATTGGAAAAAAGAGAAACAATTGGCACGCACAAAAAGATCATACAACCAATTTGATGAAAATTGCGATTCCGAAATTTATAATTGGGGAAAAACAAAGAGGATCGCTGCATCCATTTTTCTCCCTTGGTATGCGGCAGCTAAGGTCCTCGGTGAGCTTTCTCACTTGTAGTGCTGGATTAGTAAGAATGCCAACGCACGTCTGCCGCTCTCTCCAATCTTCTGGCAGACGAGCAAACCAGCAGGCATGCCACTCTACAAAATCGAGCGGCCATAGACTTCTTACTCCTAGCCCATGGCCACAGCTGCGAGGACTTCGATGGACTGTGCTGTTTTAATTTATCATCTAGAAGCACGTCAATTCAAGCCAACATCAAGCGGATCGAGGCGCAAGTAAAAGATCTAAAGACTGAAACTTCAGCTGCTTACCCAGTAGATAAAGCCTTTTCGCAGTGGGGTGTCCCCGGATGGGCAGCCTCCATCATCAAAGGACTTCTATGGATTTTTGTAATCATCCTCCTCATTTTTATCACTTTAGCGATCTTTAAGAAATATTTAGTTAAGACTTTGGGGGATGTCTTTTTAATTAACAAAGACGGGGGAGATGTGGGAGGGGGTGTGGCTGATGGCCCCCCTGCTCTGCCTTGGGAGGCAACTGACATTTAGTTTCCCGCCTCCCCCAGTTGTCAGTCTTTTGTTATCCCTTCCCTTTGCTCCTGTCCATCATTGTGTACTCCTTCCCCGAGTTCTGGAAAGTTCTTAGTTCTCTGTACCCCCGTTGGTTCTCCCCTCGAAGCCATCCCTTCCCTCCATCCCAGTTGGCTGTTGCCCTGTCGCTCTTCCCTGACTCTACCCTCAAGCCCTCACCTGGTTGGATGTTTTGTACCCTGACCCTCCTACCCAGTTATAGTTATAATCTCTGCCCCGCCCCTGGTTCGGGGCTCTTGGAGCTGGCTTCCCTTCCGTGTGGTTGTTCCCCTCATCCCTCGCCTCGTTTTCCCTCTTACGAACCCTTGGAAATAAAGCCGCCCGGGAGACACCCGCCTTTTGTGGAAGCCCGTTATTTCGCCAACCACCGACGCACCTGTGGTCCGGATCCGGCAGCTATCCGCGGTGACTCTAGGACCCAGACGCGTCAATAACTTTAAGAATTAGCATTTTTTAACATTAAATTTTGATTACCCTAATTACCAGGACCACAGGAAAGCAGAATCTGAAAGCTACATTTGCAGCAGTTACTGAAGTATTTTGATTGTGCATTGCAGGAAGGAATCACTGTTTGAAGTTAGTCATAAACCCTTCCTTTTAGGCAGCTGCTAAATGACATGGATCTGAACATGCCACAGAGTTTTGGGTTCAAGTTATTTTCTAAGCCAAGAGAAGCCAGTATTTTGACTAAAACTAGAAAAGTTTTGATCTCATCAGAACTTTATCATCCAAAAAACTGAACTCCTGCTAGACTGCCTTAACTGATTACTGATTGCAAGATCCTTATGATTTTGGATTAAATATACTAGATAATCTCAAATATTGTAAATTAAGAAATGTTTTGTGATAATACATGTCTCTACGACACAAGCAACATGTGTAGCATGTTGCAACACCATAAAAAGAGCAATCTTTTTACAATTTCTCTCTTCTTACTTTCTTAATCAGTACATATACAATTAAATTGATCTAGGAAAACTTAGTGACATTGAGGCTTTTCTTTATCCATGGCTGGGAGAGGCAAAGAAAATTTTTTCCTTTAAAGCAGCTACTAAAGGATTTACAAGCATATCAACTATGGTGCCTGAAGAAATACTGCTGCAATAAATTATAGAATAGAATTTCAACAGATATTACACAGATATTTGCAGATGCTGCTCTGGAAATAAACAATTTTCAAGTACACAGGTTTTTCATTTAAGGACAGGTGAAAAAAAAATTGCAAGTAAATGAAACTATACCTAGGGTATTTTTAATAAATCAAATGTTGAAATGGAAATCATTTAGACACCTGCAACTGCTTGCCAAGTTTGAAACTTGGGGGAAATAACCCTTGAACACTAAGAGCTTTTCAAAAAATAAAGATGCATACATTGTTTTCCGAAATTCTTACAAGGATCTGAGTCCCATATGAAATGTAAATGAAAGCATCAACCACAAGAATTCAATGTGACATTAATTTTGAACATGCTCAGCCAAGACAACATTTAAACAAAAACTTCTTCTGTATTAATTATGATCCTTGCAAATGAGTGTAAATTACTGCAGAGAGATGCACCAGCCATTCTCAGGGCAAGGCTGGCTAAGCAACTGCCTCTCTGAATAGACAGGTAGCTAAACCTCCTTGGAAAGCAAAACAAGACAAAAAAAATTTCTTCTCTTTTTTCCTCTTTACTGTGCAGCCAAAAGTACCCTGTGGGATCTGCATCTAATAGTACACAATGCATAGAGAAGTAATCCTGTAAAAGCTGACTGTGTTTGTGATTTATGCAAAGCAGAAAGGAAGTGTGTGTGGAAGCTGGAAACCTGTCTAATGTGACTAACATGGATTTGTACAGAGACAAAACACTTTGAAATGAAATGTAGAATCTCTCTCACATGGAGTTATCTAATGTTTTATTTGATATTAAGAAAATATCAGTGTATATCTAGATGAATCCCTATTTAGCTAAGGCCGTTTTTTATTGTTGAAAAATATATTTTATCTAGAGTTATATGTTTTGGTTTCTTCTTACTATGCTTTCAGCTCTTCCAGCAAGAAAACTCCACCTGTGTAATGGATAACTAAGAGATTTTTTTAAATATTTCAAGCACTGTGATCTGTCTTGAAATATTTGGACTATTTTAATCTTTAATAGCCTGTATATGACAGATGTTAACATAGTAACGTTTGAAATTTAATTAATTCAGTGTGTTTTTTCACCTAGAGGCCTGAATTGACATCTCTATTTGTCTGTGAAGCAATTTCATAAGTACTACAAAGTACCTTCATGCATGGGGTTTTTTAATGTTTTTAACTGCATCATATATTTGGACATGAGTGAGGACAACTGCACTTTCCTTTTTTCAGGAGTTTTTTTCATTAAGGGTTTATACTGAAAATAGGTGTGCAAATAAAAAATGTTGAGATTTATAGAGGGGTTGAATCTCCTATTGGTCCCACATCAAAAGCTCTATTTAGTAGCTGTTAGTGATGAAATAAAGATACTTGGACTTAGGTGCCAAAGTACAGATTTCTCTTGGTGACATCCTAAGGCACACAAGTGGGAACATTTTGGCCCAAGTTTCAAACTCTTTTTCCCCCCCTTTCCTTCTAAGATGTGATGTCGTGTAATCAGAATCTGTCATTCCCATCACCTCATGGTAGTTCTGCAGTCAGGCTGTGACAGTTCATATTTAGTGTCTGTATGAATTATATTAAGCATCTTAAGGAAACTTAAGTAGGTAAACATTATTTCATCAGTAGCTTCATGATCTTTTGGGGACTTGAATACTTGTTTTTCTTGTATATTTCTGTTTTCTCTGTCAAAATAGCCTACCATTCATATTCTGTGTATTAGCATTTTTTACTGTCAGTACAAAATACACAATTTAACTCCACTGGCCCTTTTTTTTTTTTCCACAAACTCTATAGGGTTAATAGCAACTGGCATGCTTCAGTGAATTGTTTCTTAAACTTTAGAGCTATTATTTGAGAAAATATATCTATATGACCTATATCAATACCTATATATTAATTTTTTCTCCACAAACTTCCTGAGGTTCTATTGCCTTTTGTGTTCATTGCCTTTAAGCTTTTAAGTGCCTACACTTGGTGGTGAATTCATAATTTTCCTCTCTTTAAATGTAGCCCCCGAACCCTTGCAAGTTCTTCTTACAAACTCTGAAATAGTTCTGTGCTTTTGGCAAATTTAGTCCAAGTACAAAGGTGATTGTAACTCATAGGAGGCTGCTCTGTTGTGACCACCTTCTTTTTATTCAGGTAACTAATTGCCACTAAGCTGCTCCACTGACAATCTGACTTTGAGCTGCTTTGTGTCTGCACACCAGGAGTGTTTTCCTATGTTTTGGATTATGAATTAAAAGATATTATCACTTGCATACAGAAAAGCCTGGAGTATCATGTGTGGCTTGCTTCTCCACCCACCTTTGGTGCATGCTGTGTGTGCTCAAGTGAGGACCTGTTTGTGTGTAACAAGGAAATAGGGTGTCCATAAACACCCTATTTGGGTGTTTATGGGGCTGTATTTTCAGATATTTTTATGACTATGTAAATTGGGCACACATTGAAATCTGATAAAACTTATCATTGTCAGGTATTATGTAAATACTGGATGGATATGAATAGTCCTTTTATCATGCTGTGCAGTGCCTTGTCCTCCATTATAATAAAGGTAACAATGCTTGCCTTAAAAAGGTCCATTTATTTATTATTTTTTGCAGCTCCTTTGATGGAAATCAGTGTTGTTTGTAATTTTATGCAGTCTAAATAATAAAAGTTATGGGTTACTGGGAGACTTGCCCTTTTATTTAGAATAACACTTTTGTGTTGAACCTATTGCTTATGCTTCATTTTCTTCCCTGTCCATAGATTAATTTTACTTAAACAAACAAACCAACAAACAAACAAACAAACCAAACAAACAAACAAAAAAAAAAGTAAGAAAACCAAAGAAGCCACACAATAACTTTCTGCCATACTCTGGCTATATGGCTATTCGTTTTTTTACATTAGTCTTTGAAAGTAAAACTTTTCATATTGTTTTTTTCTATTATTTTTACACATAAACACCTTCATAAACTTTCCCAGTACTTCTTTCTCAGGCACAGTTTCTGATGTCTCTGTGCTAGCCAAACTCATGTTTAACATTTTTTTGTCCCAACCAATTACTGTCAGAACCATTGGTCTGACCATCTGCTCCAGCTGAAAGGTCCCCATGAGAGAAACCATGTTAGATGTCAAAACTAAGTTTATTATCCATAGTTTTTAGGTGAAAGATCTATTCAATGTCTCTTTATTTGGTGGTATTTCTTTTTACACCTATTCCTGATTCACAAATTCACATGATCATATTTTCATTGCAACTGCTTGAAAGAAATTTTTTTTAAGATATCCATCTGGCTGGGCCGGAAAGTTCTAGCAAATTAATTGCTCAGGAGGTAATCTGTTGAAAACAGGCATTGTAGTTGAAACCTTACACCCAGATGCCATGGATGGAGCTGTGCCTTCACGTGTAACAGAGAAGTAGCAATATATTTATTGATACAAAACAGTTATTTAACAAAGTTTGGTAGTTCATGTGGCAGGGGTTTAACAAGATCCAATGGCAAGGTACATTTGATGATTTACTGCATAGAGGACAGAGTCAGATAAAGCTGCAAAGGATACCCCCACACACTGAGTCATGTGTTTTACAAAGGACTCCATTGCTTTTTAAACTCCTTTTTGAGGGGAATTCGGCTGCAGCTGGATCCAGAATTAGTCTGAGTATTGGTCAAAAGTTTGTGTCTAAAGGATTATGTGCCTACAATCCACCCTATTTTGTATCACTTATCTAAGATTTCAAAGTTTAACATGCTGTTACTCAAATTTGTTGCAAGGAATTGTGCTGCCTCAAGGAGTAATTTTGAGAGGTTTCTCCAGTCAAGGCAAGATCCTGATGTGCATGGAGAGTTCTCCTGCCATGCTGGAGAGCTCACCAGCCTGTTCCCTATTTATGGAGTAGGATGATTGACTTATAGTCATATTTGGATATTAGCTGTACATTGGGTTGTTGCATGTTTAAGCTCGAGAGACTTGGAGAGGTCTCTGGGGAGACCTTGTGACTTTTCCAGGCTCAAAGGGAGCCTATAAGAAGGATGAGGACAAACCTTTTAAAATAAACAAAATTGCCCATAATAGCTGCCACTAAAGCAGGAAAAATACAAGGGAAAAACCAGCTTTGACCAGTCATCATAAAAATACATTCCTGAAATGTATGACAGGGGCATTATATTTTTCAAAGCACTTCTTTCTATGCAAGTTCAGCAATAAACAGTGTGCTGGATCTGTAGCTGATATGCACTGAGTTATTTCTGTTGAAGTCAATGATTTCCAGAGCTGAGGATATAAGCCAGTATTCTTATAGTACAGCTGTTTGAGACTTGGCATGTTAACAAGATACAGTCTTAAATGAGGTGTGTCGATAGGAGAGTTAATATTTAAAATATGGAAACATTTGCTTGTTGTCTCACATACGGAGATCTGGCTACAGGGGAAATTGTTCTTCTACTTATAAAATGGTGATTACTTAAGCAATGGTTTAATTTGGCAGATCCCAGACTCCAATCCTGAGGACTGCAGTTTCAGAGGGCAGCTTGGAATAGCTTGATTTAGTAGGGATGGTTGGCTGCCTTGCATTTCCCCCAGAATAAAACAGGGGATGGCTTGCTGAGCTACTTAATCTTAAGAATGAAATTGTCTGTGTTTTGGCTATAGCAGGTCAGCAGATGCTTTCCCTCTTTCTTTCTCATATGTCGATTAAACCTTATGTGCCATTGGCAGAGAGGAGCTCTGGCTGCCTTGAGGGGGCATCTGTGGTGTGCTCCTTTTACCATTTTGGTTAGACACCAAAAACCTGCCTGCTCTAGCAGATAAATATGCAGGTCTTTTATTTCAGCCTGTGTCTCCAGCCTCTAAACTGCTGCAGCGCAGGCACCAGTAAGGCAAGGACAATGAGAGACACGGTGCTGCCATGTGCTGCAGCATCTTCCCTCAAAGGGACTTCTCAGGATGTGTGGAAGAACAGGACTGAAGGTGTTCTTGCCAGTGCTTGAGTGTTCTGCTGCTCCAGGCTGGACACTGACATGCTGTTGCTGAGTAGTACTTTTCAAGGGATGATTACTTCATATGAACCAGTCATCTTGCTTAATCAAAGAATTTGAACAATTAATTAAAAGCAGTAATTTAATTTTTTTTTTTTTTCCTTCTGTTGCACCCTGGAGATCTAAGTCTGCTTGGGGTTGTTTTGATTTAAGAACTTCCTCTGGAAAGAAAATCTGGGATTTTCTTCCTTTGCATGGCTATGGGATTGACATAGTTTAAATGAAAGTATAATGTTGAGAGAGACTGAAAGAATAATGTTGAGAGAGGTGTCATACATCTCCAGGGTAGCCTGCTGAAGCTGATAGTGAAAATGCAATAATTGTATACATCACAGAATATCTCAAGTTGGAAGTGACCGTTAAGAATCTTTGAGTTCATGTCCCAGATAAAACTTCTATTTCCTGGGCAGACCTTCTGTGAAAGGACTAGCTGAGAAAACAGTGCCAGACTGTCTTTGAAGCTGCTGTATCTCCTCAGTCTGGTCTCAGGAATTCATAAGTTGACCCCTGTGACCCACAGATATAGTACTTTCCTGTTTCCTATAGATTTATTGTTTTGTCTTTGTTTACCACAAAATATATGTCATTGTCTGGTCACTATTTATATATAAAATGTGGCATTTTATCTCATGCCTCAGTTCTCTCTCCTCTGTTGTATATCCATTCTAAAGAATGTAAACAAATCCATATTTCTTAATTTGCCTACTCCTTCTTCTTAGAAAAGAAAAACCCAAACAAACAAAAGTAACACATTTAACCTACTTTTTAATGACATGTTTTAAAAGGTGAGTATTCTGATTCATAACAGAATACGTATTGTTTTCTGAGTTAAAAAAAAGGCAATCCTTTTCTGAGTAGATGCTTTTCCTATTTTATATAGGAATTTTAGACTCTATTCACAAGGAAGAATTAATAAATCTCATATTTTTTAACTGACAACACACAGAGGAGTAAATGAAAGGGTGCAGAGCCAGAGGGACAGACTCATGGATCTTAAAAATTTTAGTTGCCAGCCATTCTCCTGATCTAAAGATCCTGATTATATAAGTTTAGGATGGTACAATAATTTACTTAGGGAAGTTTTTCATTCTTTCTATCACACAGGCCCCAATACTTCTCGAAACTGTCGACTGTCTTTTTGTTAGACATCCTAAATTTAAAAGAACTGGATTGAAGGTTTTGTAAAGATTTCTTTGCCTGTCGTGATGTTTTACTTGTTCTCTACCAAAGGTGATGGATCAGCTGGAAATAATATGTAAAAGTGATGATTGAGGAGCTTCACATGAGGAACTGAGGGAAATGTACAGGACTTAAAATACCTGTATATTGAAATAAAATAATTGAAGATTTTTCCATAGCACAGGAGATTCATTCATTTTCTAGTTGGGGGAAATGTAGGTTTAAAAAAAATAATATTAGTAGAAATTCGTTTCATACTGTGAAGAACCAATGATTCCGTAAATAAAGAGAAATTGCTCTCCTAAACTCACATTTTGGAACTCAACTTTTTCCACTAAAATGACAATCACAAACATTACTGATAACTTTTTTTTTTGTCAAAAATTTTTTGATATTCAGTAGATTTCATTACATAAAAGTTATATTTCTTTTAAGTCTATTTTCTCTCATACTTTGAGCTTTTGAACTTCTTTTAGATGGAAATATTTTTTTAGGGAGGAAGTTTTTTGATGTATTTTTTTATAAAATTTTTTGCTTTGTTTGTTCTTGGTTACTGCTGCTACTTCATAATATCTGGTGAATTTTTACAATGTCTGAGAATGCATGCTGGTAGAAGTAGCAAGTAGTATTTTAATTAATCCCAAAGTCTTCTCACTCAGTATGCAGCCACTGCAGTTCCATCTCTCCAGATATTTTTCTAATTTAACATGTTTTTGACATGAAATTTTCTTAGGAAACAGTTTTTTCCACCATTATTAATTATTCTGCACATTAACAACAAGCAAAGAAGGTATCTCCTTCATTATGCTATGCCATTGGATACTTCAACTTTTAAGTTAATTATAAAATAAACTGCAAATATGTAGCTCTGAAAAGTACTGATTTAGGCTTGGAAAATTCTAGGTAGGGTTTTTTTCTGTCTTAAGATGTAAAGATTATTTGTTTATGTCTTCTGTTGCTATCTGTTTTATATTTATAGACCTCAAAAAGCATCTAAAATAGCCCAAAAGCAAAAAACATTCAGAAACTGAGAATCAATGTTTTATTCTGCTCTGTGAACCTGGGGCTATTTCTGTATTTTACAGTAAATGATTGATCAGTGAAAAGAGTCCCTGAGCAAGGACTCTGAATGTGACACTCTCCATTTTCCCCAGCTCCCTGGGTGTCTAGCTGACAAATTCATGGTTTGGGATGCTGCTGCACTTTGGTTTCAAATAAGCAAATTTCTTAAATATTTTTTTAATTCTTTCTATGGTAAAATTGCTTCAATGCCCTTGTCATAAAAGCAAAAAGACCCACCCAAAACCATCACCTTGTGATTAGCGTGAGCTCTGAAAAAACACTTTTCTTTCTTATTGCAACAAAGATAATTTATTGCTCTTTGTTTGACAACCTAGAAGTCTCTTGACTAGAGAGAGGATTTGCCAGAGAAACAAAAACATACAGAAGGTATTTGCATAGACATGCCTTGGGAGCGTGGCTCATGAGGTAGCACTGTTTGAATTAAGCCCCACTAGGTGTGAAACCTCTGTTGCTAAACTGCTTGTTATTCCTCTGCAGCAAACATCACCATTCAGCATCTCAGTCTCCCCATCTGTAAAATAGAGTACTGATATTTATAAAGTAATTTGAGTCCTCTCAGTGAAAAAATGCAGTTGCACTTAAGCAGCAAATGGTATAAGAATACCTTCCTGTAATTTCGTGCTTCATTGGGTTCAGCTTTATACCAACACTCAACTGGAATATTTGTTTCAAAATGAAAGATAAAATCTAATGGTTCTGATTATGAAAATATCTTGCTACCATAAAGCAGCGTCTTTCTGTATACGTGTTTGCTTCCAGAAATGTTTCCATCAGAGTGTTATGAGATTTTACTTCCCTGTTGTTCTGTTACCCAGTCAATGATCAGTGTGTCCTAATGCTTTGCCAAGTTTGAATGAAATTTTTCTTCATAACAGGAGCCCTTTGTCATGAGAAAGGGAGAATTTCCTCAAACCCTCTGTGTGTGATGCTCTATTAGTGCCTCAGGAAAGCTGAGACCCCTGTGTCTGACCAGTCTGTCAGTGTCTCCTCACGGGGACTCTGCACAGAGCAGCCCAGAGGTGTAAAATTCTCTCACGTGGTTCTCAGATGTACAGTCAATCAAATAAAGATTGCATGCTCAATGAGGGTATCTTTGGGATGCAGGTGTGAGTCAGTTATGACAATTAAAATATAATAAACAAAGTTCACCTGAGGAGAATGATTTCAACACAGTTGCTGGTTCAGCAGCAGGACATCTCCTCTTTCGCTTGGTTAGCAGATGCTATGTGGTTTATCACCTACCCAGGAACATCAAGTTTCCATTCCTGCAGGGATTGCCACAGAGTCTGGCCATGGTGTCTTCATTCTGCTCCACCCTTTCTTTCATCTCCCTTAGCATGTATTGTGTGGGGAGTGCCACAGAGGTTTAGGGCATTACATTCAGCCACTGCATTTCCCCCTAGAATTCCCCTACTGTTATAACTTCTGCTGGAATGTGAAGTTTCTCTAAGTTTACCCCCTGTCATTTTCCCACACCTTTCTTGCACCTGTTTGCTTATAGATTTAAACAATACAAACCTTACCCGGTACAATAAAAATAGATTTTATTTGTTGTCATACAAGTTACTGCAAGACAGGAGTGTAAAAAAGTTTTTAGCTTTTTTTTTTTTTTCCTAGAGAGTAATGAAAGAAGCAATTATTTTATAAAGCAAATCACTCAAGGTAGATGGTAACAGCTCCCTACTGAGCAGTTCTGTCTTTACATTTGCCAGGTGAGTTCCTACAAATTTCAGCTGAAGTACTGGCAAGAAGCATGTTTCTGAAGCAATTTTATAACAAGAAGGTTCAGAGCTACTCACTGTGATTTTTGGTACCTATTCAAACAGATACTGAACATATCTACCACATATCACATTGCTGTGTCTTCTGCTAAAGATAAAAAAGAATCAGCCCTCAATAACAGCAACATAGCAGGGTTAAAGGGCCAATTTCTGTGGATTTGTTATTCTTTTTGCAGTGTTCCTCAGAGGAATGAAAAAGATCCCAGTATTCTCTGCATAGAGAATAACCCCCCCTTAGGATGTTAAACAGTTTTATGCAGCCCAATGAAATTTTTACTGCTGAATATTCAGTAAGTTATTTACAACCAATGAGACACTTCAAATATAGGACTTTTCCCAGAATAAATTCCTTTAAATGTCACCTGGTGACTATGTCCATTAATGCTTTTCTTAAACAGAGATTGTTTTTATGCTGGACAAAGTGTGTATTACAGTTCTGGGACTGCAAAGGACAGTCCCATGTATGATTTAGTTTTGCCTAAGCAGACTTTCTTAGAAGAAAAACAAACAAAAAGGCATAAAATATGTGTCTGTTGTGCTGATGCAAAATGTTGGCAAATAGGGCATCAGGAGTGCAATAATATTCCTATCCTTATAGTTCTATTTCATTGTGATTTATTGCATAGGCTTTATTGTAATGATGCTGTTGGCATTACAGCATGTTTTCTTTTTGTTTCTTCCACGTGATCTGAATATAGTAAATAAATGAAAACTGCTCTGCTTTCTCCCAGACAAGAACTTTGTATATAATGTGGAAGGGAGTAGACAAGCCCAAAACTGAGATTTATTCTTTTATATCGGAACTTTCATAAAATTATGCTGAATTCTTCCTTTATAAATCTTTGCATCCAAATCCTTTCAATTAAGTGGATAGGAAATTACCCTAGCATTTCAGTAGGTTTAGTCTGAGCCAAAGTCATTGCTACTGATTCTTGTTTTGTAGGCAAAATCAAAGGGAAAGCAAGACAAAAGAAAACTATGTTGAATTTTAACAGTGACTTGGAATCATTTTCCATCATGCCTAAGATGTGTTGTCTGTTATTGGCCCAGATGGCACTGTCCCTATTAGGCAGCTTTTCATAAACTGATAACACAGTGGGCTACAAATTCCAGCTGTGCTGCTTTGATTGTGTTTAGTGAACTGCTAGGCCCTGGTGCTACCAATATATTACACACAAGAATTGTTCTCTCACACTATATCCTGGTTTTCCAGTTGTGTCTCTCCCTATATGTAAACAAGATATTTGCCACTGTAAGGGGAATGCTTCATGTGTTCTTTCTCTCTGTAAAGATATGGTCACTGCGTAATTTTTATAATTTTCTTCTGTATTTTTTGGTAGCTATTAAGCTGAAGAAAAGTCTCTGTGATACCCTGTAGCTTTAATGCAATAATATTTGATCAGTAATATGGTGACTTTGTTATAATGGTTGCACTCAGTGCCTCCCCTTTTTCATCTTCTGTGAGCTACTGTTCCTATTTCAGAATCCCCTTGCTTCGTGTTCTCTGAACCTCTTCACATTGTGTTGGCTGAGCAAATCAGCTCTGTGAAAGGCAGGTTGCTTATGTGAAAATATGCTGCTCCTAGTTGTGATCTTTCTGTTACAGCAGCACGGTTTTGCTAGGCTGGATGCATTTTCATTGATGTAACGATCCCTTATCCTTGTGTGACTTTCTGTCAGCTTGTGTGAGCATCTTCATGCTCCTGGAGCCACACGTACGTGTGGACTGGGCTGCAGAGTTCTGACAGTTCCACTGCAGTCAAGCCAGCACAATTTGTGTTGGCAGGAAAGCTCTGAGGGAGTTAATACATGCTTAAATGCAAATCTTTTCAGAGCTGATAGTGTTGCTCTGTGGTAGCTGTGTTCATCTGCTCTGCCAGTACTGAAGTGCAAACATTCTTGTGCTTTTGAGTGGTGAGGTAATTGCTGCTCTGCCTTGGTGGTGTTACCCTTTTCACATCCCTTTAACAGCAGAACATGGAGGAACAGCCAATCTGACTTGCTGCACGCACCTTTCCTCATTCTTAGGCAGTTCATTATTTGTGGGTGGCAGATGCTACACAACTACTTTAGGGAATGACATGGGTGGCAAGCAGAACCACTGTGGAATTTTTTAATGAGGAGGTCTTATGAGCTCTAATTCAGTATGAATCACTTCTGCTTTGGATCCTGCACTGTGCTTTTGTGTGCCTGCCGCCTGCCACCTACCATGGAGTCCCAGCAGCACCCAGGAGCTCCAGCTGAATTCAAAGCTCTCTGGAGGGGGACCTGGAAATGCACATAAGTCACTGCACTCAGGAAATTAAAATCTTAGTTGACAAGACAGAGGGATGAAGGATGTTTGTTTCAATTTATATACTGGGGACTGATGTGTGAAGAGAAAAATAGATCCAAAAATGACACTTAGGAGCACACATTTTCTTCTGCACAGGCATAGGTTGACTTCCAAAGTGGAGCTGGTCAGAAAAGGTCTATTGGAATAAATTGACCTAACATGATACAAAGTGCATTTTTATTTGGGTTAAACCGAAAATTTTTATGGCTGGATGTGGCTAGCACAGAAGAAGAGGGCAAAGTAAGGGAGGAAGCATTCCTTGCTACTAGTTAAGGAATGGCACTACCCTGGGCGACCTAGATAGCCCTGAGGGTGACACCATGAGATCTTAATTCCTATATTACCTTTATTTATATGTTCAGGTTGATGCTTAGGCACACAAGTTGCTTTGTGGTGGGTGATTATTTTTTAAATTCTGTTCTATTTCATGTGCTTTTACATGTTTTTGGATTTTGAAAAATAGTTTATGAAAATATTAGAAAATGAAACTGAAAAATTAATCTGTTTTCCAAAACAAGCTAAACTTGATGAGTTAAGATTCTGTTTTACATGTAGAATTTATATTCTTTTCAGTAAAAAGTATTCCGTTTTTATTTTGAAATGGAATAATGTTTTTCTATGGAGAATTCATATCAAGTGCAGGAATTGATTATCTCTGATGCAGATCCTTAGAGCATAATTTCTGAATTTCTGCTATACTTTCATTTTGATTTAGCTGCAAAGTCTTGAAGATATGTCAATCAGTGAACTTTGATAGTTGGATGTGCTCCTGGGATAGTCAGATTGGGCACCTGGGATATAGTGCTTGCAAAGTATTTGTTATTAACATTAACATGTTCCATCAAGTCATCATAAATGATGTTTCAAGTGATAACTTGTTCTAGTAGACAAGCTTATAACTCCTCTTATAATCAATGCCTTAGTTTAAGACTATGTTAATTAAGAAGTAAATTTCCTGCTGGCTATTTATGTAAAAGTTTTTATATTTACAATGAAGTAGAGAATTAGAAAGTGATAAGAAGGTGCTGACAGTGCCACCTTGAAATAAAGTTTTTCTTGATCCCTAATTTGTGAAATGTTTATATATGTGCAGTGTGCACTCATTTTGTACTTTTGTGATAGCCATGCTCTGTTACTCTGGGCAGTGTTTCTGTCACTGCTGTTATTAAGTATAAACTTCCCTAAGGATACCTTGAAAAATGGAATCAGACCTCAGTAGTGTCACATAACCATATCTAATACTTCAGTACTTATTGCTCAGTTTGCAAACATATAAAACCAGGTTATAAGTGTACTACCAGCAGGGTGGTTCTTACTCAGGGAGTAAGGTGGTCCTGTCTAACAGAAGGAAAGCTCTGTGTAGTTTTTACTGGTGTTCAAAGTCCAGTCCTCTTTATCGCTGCTGTGAAAACCAACAGGATGTTTAGAGAGGATTAGCAAAGGTATAAGGATTTCTCTGTGTGTCTATACACTGCTCTGTGAAGTATAAACCCTGGATACTTCATAGCCATTTGGACTTTTTTATACTTTTTGGTACCATTCTTTCACCGTCTTTGCACAGCAAGCTGATTTTAGGAGCTGAAGTTCACAGTCAGGTTCCTTGGAAAAATTCCTTAAGCGTCAAATGTGTCATTACTCCTTGGAGCTTGGAGCATGTGTAACATTCTAGGGTTTTAGTTCCAGCAGTTGACCTGAAGGAAGACAGAGGAAAGAAGACATTTTTAGAAGTATAGTGGTACTGTTCCCACATGTTGTAATCTGCAGTTGTGTTACTTTATATTTGTAAAATATTTTTTGATAGAATCTGCACTAATTTATTTTGTAATCTAGATGGTTCAGGGAAAAAAAGTCAAGTTCAGGATAGTAAGGTTGTTGCAGTTGTTGTTATGTGGGAATAAAGGCAAGATGAAGCTCTGTTAGAAAAGCGGTATTTGATATGATTGCAGGGAAAACAGACATGCTTCTGAACACACAAATCCTTTTAGACAAGGCAGAGAAAAGCAAAAGTTCAAGCAAATTATGATAGGAACCATTGCTCTGATTTCACAGTTCAGTTTTTCCTGGGCTTTGCTTGGTAAGCAGTGTTTAGGTTCTCTTCCTTTTTTGGGTAACCAAATGATTTGGCATTTTTTCTCTTGTTTTAATCATAGTAGCATCTATTCTTTTGTCCATGAGGATTTTGGTCTTTCAATAATCTGTCTGCACCAAAGCTAAGTGTTAGGTGTCTTATTGCAGAACTGTGAGTTTAAAATAGCAGTGTTATCATTTCACTAAATCCCCAATGGTCTAAGGAGAGAGGTGGCATAAATTACGTTGAAAAGCCAATTTTAGAATATAAATTCATAACAAAGATACTAAAACTGCGAACAAGACAGAGATACTGGTTTTATTGCTCACAGAAATTTTCATGCTGACTCGCTTCTTTTGCACAGATGCCAACAGCTTCCCCTCCTCTCTATTGACAGAGATTAACTCCCTCTCCCTCTCTTGTGGTCCAATTGATTTATGTAATTAGATCACATTAAGAGATATAATCATTAACCTGCAGTTAAGCTGAATTGTTCTATTCTTTCTATGAATTTATGAGAGAGCACTAATTGCAAAATTTTGTCTGGTTTTGGTTGCTGTATCAGCTGGCCTAACACAAGACAATTACATTTGAGTTTTTCATTTAAAATCTATAGCATAATATGAAGTATTTTCAGTATTTTGTGATCAGTTTTCTAAGCAACAAAATTTTGTCAAATTGAAGTAGTATGGTATAGGACACAACTATATATTAATACACAAATCTTTAATTTATTCATATTAGATGATTTTTTTAAAGTTATCTTCTGATATTTTAAGTTTGCTGTTTACAGAATCATAGAATCATTAGGGTTGGAAGGCACCTCTGGAGATCACCTCATCCAACCCCTTGCCAAGGCAGATTCACCTGAGGTAGGTGACACAGGAACAACTACACATAATAAGGAACTAATATTTATGTTTTCCATTATTTTAAGTGTTTGCTTTTTCTATGTGCCTGGAAAGGATTTAGAAGTTGAAATTAATATTATCCATGTCTTCCTCATCTATGACTTGTGTAGTGCATAATATACAGTGCATGCTTAGAAATAAATATGAATATTCAGATGAAAACTCCCAATCTGAACAAAACAAGAAATTCATTCCTATAAGTGTATGATTATATTTAGTTCCAGTTCTACTTAATCTCCATTTCTTATCCTTACAAATAATGCACTGTCATGATCAAAGGAGATGAGTAGATTCTATAAGGCAATCTCATGTGTGCAGTTATGTAGTGCTGTATGGGTAAATGTGTGAGGCTGTGATTTTAAAGCATGATAAAGGTTTTGATTGGCTGCAGAGCATCAAGGCTTAGGATTTAGGTGCAAGGTACTGTGTTGATCTGCTTCGCTGTTGTTACGGCACACTTTGTTTATCATGCTTGAGTGGTGTGGTCTTGGACTGAAGATTTTAAGTGCCTGCCATCCACAGCTATTCCTTCTCATACCAAAAGGGCAAGGTGGAGGGGGGGAATAGCTTGTTGTGAGTCAGCACAGGGGCAGGGACCTATGGAAGAACAAGCAGTACACGATAGGAAGCATGAAATAATGTTTTAGCAGTCGCTTTGCACAAACCAGTTTCCTTTGCATTGGAAACTGCTCTGAACTGGCAATAATAAATGTAAAGACAATGACAGTTTTGAAGTATATAAAACACATTGTCATTCTAAAATTCTTCATATCTTTTTCTGGTTTTTGTTTTGATCCATGTCACAGTGAAAATATCACTCAAACATAGAGCGAAATAATCTCTCTCCTCCTCTCAAATGTGCTAACTTGTTTTTTTCTGCACCACATGAGTGCATATACAATGCATGCTCATGTGAAAGAGAGATTTGTCTGAACAGCTCCTGGAACTTGTGCTCTTAATCATGATCAATGTCACAGATGGTAGGAAACCTATGTTGTGAGTAGGTGCCAATCTGTGTTTGTTGCTGTACAGGCATAGGAGTAAAAAAATCTGAAAAAAAAAATCAAAAACCTGCAAGCATCACTTGGAATTTGTTTTAACTGATAAATGTGCAATTTAATCCATAGTGACAACTTCCCAAGGCTCCACTGTCCATCTACACATATTTGCTTCTTACATGGTCTTGTTATGACAATTAGAGTCAGTGTATATGCAAATGTTGCAGATGAGAATATTTCTATTGATGGGAATCAGGTCTAGAATTCCAATCTAAAACCACCACTTATAGCTCTAGAATTCCTTTGAAAGATTTCCAACTGGTCTTATTCTTCTATTTTATCACATAGAAACTGGATAGAACAGAAACCATGCTTTCTTCAGGTTTTAAATCAGAGTTTTGAAATTAATGCTGTTGGCTAATTTACATATCATCCCTTAAGACCTCACAGAACCCTTCAGACAGAGGAGTTTTTGAAATGGAAGTGTGATAGATAAATAATTTAAAGGGAATCTTTATAGGTTTTAACGACTTAGAGGCAAGGCAAATGTTTTCTTTGAGATTTATAGAAAAATCGTGGGGAAAATAAAAAGAAAGGGATTTACATGTGGAATATTATATTGCCTTGCAGAGCACTCGGTGATTCTGAAGCATTTTCATTTGATTTGAGACAGTAATGCCCAAATGGAATTTTAATATGAAACATGTTGCAGCAAACATGAAAAGAGCAAGCCTACTATAGTTGGAGCTTTTAATGTTGCTTGTGGCTTCAGAGTCATCTTCAAACCAACTGAAATGTACCACAGCAAAACAAAATCCTACCTCAAGAGGGATCAAAAAAAAAGACATAAAAGGCTAGACTAAATTATGAATTGAATGAAATAATTAATTTATTCACTTACTTACTGACAATCATAGTGAATGAGAGATGTGATGAATTTTTCAGTCTTTATCATCACTGAAACATGGGGAAGCCCTGGACATGTATTTTTCATTTTGTTGCACTGGGAATAAAAAGGTTGTGTCAAAACTGAGGCCTTTGCCAGGCATGCATGATGTATTCTTTCAGAAAACAAAAACCAAAACAAACCCAAACCAGAAAAAGCACAAAGTTAATAATTTTTATCTGACTTAAATGATGACACCTGACAGAGGGTGTTAACATTGCATGCAGAGGATGAGACTGAACTGCCTCCTCTGGACCCTACACACACACACCATACCCTCTCCCTCACACACCCTTTCTTCTAAAAAACAGTCCTTAACTTCACATTTGCCACAGCTCTTCTGTTTCCTTGCTTTTATCCATGCAGTTCCCAGTTAGCATGGATCCATGTCTGTGAGAAATTCGTCATTCCGCAGCCAAGCGCTGCTTTGGCAGTCGCAATCTGCTAGAACAAAGTCCCATTTCTGCTGGAGTTCCTTTCATTCCTCTACTCCCTCACTCTCTA
Organism: Taeniopygia guttata; assembly: GCF_048771995.1. Taxonomy (NCBI): domain Eukaryota; kingdom Metazoa; phylum Chordata; class Aves; order Passeriformes; family Estrildidae; genus Taeniopygia; species Taeniopygia guttata. Next base: position 55,367,510 of record NC_133028.1, read on the forward strand.
TGCAGTAAAGCCTTTAAGTTTTGTAAGTTTTTTTAAGTTAAGTGCATTTCAATATTACTTGATTGTAGAGTTGTGTTTGCACTGTATATCCTCTCCTGGCTTGTCTCTCCATATCCCCTCTTTGTATCTGTTTGGTTCATCCCAGCTTTCCCATCAGTACCTGTATGTCCATCAAACCCCAACCCATCCCCCTGTCTCCTCCCAGGTGACGTGTCCATCACCTGCTGACCACTCCCCTTTGTACAGATCCTTCTCCCAGGGTCACCAGGTAACTGGACCCTGACTGGGACTCCTCCCTCACCACCTCCTCAGTGGTCACCCTGAGGCCTTTCCCCCAGAGAGCCACTCCCAGGTCCTTCCCCCATTGGCTGTTCAGGTTTCCCCGCCCCCCTATATCTGGCTGCTGTGGGCAGGGACACTCTCTCTTGCTTGGGACTCCCTTCGAGGTGACATGTGCCTTGGGATTTTCCCAGGCCCTCATTAAACTTTGGAACTTATCCTGAGGGAGAGTGCCTCTTTCTTCGCTTGTGGGACTAGCTCGTCTTTGGACTCACATGGGAGCTTCTCCAGGCCCCTTGGGATTCAAGAAGTTCCTTCCCTCTCCCCACCTCACCCCACTACCCAGCTGGCCGGGCTCCACAGGGAATCTGACCCGTGGATTCGAGGGGGAGACGCAGCACTTGACTGTAAATGACCCACAGTTCAAACCATGTTGTTTTTTATTCCAGCTAAGGTTACAACTATTGTGCTCTTCCAGAAATGTCTTCAGATAACCCATGTAAGGGGAGTTGATTTTTCTCTTCTGCCATGAGTTTTGTCGCCTGCCCTGGAAGTAATGGTACTGATCTACTTATTTTTAAATACATTTCAGGTTCTTCTGAACTCCTTCAGGAGGCCATTTAGGCATCTTCTCACTCTGGACTTGTTATTAGAGCTAATGGAGTGGTTTTTTGCTGATCAGCCTTTAAAATCTTGTCAGACTAAGATGATTTTTAAACTTGATGTCTGCATTTCATTTACATTTTTATTATCTGCCAAGACGTAAACTACATTCCAGTGTCCTGGAATGCCATGTTCTGACCTCTTATATAAATCATCATCCTTTCACTCATTATGGTAATATTGCTAATAACTCTGTGGCAAAGTGGTTCAACTTTGGTCAAATAAGGGGGATTTGGACTTTGAAATTAGTGATTGACTAAGCAAGGCTTTCAGTCCCACTTACTGCAGTGTGAAAAGAGGAAATGAAATATTTCCATGTCTTCGAAAGGCTTGCTAATATTGGCATGAAACTGAGCAAATGGCTCTTTAACAGATGTGAATTTTGAGGAATGGGATGTTGAAAGAGTAGCCTGACTGAAAATGAATGAGGGAAAACAATATTTGATGTTCATAGAGGGAAGAATAATAAACTTGAAAAACTGAAATGAGAAATTTATTTTGCAGCTAAGGAAGACACTAAGAACGATGACAGCAATTGCATCTCAGAGCCATTACTTTATGTGTTATTTTATTTTCTTTTACTTTATTTTTCTTCCTGTTAAATTACATTTTTATTTTTCTTGTTTCTTTTAATTTCAATTTTTTGTTTTCTCTCCTCTCCTCTCCTCTCCTCTCCTCTCCTCTCCTCTCCTCTCCTCTCCTCTCCTCTCCTCTCCTCTCCTCTCCTCTCCTCTCCTCTCCTCTCCTCTCCTCTCCTCTCCTCTCCTCTCCTCTCCTCTCCTCTCCTCTCCTCTCCTCTCCTCTCCTCTCCTCTCCTCTCCTCTCCTCTCCTCTCCTCTCCTCTCCTCTCCTCTCCTCTCCTCTCCTCTCCTCTCCTCTCCTCTCCTCTCCTCTCCTCTCCTCTCCTCTCCTCTCCTCTCCTCTCCTCTCCTCTCCTCTCCTCTCCTCTCCTCTCCTCTCCTCTCCTCTCCTCTCCTCTCCTCTCCTCTCCTCTCCTCTCCTCTCCTCTCCTCTCCTCTCCTCTCCTCTCCTCTCCTCTCCTCTCCTCTCCTCTCCTCTCCTCTCCTCTCCTCTCCTCTCCTCTCCTCTCCTCTCCTCTCCTCTCCTCTCCTCTCCTCTCCTCATCTCTCCTCTCCTCTCCTCTCCTCTCCTCATCTCTCCTCATCCCTCTCCTCATCTCTCCTCATCCCTCTCCTCATCTCTCCTCATCCCTCCCCTCCCCTCCCCTCCCCTCCCCTCCCCTCCCCTCCCCTCCCCTCCCCTCCCCTCCCCTCCCCTCCCCTCCCCCTTTTCTCTTTTTTCTCTAGTTTATTTTCATTAATTTAAATTATTTCTATTACATTATATTTTATTTAAAATAAAATTAAAAGAAAATAAAATAATACAAGAATAATTTAAGGTAAATAAATTAACTTTAAAAGCAATTAAATTAAACTAAACTAAACTAAAAATAATTATAAATAATTTCGAATTGAAATAAAATGAAATACATTTTAGTAAATAAAAATTTAAATATAATAAAGATGCATAAAATTAAAATTAAAATTAAAATTAAAATTAAAATTAAGTTTTTCTTTTGGTCAGTTTGGCTTTGTTTGCCCTCTTTATTTTCATCTTCCTAAGCAGAATCAAAATAATTCAAGCACAAACTCTAGAATTCAACATAAGGTCAGAACTTACTAGACTCACTGGACTTTCAGAAGTATGAGAAGGACTTTTAAGTGACTTTTCAGTTGGCATATTTACTGGGCCTAAAATGTATTTTCTATTCCAAAGTGTCTGTCTTGAATATTTCTTGCAGAATATAAAATTGATTCTCTTTGTGCACAGCCCCTTTTTCTAGAACGAACTAGTGCTAATGAATGAGTATTGCTAAAACTTTTTAAAACAATTTCTTATTCAATTTAGCATTTAATAAATTACTGAAACACAGATGAAGGCCTACTAGACAAACCTGCTCTGTTTTATAAGTCTGAAATGTGCATATCTGAAGGTATGAGAAATGTCACCTTTAATAACCCATGGTTTCCAGTGCTACTTCCTTGTTCAGTTTATGGCTTAACTCCTGTTAGCGTGTACATTTTCGGTGCTGTGTTTTGTTTCAGATTTTCTGTTTTTGCACATTTGCTTGTGACGTTGCTCATTAATCTGTTCCTTCTGCAGGTCCTTGGACTGTTACAGAAACTGAGATTTAAGCTAGTGTCAAGTCTAATGATTACAAATGCAGTTCTAATTTTGCAATGCATAAACAGTTAAAAGAGGATGAGCAGCTGTTGGCATAAAATGGTAGTAGGTGTTCATGTGTCCGAGATGCACCAAAGGTCAGAAATTAGTTCCATATTAAATGGTTCTGGAGGTTAAAATAGAGGGGATCAGCTCTCCACTTGGATACATATATGAACTCACACACATATTCCCCCTTTCTCTCAGTGATGCAAAACACAAAACCTTTGGGCAAGGTCCTAAATAATCACAAAAATACCTCTTACAAAGCAAATCAGGATGTTTGTCATGCTGGCAGAGGAGTACAGGCATTATTACTGTTCCTCATAGAACAGAAAGATCATGAGGAGCTGTCACTGTCACATATGTAAAAATGAAGGAGACTCTTTGCAGAAAAACAGATTTTTATTTGAATGGAAGAATGAGGGAAAGGTCATTCCCATGGTTATTGAAGTAGCAATTGTAAGTGTAGTAGTGGACACCAAAAAAAAACCCAAAACTTTGCTGTACATAAGTTTGCAGCAGAGCAAGGGAATTGATGCCAATGTCGAGTTAGAGAATAAGACCTGGATGTGCTGCCTTTCAACTCATTTTACCACATTTGTTCACTGACCTCAAAAAAAGAATAGCACTACAGTGTGTCTGAAACCTAGTTGTGCTTGGGTACAGTTAACTAGAACACTTGCTGCCAAGTGCTGCAAACTTGATGGCAAGAAACTCATACAGCAAATATTGATCCGTGCAATTCCAAAAGGAAAATGAATCAGCTCTTTGTCAGGTGAATAATTTTATTCTAACCAAAATAATGAGGTGAATTTCACAGGAAATCTCTTTTCTGAATGTTTTTTAGAGTGGATATGCAGCTGTTACTGTCATTTAATACCTTGAACCAGGGAAGCAATTGGGTACTTCATAAATCTACTTTATTGAAGAAAGCACTTAAGCACAAACTTAGTCTTGAATCTTGACTAAAAATTTTCCTTTCTGGAAAGGTTAGGAAATGTTTTATGACTTCTAAGACAATCTTACTCCAGCAAGGCCATGCACACCTCACATCTGTAACAGGCTTTGTAACACAGTTTACTATTTCTAGATGTGAAATGGTTGTCAAGAAAGAGGGGAAGTGATGAAAGTGAACAGAGGGAGGAAGGGGAATGAGAATAAGGTCATGGGCCACAGATGCTTTCTTTCATAAAAATAATTCCCATCCTTTATGCAAGATTGTTATACAAGGTTTGGAAGGGTAAAAATCTGCCTCCTTTTTTCCCTCTTTTTTTTTTTTTTTCTGTACGAGGAGTGCTAACAACAAACCCCTTTCCCAGTGTTTGTTACACAGTGATACCATAGTCTAACCCAGAATGGCAGATCTTGAGTGACAGACCAGGACACGAAGCAAGCTGTGAAGGGATTTACAGTGTGAAAAGATTTACAATGTGAAATGTCTGGGATGTGAAAGCAAAATTTATTCTCTATGATATAAACAGTGTCACAACTCCTATTATAATTATGCACTGAAGCAGACTGAGATGAAGATTTTTACTAACACATCTAAACTGTCCTTTCTTTGTTGATTTAGACTAGCAACAAAAATCATTCACAGGTTCATGTCTTTGTGCTAAGCAGCACTAAGCTAAAAGAGAAAATAAGAGAGAAAAAGAAAGAGAAAGACCAAAACCCACTGAAGAATAGGATTGTCATTGCTTTACATGGACATTTTATTCTTCTGTCCATGGTACTGATAAATAAAGCTAATACATACGTGTTCTGCTTCTGGACAATTTAGTGGTTTTAATCACTCCTCAGCAGAAAATATGCTTTATTCCTGATTCCTGATCCATGAGGTTCTTCTTGGTGGTCTTACAGAGAGTTCAAATAAAAATGTTCATGGCAAGCAGAGCAAATTCCAAAACTATTAAAATGGCTCATCACTAATCTTTCTAGAAAGGCGAACTTTTCCAAAGGCCCGTAAGAGATGCTTTAGAGGGAAATACTACAGCAGAATGTGTACCTCATATCACACTGACTCCTGGCTGTTCATGTGTGATGGACTGTATCCTTCCAGCAGAAGATTTAATTTATATCCCTAATAGAGAAAGTTCATAGCTCTGACAGACAGACCAGGGAGCAGCTCTGTGGTGTTTCCTGCTTTGTCCTGGTCTGTGTGTGATGACCAAGTCCCTGCTGTTTGCTCTCAGAAATGAGTGTTTCCTGCTGGGAGCAGGTCAATCCCATAACCAGCACCAAAGCTGTGCCCTCTTGGAACCAGAGGCCAGCAGTGTGAGCTTGGAAAGGAGGGGAGGATAGCAACTTCATGTCCTAGGACAGCACATCCACAGTGTCTTTACTGTGGTTGAGAGATTGAGTTGCAACTGGTACTGCCTTCTGTGCTATTCATGGGCTCAAAGTATTCCCAAGAGAAAGCTTTTACTTATACCTCCATTGTTTTATTAAGGTTTGAAGTTTCATGGTGATTTCCTGGAGCTGAGTTTTGTCAGCTGAATGTGATGCTCAGCTGCTGACTGGGATTCAGGCCAAATGGAAAACAAGCAGCAAGATGATCTGCTCACAATAAGTAGAGCAAAGAGCTCTTGATCCTCGTGTGAATGGCTTAATCTGTTTTATACTGTAGTTTTCCATCAGTAAAACGTGGATAATTGCACTCTACTGCCCTCAGGGGTGCTGTGAGGGTAAACACACTACAGGTTACAGAGTGGTCAGATGTATTGGCTGAGAGAACTCTAAAAATATTGGGAAAGAGAACAATTTGCACAACAAATAAGCAATTCTGAAGCAGAGACAGGAACATGCTGGGAAGAGACTTTGAAATTCGTTTCTCAGCCTGCACTCAGATTGAGACTACAATTAACAATAAGGCAAATGTAGTGCAAAATCGGGGTGTGCTGGTCCTGAACTGGCTCTGTATTGGCTGCTAGTGATATTACTGACTTTCCTGCTACCAAAGACATTACAATTATGCAGCAGCAGGGAAGGGTCCCTGTCATGGTTTGACACGGGAAGAGAATTTTTTTTTTAGAAGGAAGAGGTCCACCAGTCAGGGGTCAGGTTTAGATACTGACACTTGGGGTGACCAATTGAAGGTGGACACGCCTCTGAGAACACAGAGGGGTTAAAAGCGGAATTCCCAGGAGGACTCGTCCTTCTTTGGTTCCAGTCACCGCATGATACGGACCTCCCCTGCCCAGCCCGGGCTGGGTGGGGGAGGGGAACCATGCGGCCTGCACAGGTAGGCCAGGAGGTAAAGGATCGGAACCGAGCTGGGCCAGCTCCTGCGGACGGAAGGGTGGAGAACATCTGGGATGTTTTTGTTCCCCCTCCCCTAAGCCAGAGGGAAAAGAGATAGAGAGCCAGCAGACACCTAGGAGTTTGCCGGCGGAGGAGAAGGAGAAGGGGGGGGGGAAGATGCCCAGCGTGGGAGACTAGAGAAAGAGTCCTGGGCTGAGATTGCAGCCGTCCGGGAGTCCGGGAATTTTAACCCTTTCCTGTGAAATGAAGGCTTTATGAAATATTACTCCTCCTGAATTTGAAGAAAAGAGAGACAGCCTGAAACCTCAGATGTTCAGAGAAGAAGGTTGGGGGCAGATGATAGAGTGGCTTTTGGCTGGACTCTGCTTGTTTACCATAGACTGAACCACTCTTTCTTTCAAGAGGGACTGCATTTTAGGGGGATGCATTGGTGAGCCAAGAGACCTTCTTCAGCAACTACCAGTTTTGGAGTGGACAGAGAGAGAGCTGAGGAGGGTGTGAGGATGCCCTCCATCTTCAGAGAGGAAGAGAAGGCGATCTCTGTCTTTTGGACCCTCGGCCCCAGGGGAAAATGGGGGGGACTCTAGTCCCGAATTGTGATACTGGACTGTTGTTCCTGGTGGTCCTTGGCAAAGCATCCTTAAAGGGGCCCTATAAGCAGTCTCTGTCCATGCACGGTGGTGAGAGCACTGTGACATGGAGAGGAGAATGTCACACTGGCCGGTGTGTCTGGGCGGCGCCACGTGTGACATTGGAAACACAAGAGGTGGCAGCTGTGTTTCCTGGGGGTCTATGGTGCAAGGGGGACTCCTCTCTTCCCCGATGGACTCAGTATTGATTATATTGAAGGGTGAAACCTTGATTAAGGATCCAAATGGGTCTCGCTGGGGTTTGGTGGAGTTGGGTGGAGGGAGGAGAAATGTTTTGGAAGGTTTTCATTTCGAATTTTGTGTGTTTTTTTTCTTTCCTTTCTTTTCCTTTTATAGTAGTAGTAGTAGTAGTGTAATAAAGTTTTTTCCTTTGTTATTAAGTTTGGCCTGCTTTGCTCTGTTCTTGATCACATTTCACAGCATTTGATTGGTAAGTTGTATTTTCATGGGGCGCTGGCATTGTGCCAGCGTCAAACCATGACAGTCCCCAAGCTGGGCTCCCCTGGACCCTGCTAACACACACTATTCCCTATCAGTGCCTTGAAGCTGCAAACAGGCTACAAAGCATAAATGAATCTTATGCTTTGAGGGGAGGTCCTCCTTGGCCATGTTGGCCTAGCTGGTGGACACAGTGTGGGTTCCTTAAAGTCTTTTTTCCCAGGAGAAAATGCCAGATGATGGAAGGATATTGAGATACTGCAATAATATGGAAGCTTTCATGGGTTTGGTTTTCTTATGATGCAGCAGACAATTTTAAAGTTCTAGGGCAACGAGGTTTCCAAAGTTGCAGGGACTTTTAGAGACGCTCACAAAATGTAATCATCTTCTAAGAATAGATTTCAGGTGACTGGAAAGATACATTTCAGGATACAGGAAAAAGCCTTTCCATTGATGTCAGGGAATTTTGTTGCAGGATGCAAGTGAAGGAAGAACACAGCCAGATTTGTGCAGAAAGTGCTAATTGCCTTTAGGATAGAATTTGCAACTGCTAATGTTTTCTCACCTTTAAACCTTGCTGTGATGGTAGGCTTGCTGCGGAATGCTGCTCACACTGGGTCAAGGTGAAATAAAAATAAGAAATCTTTGCTGTCCCTACTGTAAGAGGTACAACTGGCTACTATTTTTCCTTCTGGCAGGACTTTGGAACCGACTGTATCCAACAAATGCAAATTGTGATGCTAATTTTGTTAAGCAAGCCATATGAAATCAGAAAAAATTACAGTCCATGGTCAAGAGCAGTTTTTTATTTATTGGCAGTACATCAATACCTAATTGAAAAAGATTACATAATTGCTTTTGATTGTGATTTAACCCCCGCAGGCAGTTTGGCCTCACATAGGCACTAGTTCAGCCTCTCCTCCACAGGGAGAGAAAGGTGAGGATCAGAATGGTAGAAGTGTGAAAAAATGGTTTGAGATGCAGTTTAATAGGTAAAGTAAAAGTTGTACACACAAGCAAAGCAAAAAAATCCAACACATGGCCCCTTAAAATGTGCTATGGAGAAAATTAACTCTATCCCTACTAAGAAAAAAGTACAACAGAAGACAGAATAGGATGCCTGTAAATCTAGTTTTTATCTTTATTATGGTAGAATCTGAGTATTGAATGACCTTTCATATTGCTTATTCTTAGAGCATGCCAGTGATACAGGACATTTTAAACCTGAAGGATAGTAAGGACAAGAGTCAGAACTTTGCCATTTTAATCACAGGTAAACAGCTTGCCACAAGCTGACTGCAGTTCAAGTTAGGGCCACAGTATAAGGCTTTTGTACTGCTATTACTTTGTTATGCAAGCCAATGTAAGGGTTAATGGGAAAAGTTGAATCTGTGAAGTGCTGTGATAGAATGGAAAGTGTCTTTGAACTTGAGATGCTGAAAGTGAGGCTTGTGATTTCTGCACTTCAGTTTTATCTCTTCTCTCTTCATTCCCTGAATTCCAATGGCCTGTCTTTGTGCTGCACTTCTTCCTCTTTTCTTGGCCAGCAATAAAACCTGTGAATGGTGAAGAGAGGATCAGAAAACCAGGGACACTGATTTCCTCTCTTCAGGACTAACTTTTGCCAGTTTATGCTACTTTTGTGTCAGTTTTCAATGCTTGATAACTAATTGCCTACCTTTCTTCCATCTTTAATATAATTGTCAGGATTCACATCAATCTGTCAAATATCACAAGCCAGACTTTAATGCATATTTACTTGGGAACTGAGATTTGGGGATGGGGTTGGGGAGAGGGATTTCTGAGCAACCTCTAATTAATGATTCAGGTAGCTCAGGGCTTCAGAGTGCTGCTATTTCCACAGAAAGAGTGCAGAAATGAGGTTGTGGTATACTGTAAGCTGCTGTTTGCTTGGTCATCACCTCCAGAGTGAAAAAGTGTTTCTTGATGTTTGGAGCAACCTTCTGTGTTTCTGTTTGTGTCACTGCTGGTCCTGTCACTGAGAACCACTGGAAAGAGCCTGGCTATGCCGTCTATATGCCTTGCCTTCAGGTATCATCCAGATTTAGTCAGATTAATTAGTTAATAAGGTTAGTAAGATTTAATGAGATTTAATAAGATTAATTAGATCAATCATTAATAATAATCCCCCCAAAAGTTTCCTTCTCCACGAAGAACAGCTCTATTCCAGCCTTTCCTCATAGGAGGGATAATCTAATAATTTTTGTGTATTCTGCTCAATAAGTCCATGTCTTTCTCTGAGGTGCTCCTGTCCTAAAGTTTCATGCCACAACCCATAGCAACTTCTCTTGCAGGACTTTAGAGCTGGAGATTTGAGAAAAAAGTTACAGAAATTGCTGCTCAGTCAATTGTGAGACATGAGAGTTGAGGCTGTAATAGTGTGGATTGGAGTAACCACAGCACTCCTTTTCAGCAGGACTGGAAAAAGTAGAGTGGGAATAAAGGCTCCAACTGTGACCTGACATGGACACTATTCTTGTTTGTCTGGACTGACTTCAGTGGCACAAGCCAGTGGTGGTGAATTTGGAATAACACATGAGATAAATAAAAGAATGGGGCAAAAATAAATTCTATTTTATATTAAAACGCTGATTTAAATGCTGTATTCAGTCATCCATGAATGTGTGAGCCGACTTGGGACTGGAACAGTTTACATTTAGAGGTTTTTTTTGGTTGGTTGCTTTTTTCCTTGCTTGGTATTTTTGTTCAGTTTACTTCTTTGGTATTTTTTTCAAGACTGGGATCATAATTACTGTAGTGCCATGCTGAAGGGACAAGAGAACCTGTCCACAGTACTGCAGCTTGATGACACTTATTTTGAAGTTTCATACTATTAGGAGATTTTGCAGGTAGATATTTCGTGTGTTTGTTTTCAAGCATGATTTTCATATAGAAGAATATTTTATTTACTCTGTGGTAGAAATCCACACATGATATAGTAGAATAAGATTTTACCATGGCAGATTCCAATTTACTCATAATGCATTTAAGTATTCAAATCCTTAAATAAGTATTCAAATCCTTAAATAAGCAGGTATCAGAAACACAGAAAACATTAAACTCCCTGAGACATAAAGATACAGGGGATTTCCAAGAATAACAGAAAAGAAATTAAATTTAGCACTTAAAATGAAATACACAAACAGCACACATGATTCAGAATTTCAGCTGTGCTTTCAAAACTGCTTAAGGGAAATGAAAAAAAAAAAATAAAAGGAAAATTATAAAGGAATGAAAGAAATAATTAAGACAACAAACAAAATAAAAAGCCCAACAAACAAACCTGCACTTACAGCCAGAAGTACGAAAAGAAGAAAAATATTTGCAAGCCCTGGTATACACTGCCATTGTATCTAAATAAAACTCAGTCATGTCCAATTGTTGAGAAATAGTGTGCTTCACATGACAGTATTCCAGACATATAGTTCAGTAATGTGTGCATGTGCACATTTAGAAGATTAAAGATAGGCACTTAAAGCCTTTTAATGGTTGAAACTTCAAGTTTAACATCAGTCCTGCTTTTTCATCAGTGCACTGTGTTTTCCAGTGTAGCATCCTAACTTCCTCAGGGATCAGGGATCACATTGTCTGCTACTTAAAATATTCTCACAATTCAGAGTTAACACCCTTGTGCAAACAGAGGGGACTATGCAGCTCTGGGCTGCTTTCTCCTCACTCTTCCTGCTGTTCTGCCTTGGCCTTCTGTGCTTTCCTGTGAAGCCCTGTGGCATCCTTTCAGAATAGACCTGTTGAAGTCATCTTTTCAAGTTCATGAAAAGTTCTTCATGAAGCTGTCACCATAGACTGAAGAAAGCATTTCCTTTCATATATCAACGTGTTGCCCTTTCAGTGGTTTTATTTATCTATACCGCTTCTCCTCTTTTCTTTTTTCAAACCTTCATCAATACTTCTGTCCCTTGACAGCACACCTTCTCAGCCCTCTTATTTTAAATTAGAACAATGCACCTTTGTCCCCTGTCCTTATATAGGTTTGCACAGCATTTCCTTCCCTTATTTTGTATGCATGCTTTTGTTTCTGAAACCATGCTTAATTACCTTCACCTCAATGCTACAGAGGTTCTCCTGTTACCAATGATAGCACATATTATCACTGCTTTCTTAATCTCCAAGGATAGATAGAGGGTTAAAGGTGAAAGCAGCATCCCCAGGAACTCAAAGATATTTTCCCCTGTGTTATTTATGGTTAGATATAAATAATATTAGCTATAATGATGATTCTGTGAAAAAGGCATTCTTTCTTCTTTGAATTAATTAGCTAATGCAGAGCTGAAGGTTGTCCAGCAGACACAAAAGGGAGGTGCACCATCCTTCTTGAAATTAAAGAGCTGTGGGGGGAGGTAAACTGAAATTTGTTTACAATAAGTGATCATTCTTATTTTAATACATCAAGCTGTCAGCTTCTTTTGAAAAGAGATGAGGTAATTTCGAAGTTAGCAATTAATTTTGTTTTTATTAATTGATGAACTGGCAACTATGGACCGCTAACCAAACAGCTTTTTTATTATTCCTTTCCAACCTTTCTGTTCAAACTTATTTATACTCTCTATTGCAAGCTCTGGGATGCCTCTGGCACCTGTTTGCATGCTTACCTCAAAAGGCCAGCTGTGTGCCACATGAGCACACCTGAGCAGTGACAAAACTGTACACACAGTCACACTGGATATTGCTGCTGATCCAAGGCACTTGTGCGCTTGATCCATCCACTTCTGATGGATTATGCAGTTGAATTGCTTACACAATTTGTAGCAGAAGCCTTAGAAGATGCAGGTGTTCAGGATTGTGTTTATAAGGACAGAAGGCAGAGCTTTTGGTTTAAATATACTGAGATTAATTTTCAGCCAGTCCATGGCTGGTTGTTCTGCTGGGGCCTGTTGTCACCAGTAGAAGCTTTCCTGCTCATGAATGCCATGAGAAATATCGAAACTTTCTCAGAAGATGTTAAAATAATGTGCAATAATTGAGAGTTTTGGATCAGAACCTGAGAGTATTCTAGAACTGATCCATGTCTTTGACCTCTCTTCACAGGACTCTTGGTAGTCCCTACCAGGAGGAACACAATGGTGGTTTTTAAGTCCTGGGAAAGATGCTCCCATCTTTCTGAAGCAGAGAAATCAATGAGGGAGTGAGGAACTTGAGCAGGTTTGTTAGCATCACTTAGGAGAAGGGAATGAAAAAGCAAGGGTAATTTAGAAGTTTCTCTGTCAACAGCTGCTTTATGGTGAAAAACAAGGGGGTGGACTGGAAAGCCTATAGTTCTTTAGGTCAACAGTGTTCATGATATTTTTTTACAAAAGGTAAATCTTTTTCGTGCAGTTTAGCTCAGAAAGGAGAGATGAACCTGAAAATATATCTGAAAAACAGTGGAGATCACTGCTCTAGCTACAGACAGCTCCCTCCTTCCTTTAAAAAAAACATTCTTAAAGGCACAAACCTACTCTTGCAGACCATACCCTCATGTTCATATTCACATAGTGTGTGACTGTGACACTTCAATCCCCAAACAAGTCACTGAAGTATATTTAATTAATAAGCATCTTACTTTCCTGTACAACATTGTACTGCCAACAGTCACAAACCAGTGGGAAACAATGTGCAAAATATCTGTAATGCATTTTTCTCCCTTAAAAAAAAGATAGGCCAGGAAATACGCTGCAGACCTTGCTGGGTCCACTGACAGATTGTAGTACTCAGAAGGTGCTGCTGTGCTGGACAATATAAGAAGCTCTAAGTCAGAAACACAAGATAATTAGTGCAGCAGAAGTGGTCCCTTAAGAGTATGCTGTTTAATGATCAGCTTCCTATCATTATGATCATCATTATCATCATCATCTCATCTAATGGCTCACCAGCAGTCTTGCCTAAAGGTCTTTATACTGGGTTTTGTGGTAATGTTCATGTCAGAATGCCAGCAAGGAATTTTTTTTGCTAATTTAGAAGGCTGGGTACTTTGCAGGACTTTTAGATATTCAGTTTCAGCAGGTCCTTCATAGGGAAAGCTTACTAATTGTTCAGTGCTTAAAGAAAACCAAAAATCAGTAAATTTTCTCTGAGGTTTTATTCTGCAAATGCTATGAGGCCTTTGCAGAATAAAACTTCAGAGAAAATAAAATGAAACAAAATAAAATAAGCAAGCACTAAACCCTGATTTATCTGCAAACAGGATTATCAGGAATTAAGCAATTGTTTGGAGTCTTGGCACTGAGGGTTTATTGAAGAACAGGCCACTGTGGATTTTAATTTTTTTTCATTTTCTTCTTGCCTACAGTTTAGTTTAACTTTCACTGTGAAATGAATATGCCTTATGTTTTTATTTCAGATATCTTTCAAGCCAGTTTGAAAAATCAATAACACATAAAAAAATTAATCAAGAAAAAATGTTTAAACAAACTACCTGTCAAAAAAGACAAATTCAAATTCATTGTTAATATGATAAAGGTAAAATTCTCATTCTCTTTTGATGGTACTTTCCATCTCACTTTCTGTCATGCTGTTGATCAAATTCTGGATTTTCCAGAAGCCTTTTGTGAGTTCAAAAATAATATTAAAGATAGGGATAAATATATTTTTTTCTTGCTATTTCTTGCAGATTTTAATGAATTGTCAGGATTTTCATCTCCCTATGCACTGTCATCTCTGAAGAACAGGGGGTGTAATTATATGGTGAGAATGACTAAGTTTAATGAGCTTTTGATATTACTTCCAAAGGAAAACATTTTGCCAGTATAAGTCACCACAACTCACCCACTGTCTCAAGGAGTCTTCAGACTGGATAACAAAACAAACATTCATTTAGGCATTTAAATAAATAGTTATGTTTTCAGAAGTTCTGAGTATTTCCTATGGAACTTGTCTGTGTGCCTAAATAGATGGGTTTTTTAAAGCCCAGTGCCTGTAGCCTTATAAAGAATGAGAGAAAATTACCACTTTTTTTCATCAGGACATTTAGAAAACTTTTATTCTTTTTTTTGTTGACTAAAAGTCAACTTTAGTAAGTTGAATTTCATTTGGAAATGTGTTCAATGTTACTACTGAGCACTCTGGAAAAACTATCTCTGTTCAAAGTTCTATAAAATTTATGTGTGTCTGGATCAATGTTTCTTTGCTTTGTTTGGCAAATTTAAGAAATAATTCTCTAACATAGGTGGATGTTTACTGTGTTGGTGTTTAGCGAGTGAGTTGTAACAGAAAAAAATTGTGAGGGCCCTTGTTATACACATTGTTATTTAAACCCCTGTCATCAGTGACACTATTCTCAAATTTGAATGCAAATCCCTGTTATCAATCATTGCAGAGTTTGTGTGAAACACTGAGCAGTTGCATTTCCAAATAAAAGAGGCTGGCTGCAGACATGCTGGATGGTTTGTTTTGATGGTGAGGTATGAAATTCTGGTAATGGTGACTGCCATCTCAGGAAAAAAATGTCCTCCAGGAGGTTTCATTTTCAAGGGTAAATATTCTCCTCTGCAGAGTGAGTATTTTGCCATGGCAAGACACCTACACATTCCAGTATGCGGATTTTGCAAATTATGTCATGCCTATTGCATTAGCACAGTCACCTTGTCATTCAAATCCCTGTAATGATCACTTCTGAAACATTTACACCCCGTGTTTGGCTGGCTGGTTGCTGCTTACTCAGTGGGAAGATTATTGATTGCGGACACTTATTAAGAAAGTACAGAGCAATAAGCTGTGAGAGCTGTTGATAATCCAAAAGGTGAAGCTGGCAACTATGTAGGGATCAGGGGGATTATTATATACAGGGCCTAGGAAAATATGACTGATGGATGTGGCACTGCTGTTATGACTGCTTGAAATAAAATGTATCATTATTGATTTCTTTTGTTGGTCTTTTTTATTGCGTTTTAAATCTACATATTTTTCATGCAAACAGTCTATTCTACACTAGAGCTATAATATGCTACTGTAACTTACTGATTTATGAATATATCCCTATATCCCTCTTTTATAGTATTTTCACCTCTTGCTACAGGTTTTTTTCCAATTTTTCCACTCCACAGTAACTATTTGAATAGGACAGAAATCAAGTGTCTGAATTTTGCTACTTCCTCTGTTACCACTGTTAAATGATTTTTCTTCTAATGGTGAGAAAATGAAGAGTGAAAAAAAATTTTTAAAAGCCCCATATTTTGGGCACCAAATGTATATTAAATATATATTTTTTAATTATTAAGTCTTACTTTCACCTGTCATGTCAGGTACATGTTTAACCTTATAACATGCTTCCTTGTTTTAATTACTTTTAACTAGTTTCCTTAGTTTTGTATTAATATTCCTCTTGCTTATTTCTTATGCCATTTCCAGATCTTAAATGACTATATTAACATCAGAGAATATTAATAAGGTAATATTCCTAGTGCAAAATATAGAAAAGCCTTGCTCTTTTGAGAAAAGTCCACAGCTTAGTTTGTACCTTCATGAATACCCACTCTATGGGAAATCATCTCAATTCCCAGAGTTTGTAAACCAATGTAGAATCTACTTCTAGAAGCAGATTTTCTTCCTGCTCTGCAAAACCACAAACAACTGAAGACTTTTTTTAAAGCAGAATACCACATACTCAGATGTTCTCTCTGTCTGTGAAAATGTCATATACCTTTTATTCAGAATTATTTTTTTCTGATAGTTTCCACTCTTAGCATTTGTCTAATAAACAAGGTTTTTACCTCCAGTGTGGTTTGTGTTAATGGTGGAAAGAGGTGGGGAAAATATCATGAAAATTTTATGCAGTTGTATGCCTTATTATGCTGCATAAAACTAATATTCTGGGAGACTGTCAGCTTCATAAAGCATTACAGCCACCCCACTCTCTTGTCTACTATTTTTGCATGCAGGATTTGGTCCTTTTATCACAGAAAAAAAATCTATTCAGTCATTATTTGGGTGAAGTTGACTTTTAGCCAAATCCAGAACAAATCCCACAAGCCAGAGGCCTAATCAATACCACACTAACTGCTCCATTAATCCTCTTTTGCTGCTATTTCCCTCTCATCTTTCCAGGAGACTGTTGTTACCTCAGAACAGATAATTGATTTTTTTTTCCCTAGGTAATAAATGCAGCAGCTTTTCAGTGATACTTCCCACACCCCCCTGTACTGCAGGTCCCTCTCATGATGTGACTGAGCAGAGCTGCTTCCTGATTATTCCAGAGCTGGACGTGCACCTTATGCAGAAATCCTCTGCTGATGTGACTATCAAATAAGCCCAGCTGGTTCATACCTGGATATTTCCACCTCAGATACTGCAGTAAGAAAGGCAAATTTTCATGTTCTTATATGCGAAGGAATTTTACATGATTCATCTCTTACATAAAGGGCCTAATAATAGCAAAGGACTAGATAAATAAAGTTGAGGCTGAAAGAGTTCTCAGGCTTAAGGCTTTTAATTCAACAGATGATTAGTGTGCCGTGCACAGAGTGCTGAAGTGTTTGGCTTGAAAGTCCTTGTACAAGTACAAAAGCTGAGCAGAAAATTTGAGGCCAAAAAGGTATGCTTTTTGTCTTCAAAAAGGAGACTATATTCCTGAAAAAGTAATGTGACACTAAGCACTTCCATTACTATTAGGAACAGTGCTGACTTGCTTCAGTTTTGGACCTCATTTAAGCCTCTTCTAAATTTTTACTGCTTTACTATAAGAAGTGTCTGATTTAAATAACCCCAAAAAAAATGCCAGTTTCTCTCTCTTTCCTATAATTCCTAGGTACTTGCAGCTAGGATGTGGAAGACAACTCCAGCAGAAGTAACAGGATTTTTGTACTAGTGATGTTCTTACAGATCAGGGGAAAAATTAGCTTGTGCTTATTTGTTACGTTTAGTATTTTTCTCCAAAAGACTTGTTGGTGTTACTAGACATTAATATTAGGAAGAATTTTTTCAAAGAAGAGGTGACTAGATATTGGAATGGGCTGCCCAGGGAGGTGGTAGAGTCAGAGCACAGGAAGTAGGACTTTTTGATGTTGCTGGGTGTATTACTGACTTTAAAACACACTTGTGGCCAGTGGGAAGTATGAAGTCCTGACCTGATATGAGTTAAATAAGAAAAAGTAGCTGAAAACAGCAAAGATAGAAAAATATTCCCACACTGCCCCTTGGAGAATCTGTAAAATAACACAACTTTTGGGAACATGACCATGCTATGTTCAAAACAATCTCTTAAAAATAATAATTCTTGTTTTAGCATCTTACTTACATTAGAAAAATTAAGTAGCAAAAGTAATTAATTTAATTCATAGAACACTGGGCACTGGATCAAATGACAGAATGATGCCAGTATTTATATTTTGAGACAGTATCACCAAGCCACAATGGCCAAAATTAATAAATAAGGAAATAAATAAGTAGATTGTTACAGTGAGCTCCTGGACACCCTTTTGTCCCCCCTTTCCCTGGGCCTCTGTGGCTCTGATCATGATAACCCCTGGATCCTCCTCCCTGCCCCAACTGGGTTGGCAGGGAGCCAGGAGAGCCCACCCTGTCCAAAACCTATATAGACCCCTGAAACTTCCTTCTCTTTCTCTTTTGCCCTGCTCTCCATGGACACCACAGAATAAAGAGAGCTGTTCCAACTTCCCTGGGGTAAGGGCCTCTTTTGAATACTTTTCCCTCTCCTGGTATTTCCTCCCCTCACAGCCCCATATCTCTGAGCTGGTCGGATCCTAGAGGGGGCTGCGTGGAGGGGGGGAAAACCATAGAAATTACAGTAGATGAGATTAAACTTGCAATCAAGTGCTAATCTACATACAGAAGATAGAAGAAAAAGGGGTAAATAAACACTATGATTGAAGCAAACCTTTGATACATGCTTTTTCTGTGCAGTTATAGTTTATGCTGTGAATTTCTCCCCAGCAAATAAAATTCATTACCAAAATGTCTGTAACCCTTTTTGCTTAAATGAGAGGACAGAGGACGGTCAGATCATGATAGAGCAGATCCTTACTAGAAAGACTCAACAGAATCTGAGCATCGTGCAGGAAACTTCATGCTTCTCACTGGGGCTTGTCAGACTTTTTGTGTTTACAGAGGGATTTGGGGAAGTTTGCAAGTGTCAAGTGTGCATGGTGTAGCACAGCTCAGCCTCAACAATGTAACTCTATGTCTCCTTTTTCCAGCTGATGCTTATGTCACTCAACAGAACAAATTGCTTAGTTCCTCAAAAAAACCCCAAAACTGTATCAGTAAAGTATTCCATGTGTTGTAAGTACTTTTCTTTGTGTAGAATAAGATATAATACTTGCTACAAACGCTGTTTATTCAAGTCAGAATGTCCATAATCATCATTAAAAGCTCTTGTAGCTTTCAACAACAGGTTTTGCCTCTGTCCAGATTACTATATTCTGAGAAGGCTCATAACTCCCCAACAATATCAAAATAAAAAAATGTGACTAACTTCTTTAGGCAAGGATTTCTTTATTAATTTGCGTTAAAGTAGGGTCACAAGAGGTCTTTTATTAACTGATAACAGCAGGTTGGGATTGATCAACACTGATTATCTGCAGAGCCATCAATTAATCCACGTGAAATGGAGATTTCAGAAGTACCACACTGTTAACACATCGCTCTTGCTGTTCACTTTATAAAGTAGTCCAGCTTTTGTATAATAGAGGGGGCTGGATACAAAATACTCAGCTGAAGGAAAGACACATGTCACGTTTTTGCTGTCAGTTTTAGCATTTGTCCTGCTGCCTTTTCCTCAGTAGTGGAGCACCTTCCATGTTGTAGTCAATGGCAATAATGAGGTTTGTTTGTAACCAACAGCTCCTGTCAGATGGCCCTCAGAATAACAACTGCCTTTGTCTTGAACATCACCAAGCATAGCAGGCCTTTGGAAACAGATCCTCCTCGGTGTCTAATGACCCTAGAAATCGTCCTCATGACACCAAACAAGTGGATTAAAATTTCAGATTTTTCCATCTGTCCCTATTAATAATTACTGGAGCAAGTGGATATAAGTAGACAAGGTGCAAGGAAAGGTTAAATTCATGTCATCTTTAGCTGAGAAGAATATATTGAAGAGAAAAGCAAAAAGATTGCAAATTAATTTGAAAATATTCTAAAAGAAAAAGTAAAGCTAGTTGTCAGATAGGAGAAATTAAATTAAAATAAAATTAAAAAGAAACAAAAATGTACTAAAATATAATTAAAATAAAATGACATAGAAATAAATAATATTAAAATATTTAAATATTTTATTCATATTATGTTTTTTCTTTTCTTTTCATTTATCGTTATTTTATTTTGTTTAAATTTTTATTTATTTTATTTTAATGTATTTTATATTCTTTTTAATTTAATTTATTTTGTTGCATTTCCATTTATTTTATTTTATTTTAGATTAGTTGACCTCCACTGGTTAAATCTACCTTTCTTTTGAGTGGAAAGAAGAAAGCACAGTGCTCTTAAATGCAAGAATGTGACCGGCACTGAGCATTTCTTAGCAGATGATCCTGTCCCTCATTGCTCACCTTCATTTCATCTTCTTGGTATTTTTTCTGTGTTTCCATGCAGTAGCACTGAGAACAGACACTTTTACAACATAACAGGAGAAAACTGGGTGATATTAGAATGAAATACCGCAGAGATTTCTTTATGCATACCACATCCCCCCTGTCTCCGCATTGGTTTGGTTCACTTTTGGAGCTTGTAAACAGCAAGACCAGAGTTATCAATCTGTTAAGTAGAATTTTTGCCATAGATAAATTTACTCTTTTTTCACAAAACAACTTCTACCAATAAAATACATTTAAATTTTGGCATGCTAAGTACATTGAATACTCTTTATTCTGCTTTTTCTTCAGTAAATGCACTTTATATCCCTACATTAATTTCAGACTTTTTTTTGCATGTTTTTACTATGGACAAATAGCAAAAAAACCAAAATGCACTGCTGAAAAGTTAAATCTGGGTTTAATGGGTTTAACAGAACAAACTAACTTTTGGATTAATTATGCCAGCCAACACAAAGCTTTTCTGCAGGAAAGAAGTCTGAGGTTTAACTGTAAAGTGTGATAAAAAAACCTGTATTAATTTTGCCTTAGGAAATCAATTATTTGAGTTTCAATCTTTTTTGGGTGCAGCTTTATTCTTTATCCCCCTGTCTGGCCTCAGAAATTAACTCCCCATACACTTTGTCATATGATTTACAGGTTGTTGGTTTGACACATAAGGACAGTAAGTCAATAGTCTCTCTCTGAAAATCCTACTGAGAGTTAGGGCTGTCTGATATTAGATGTGCAATCAGAACCAATCTGCTGTTCTGGAGTTGTAGCTCCTACATTGTATAGAAGCACCAAATAAAATAATTTCCCCAGAGTCTGCTGAAGGCTTATCACTGAGGGGTGCAAGGAAATTTGGATGGAGTTCTGCAAAGTTGTGGATAACTTCATCAAGAGCATAAGACTATGACCTTAGTAAATCTTCCTGTTTAATTTCATTACAGAGGCTGATTGAGCTCCTCTTTAAAAGAGCACTAAAAAAAACCCCATAATATTCTTGTATGACAGTATTTACTGTAAATTACTTATTTTAAAAAAACACTGTTCCAGTTGAGAACAGAATTTTAATACTGACTTCATGATTAAGGTTTAGGTCTGTTTCTGGTAAGAGAAGATACAGAGTCTCTTGCCCTACTTCCACTTAGTTAATTATGTTGTTACCTACAGCAAATTCTTTTGCAAGTAAAACTATATTGAGCGCTAGCTGTGCTGTATCTTTTATTCCTTGCAAAGTGAATATTTTTAAGATATTTCTTATTCCAGTAGAAAATTCTCAGTAACAAAGACTAACCATGCAAGTTGCTGATGTGAGAGAAGTGTTGTGTGTGTCAGATGAAAAATGCATCTTGGTGCACAGAATATATTGCAAGGCTCTTCAGCTAAGAGCTACTTTAGTGATTGACTACCTCTCACAACAACTGAATCGGGATAAACAAAGATTGAAAAGTACTTTGTATTCCCAAAAGCATTTAAAAGTTTTAGGGAATTAGTAGGATTCTTGGAGAGGTTTTAGTAAAATTGCAGTGGACATGGCTGTGTCCAAGCTGTTCTGTGGGCCTCATCACTGGGATCTGCCAAAGGTAAACCTAACCTTCATAGGTCAAAAGCAGTGAGGGGTCCTGCAACAGTTTTCTCTGAATTGCAGCCCATGATTAATCTCTCTGCTTTGATATTAGTGAGCTAGCAAAGAGTTTGATCCCTCATAACCAATGATTCTTTGGCATCTACTGAAGTGAGTTATGCTGGCTTCTTTTCCTGAGCCAAATGGGAATTTATGTTGTCATTTATTTACTGTTTGCTGAAGGGAACATTTTAATCAATGACCTCATCATATTTCTGATATTTCATTGTCTTAAGATGGTTGCTTTATTTCTGGATTTAAAGTTATTTCTTTGCTTTAACTGCTGTGCAATTTAAGCAAATAAATAAAGTTTTAGTAATTTAAGTGGTATGAAAATGAGGGCAACAAAAGAAGAGTAAAGTTTTACTTTGATTTTCAAAAAAAGAGCACTTTTATTCAGAGTCAAGGTTCAGGTTTGTTTAAATGTAAGGAAATAGACAATTCTGAGTGTTGCATGCAGAATTGGGACTGAGATTGGTACAACTAAACTAAGCTTTAGAAAAGCAATACAGTTGAGGAGTTTATCCATGACTCTTTGCCTTTCCAACCTTGCCAATATAACCAGAACAGATAGCTACTGGTAAAGTTGAGCCTCAGTGAAAATCTTACCAAAACTCCTGGTTCAGGTGGGCTACAGAGAATTAATCTCCCTGTTCCATGTCCAGTGTGCTGTGGGACAAACCTGCTCTTGCTTCAACTCCTGACCTTTTAGCTGCAAGTGAAGCCAAAAGCAAAAATCTGTCTGGGAAAATCAGTTTGTCCAATCTCCAGAAATGTCTCACCTGACAGAGTTAATTGCATTGTCATAATGCACTGGCTACATAGAGTGTGATTCCAGATGAGAAGTTCTCCTCTCTAGTTTGTGATACCCTCTGATGTTATATTTTAACAGAATAAATCCTTAATTTATTACTCCTTTTCAGCTTTGCCTTTTAAATTATTTGCCCTGTGGAATTCTCTACATATTAATAGTGAGTAGGGCTTCTTGTCTTATGAATTATAAAAACAATGATCTGAAGGAAATGAATGATATGAAGCATAGAACAGTACTTAAGAAATTGTCTTCATTGTGCATTGAAATCTTGCTCTGTGCGCTTCATTTCAATCTGTCCACTGGTTTGTGACCTTTAGCCCCCGCTGGGGAGAAGCACATGTAACCTTCCTGAGCTGATCACTTTGCATTTGGTACTCCAGTTTTGCTGAAAGACGTGTGAAAAGCCTGGCAAACACACAGCTGATAACACTGGAAAGTTGGTGCTATTCAAGGAAGTGTTGGCATTTATTTGTGATTGCAGCCTTACCCCTAGATGCAGCTTTTTGTGATGTAGCAGCTTCTTTTAGGTTTCTGTCCATGGAGATTTTACTTGCATTTCTTGAAAACATACCTTCTACATAAAGGGAATTTTTCAAGCATTTAACATGGAAGAAGAAATCCAAACAGCTCTGCCATAGTGCTCTCTTTCCCCCCCTTTGTCCCAGCTAGCTCCGTGGGGGGGAGGGGAGCGCGGGCAGTCTCCGTCTTTTCTGGCGAGCCCTCGCGGGCGTCGCCCGGGGCTACGTGGGTCTGAGAGCAAGAGGCGAGTCCCGCGGCGAATAAAAGGAGAGAGACTTTTCTCCCGCAGGCAGAATTCCGGTTTATTGCCGCTTGGCTGCGAAAGGAAAAACCGAAAAGGCTGTGGTGTGCCGCGCTGGAGTTTGTTTGTGCCGCCTTGCCGGCCGGGGGCGGAGCAGCGAGCTCCGGAGCTGGCCGCGAGCCAGGAGGGGCGGTGCGCGGGGTCACGGCTCAGTAGCAGACACATGCGGGTGCCGCGGCGGGAGCAGCGGCGGCGGTGGAGTGGAGCGGCCGCGGCAGCGGCAGCGGTGGAGCGGAGCGGCCGCGGCAGAGGTCACGGAGCGGGGCAGCCACAGCAGCGATCAACCGAAGCGGCAGCAGCGGCGGCGGGACGGCAGCAGCACGCAGGGGCCGGGCGAGAGAAAAGCCCGGGGCGTCTCCAGCCCGCGGGTTAAGTACCGAACAGGGGAAACCCGGGGCAGCCAATGGGGTAACGCCACGGGGGGTCTGAGGGCAGTGGGGTGCAGGGGTACATCCAATGGGGGATGGACAGGTGGAGGGTCCCAGGTCGCCTGCCGACCCCGCCACGTGACTGACAGATGGTCTGAGACGTAATACACAGTGACTTGGCACTTTCCCGGGAAGGCAAACTGCGGGGACAGATGGGAAAACCCGGGGGGTCGCTACAGAGCGCGGGGGGGTACATGGAATGAACTTATACATAATAAAACATATAATAACACAATTCCACACAGCTCCTGGGTATCTTTATTAACAAACTATTTAATTCAGAAGAGTTTAATCAGTACATGACTTGGATTCTGGATATGTTTAAAACAAAGCAAATGTGCTGTGTTTTGGTTTGAATGTGCTGTGTTTTGGTTTGTTATGGCTTTTTTCATTTCCTTTTCTTGCATTTCTCATCCTGGATATAACTGGATATACGGATTTCCATTTGTAGATTAGTTGAGAATATCCAGCAACACTAGGAACAGTTTGCTCTTAACTCATATCTTCCTTTCTTCTCTCTTTCCATGTCTCATCACTCTTTCCAAAGCAGGGAAACTTCAATTTCCTACTCTTGTAATCTGTTTTCAGATTTCTGGGACTTCTTCCCCAACCCCGAGGAAAAAAACCCAAAAAACACCCCATCACCATGAATCAGACCAAAATATGAATGGAAGTAAATTAAGGGATGAAGGAATAACGGTTTTATATGACATTAGGAAAGAAATTACAAAGGAAAGAAATTTGTAATGCCTTTTCTTCATTGTGAGTGGGAATAAGGACTGTTACCTGTTGCATACACAGCTCCTCAGGGAACTTCAAACTTTGGAGAACTTTAAAATATATGTGCTATGTATGTATGCTGATGCTTTAGCTAAGCCTATGTTTGAGGTTTGGAGAAGTTTTATATCTGTGATTCACGTGTTTTGTTTGTGCTTCAGTACCTGGGGTAGAGAAGACATCACTACAAGACATACTCTAGAGATAACAACTTGGTTTACTTAGACCGTACTTAGTAAAAACAGCTGTTTCTCCCAGGCTCTTCCTTCATGACATCACAGAGAAGATTTCCTTTTGCTTTTTAACAAAATCTTTCTAGCAGCCGCACTTAAAGAAGCTTAACTTTTCTTACCATTTGTGAAAATTTCAGCATACTGAATCCTCTCATCTGGCACACCTAAACCCCACCATTATATCATCCATTTTATATTGTGGAATGGAAACTGGTCTGTTTACATATAAATTTTGGAATTACATTGTATTTTGAGGCACCCAAAACATTTATGATATTTGGTGAAAATACAAATTACCTGGTTGCTTCCATGTTTGAGGGAAATTAGAGAGGGTTATTTACCTGCTGTAATGGAAATAGCATCATTGTCTCTGTCTTACTCTGTCTTTTTTTGGTCAGGGAATTTTCTGGGTCTGATTTAATTGCATGGAGTTGCTGCAGTATTGCCATGGGACTGCAGCAGTATCAGCTGAATGGTATTTTAGAGTGTGAATATGCTTTGGAGTCTTCCACTACAGTTTGTTCTTTGATTTATAAAGGTGAAATAGTGATTGCACCATTCAAAAGTTGACTTATTTTCAATAAGGATCTGGCTTTGTCAATCAATAGGCTACCACCTTTTAGTCTGCAAAAAACCTTTTGAAAATACTTTTTCCATTGCCATCTCAAATCTCTATTTGAGAACAGCTAAAAATCATGTCATAGTACTTCATTCTCTGTAATGGAATATGAAATATTTAGAAATATTTCTATTCTGGAACAGGTTAGATTAAATTTCCAGATAGGAAAGCCATTTGTACTGACTGGTTTTGTCAGAGTTGACTAGAAAATCCTACAACTTAATGCATGACAATACATGCTGAAGTACAAGCTGTGACCAGAAACCAATCCCAAATAATCCCCTCCTTTCAAGTCTTATTCTAAGCAATTTTTTCAGCTTGGCAACCACAAAGTGTTCTTGTCCTCTGCTCCTGGTCTTGCAACTAAAAAAAAATAATCATCTGGTCATACAATATCATCTTTCATTAATATATTTGGAATAAAGTTATACAACTTCACAAAAGGAGTAATTCACATTTTAAAATAAATGTTTTAGGGATAAGTGTCTGAATTGAAATAAGGTAAATATTTTCTTAAATTGAAATAAGGTAAAAATTCAGGGCATGAAGGTATAGGAAACTTTTTATTATCCTCTTTATTCCCTCAGTTATTCTACTGAATAAGCTTGCCCTTTTTACAGCTATCTATATTGAGAATGAAACAACACAATCTTAATTACTTTTGACATATTTTTAGATCATTAATACATCTTCCCAACTTTCTGACTTTGGTCAAAAGCTGGATCAAACCAAGAAAAGAGTGTTTCATGGCATAAAAATCCTACTCAAGATTATGATTTCATTATGTTTAATATGACATAAATAAATATCAAACACAAACCCGTTATATATATATATGTATATTTTTTTCTTTTTAAGCCAAGTAATTTTTTTTAAGAACAGACTTTTGGTACTGTTCATGGTCGGCACTTACATCCTTAATTTCAACTTTGTGGAAATGTCACCAAATCACAACCATGACTGGATATGGGAAAAAACCCCACCTTACTGGCAAATTCAGTGGGCTGTAATGGACTGCACAGGGAGCAGGGTATTTGAAAGGAGAACTGGGACCTTCAGTGTGATTTTAATCTGTGGTTTTGCTGCACAGCTTTTGAAATGCCAAACTCTGGAGTGCAGCTTACAAGCAGCAAAATTCAGCTCTCTAAATCTCAGAGGTGGTCTTTGAAAATTGTCTAGAGGGCTAGGGCTCCCTTTAAATCTGTTGTTTTGTAAACACTTATTTCTGAGGGGGGTTCCTTTACAAACACTGCTCAGCAGGGCTGTACAGAATGCTGCTCTGACAGGCATGCTGCTGGGGAAACAGGGATGCCAGGTCCTAGGTGAAAAAATAGGAGACCTGACTTTTTACAAGTCTTGGGGACAGTTCCTCCTCTTTTTCCCTGGGAAATACCTGGCTAATGATGCCATTGGCTTCCATCCTCATTTGAAATGCTCAGTCTATTAGTTGATTTTGCATTGACATGCCTTTAAAACTAGTTGTTTGAATATTGGTTGGCATATAGCCTATGTGATAATGATGAGTTAGAATTAATTTCTGACTATTACCAGTGCATTTATTTTAAAAAAAGTTTTTTATACTCAATGAGACTAACAGCAGTGAATGCAGTACTTACCTTAACATTTTGTATATGTCTTTCTTTTTCTAGAGAATCCTATTTCAATCAGTTACTTAAAAGGTCATGTTTAATGTCACATCAAAACTCCTACAGAGATATTATTTTTGTTCTGATGCTGGTAATGTTAAGCAAATACCCAAGGTTCTAGTCACTTCTTCAGTTCATTCTCTGTTTAAACATTGCACTCAAACTTACTATGATATCTCAATGGTGTTTGACAGTTTTATGTTTTAAGGGATGGTTCCAGTTATCATATCACTGAAAAACCCAGCACAATGATATAAAGGTACTTCTGACATCTGTCTGAAGTGTGCATGGCTCAGTAGTAACATAGTAGTAGTGACAAAGACTGAGGAGAGATGGCAATATTTCCACAGTCATGTTGTTAAATCCATCATTTGGTTATTTATGGCCTTCAGTGAGAATTATTTATTATATCTTTGAGATCTCTCTCAAAATCCTAGATATGCATGATTTTGCCTAAACTATTCCTCCCATGGAAACCAGAGTTAACTTTTTTTCAAATCTTTTGGCTTTTTCATGTAACACTGCTGCTCTTTTTATGGTTCCATTGCTGTAAAAGATAAATAAAATACAGTAATTGATACGTTAAAATCTCTAACCACTGAAATCCTGAAGAATAACATTTTTTCTTTTCCTGGATGAAGGTAGGAAATCTTTTGTAAATGAATAATCAAAGGAAATGAAAGAAGAGAAGAAAAAGCAGTGTATTGTAACAGCGTTCTCCTAAGCGGTGAAACTGGACTAACAAAGCAAGTTTTTAAACACAGAAAGTGTAAGTTAAAAAAGAAAACAAGGGTGAAAAAGATGCAAGCAAGATAACTTCTGCACAGAACTTTATTTTGAATAAATTGAAGAAGAGCATGAATTTTGTCAAGTTACATGCAAGCAGATCTTGACAGGTGGCATAAAATAGATTGGGTGTGCTATGGAGTAGATGAGGGTAAGGACAGCACAATGATGTTGCGTCACTTTTGAAACAAATCATGTAGAGTTTTTCTAATTTTCCCTGCACAGACTGAGGGACAAGCAAGGGAGTGAAAGCACTCCTATTTACTGCTAACCCAAATATTTAAATAGGCTCTGCTCATTTACAAACAAACCCTGTTCCGCCATCCTTTTCATAGGGAACATCAGGACCAGCACTTGTCATTATTGTTTCTAGTGTGCAGAATAAAAGAGGCCTTTTGAGAGTCAAGATCCATTCTGCAATGGAACATAAAACCTGGGCTTTTAATTAATCCTTTCCCGTTGGTTTGGAGTTGTTTTGTTTGTTTTCTTTTCTTTTGTTTTTATTTAACACTAAAGGAGGATGAGGAATTCTCTGAATGGTAAGAATATCATTCTTACCTTGAGATTTTCCAGTTTACCAAGAAATTCTGTTTTGTAATCTTTGCCTTTGGTATGATATAACTGAAAAATTTGGCAAGCTGTCAATTCAAATTCCTTCCAATTAGTTTGCAAATAAATAGAGCTAGAAAGCTTCCTGTTAGCCGTTATTGACAGCAACATCCTTTGCTAAACATGTCTGACATTTTCTTTTTGGGACTCAACTTTCACTTACTTAATCCTGGAAAAGGATTTTACTCTGTGGTCTGAAATTTCCCTTACTGGGTATCTGCCTGAAACTTAGATACTTTGATTACTGGAAATATTGTTGATACAAGATTCATTATATTGCTCGTGTTAAACAGCATATAAGTAAGTTTGCAGTTGTCAGTGTGAAAACACAGTTACAAAAACCAGTTTGCAAATATTATATTTTCATGGAATTATTCCCATGATGTTTCTTCACGTAGGTACCATGCTGTAAGAGAACACACAATAAAAATTATGCCACTATATCTTTGGTGTTGGAGACGAGCATGCAACAAAACACGCCGAGGGTCACAGGACAGCAGCCAACCTCTATTGAGTGCTTTTCTCCTTATATGGCATTGAAGTTCTTCCTGATTGGCTGAACTGGTTGCCACCCAGCCTGCCAGCCAATAGCTGCCCAGCCAGCCAGCCAATAGCTGCCTGTGTCCCCAGTGGCCCGGACTGGCTGAGTTATACAACCAAGGCAATGATATAATCAGTTATTTAATCACTTATGTTTCAGTTATAAAATCATAGTTAGGAGTACTTCTAACTGTGAGGCCTTCAAGCCAACTGTTAGCTGCCACATAATTAAAGATGCATAAAGGACTTGAAGCAAAGTAATCTGGACATCTCTATTTTGGCCTTTCCTACCTGTGAAGTTACTCAGCCACAGTAATCTCAAAAAAATGAGGACTTTCAAAAAATGCGGACTTCTTTCAAAAAAAATGAGGTCTAAAAAAAACCATTTTTGTGCAAAGGTGAAAAAAGCAGTCTGTCCAGAGCTTTTTGTTCAAAATATAGAGCAGAGAGCTTGCAAGTGAAATACTGACTCTGTAGGCAGCTAATTTGCTCTGATCTGACCCCAGAGTCATTGCATCATTATACTCAGTTGAATTTTCATCTTCTAAAATTGTTATTTCTTTTTATGTAAAGTTAATAGGAAGGCAGCAGCTGTCTTTTTTTTTTTTTTTTTTTTTCTCCAACTAGAGGAATTGCATATTTAGGACCAGACTGTTCTGTTTTTATGTACTATAACATGTTTTCACAGTTTGAGCATCAAACCATACATATGTTGCACCAGGAAAGCTCGAGAGCTCCCAGATAAGACATGTTCAAGAAATCAGTCTCCATGAAGTACTCCACCAACAATGCCCCCATAGACATGTTAGAATATTTTTTTTTAAGTCAGGGTAGTAAAGTGTCTGGAGAAAGCATGTTGCAGCCCAGGTAATCACTTTTCCAACTGAAAAGAAGCAAATATTTGTGATTGCCTCCAGGATTTCTGAGACCAAAATACCAAGGTTATTTTAACAGCAAGTTGATACTATCCTGGGAAAATAAGATATGTCAGGTTACCTGGTATATATGAAACAGACCTCATTGTACCTGAATTTCTTGTCTTTTATAATTTTCAACAAAAGCAGCATTCAGCTGTATTTTCCTGACAGTTAAGTTGCATACAGTGCCCATTTTATTCAAATGAATGGCAGTAACCTTTACTCTGAACAAATAGCTACCCTGCCAGGGGAAGTGCTGCTTTGTCTCTGCAGTCCCTCTGTGTTAACTCCTCATCGCTTATGGCTCAGTAACAACTGTGTTTTCCCCTTTCTCCATTCTGCCAACTGCAGTTCCAGCCTCTGTAAGTGATCACTGTATGGTTCATTAAGTTTTTGTACATATAAACTGGTATTTTGAGAGCTGTTATTAAGATCTACGGATCTGGCCAAATTTTTGTGAAGTTTAACTTTAAGTATGTTTCCCCATGATAGAATTATGTCAAATAACACTGTATTGGACGTCAATTCCATATGTAGAAATTGAGCTTCTTTTTCTGAATTCTCATAATTATGCTGAATTTTTTCAGGAAGCATTGGAAACTGAGAAGGACAGCATTTTCCAGAGAGTTTGATGTTGACTTATGACTGCCATCTCCAAACTGTATTTATTATGCGGATACCATAGCATGTAGAAATGGAGTGGAATGAAAATTGTTTTATTTTTCTCTGCACATTTTATCATTTTCAATTGAATTATAGCTAAAATTAAGAAATTGTATGGGTAGTAATACATATGGCAATAGGGAACTTGGTAATCTAGGAATCAAAACAAATATGTGCATTTAAATATTTCCACAATGTGCTTAAGTTGAAACATGAAAATAGACTTTATTAAAGGGTGAATTTCTGAATAAATAAGATAAAACCATGATACTACTCTGTTGAAAAACATAATTTCCCACCTGCACAAGTAAGTAGGGCAGGGGAGGATTTTATTTCTGTCTCTGTCAGATCCTCTCACCAACTCAGCTTGGGAGGGTGCTTGAATTCACCCCTTCCTCAGCTTTTCACCTGTGTGTCAGGCCAGGTTCCTTTCTAAGGCATAGAGACGCTCATTACTCTTTCTCATTTATCTCTGATGACTACTGACAGGACCTGAGGGAGCTGCTTGAAGCTTCATTGGGGGAGTATAGGCTGGGTACTGGAAAAAGCACTTTTACTCAGAATGTGGATGGGCACTGGAACAGGCTTCCCAGGGAAGTGGGCACAGCACCAAGACTTCCAGAGTTCAAGAATCCTTTGGACAATGGACACTTCTTTAAGAGCAAGAGCCAGAATTTTGTCTAAGTTCTTTCATAGTTCAGGAAAAAAAAAAAAAAAAAAAAAAGCAATGTAAACTATGACACTAATGCATTTAAAAAATGTAACTGGTCTGATGAAAACTTTAATGGATGGGAATCAAAATCTTGTATTCAGTAAATCATAAGCTAACATTTTTTTCTTCTTTTTAAGTTATTGTGTATGAAATGCTAATTCCTTCTGTCATGGATTATCATTTCAGGGTTTTATGCTACTAAAAAGACATAATCTTAATAGTTACTTGAAGTCTTTTGTTCTGGGTATGGAAAATACTCAGAGAGAGCTCATTCTCAATTTGGCAGATGGAGTTCATGAACTAACTAACAGAATATATTTTATTGAAATAAAGACCCATTTAAGATGAAGCTTTGCACAAAAGTAGTAGCCTGAATTTATGTGGTCTAAGACCATGGACCTTCTAATTATGTTCAATTTTTGCTATAAACCTGATTAACTTGTAAGTAGTCAAAATACTGCTTTTATAGTTAGAACATGATAATAAGTGTTCCTGAAGCAACAAAAAAAAATTTAAAGAATTTTAATGTTGTACAGAACTGTGAGTTGCTCCTTGTGCTTGAAGCCCTAATTTCTGGCAATACATTTTCCTCAGTATATTTGATTCCTTCCCAGAGTGTGGAGTGGTTTTGAGTCTATAGCCACATAAGAGAGCTCTAATAATGCACTTAAGAGATGTTCATTTTGGTCCAGTAAATGCATTAAATGTATTTTGTGTGCTGCTCTGTAAGTAGACATAAACTGAATAAATTTCTCCTGTATTAATGTGTCCCAAATCTGAATCAGGATGCTGATCTGTTTCTGAAACTCCTGAGCAGGGCTGTCCTGACACTTGTCCTGAGACCTGCAACACAATGCAAGTGGCAATGCTGTCTGTAAGCAGGTGTCTATTGCTTGTCAAAGGGAAAAACCTGCAGTCAGGTGTTACACAGGATGGCAAAGCCTGTAGGGATTTTGTCACCTGTTAGAACAACCTCGTGGCTATGACAGTGCCTCCCCCACGAGCACCTAAGCACTTTTGGCACCCTCTGCCAAAGAGTATCTTCTGACTCTAGGAGAGGGAGCTTTTTGGAACTTTGTATATATTTGTGTATTTATATTTGTATGCCTTGTGTAATTTTGTATATAGTTGTATATTTTGTATATATCAGGCATATACAAGTTTGGACTCTGGGGCCTATTTTCCATCAGAAACCTCAACATGGACGATTTGTTAATTGTGCACCTCCTTTAAACTGCAAAGCCCTTGAACAGCAAAGAACAGGGCAGATTTTGTAGATTGAAGGCCAAATGAACTATCTGACTAAACTGTCCTTTCTTTGTCACATTCAGTTAGGTAGTCTGATAAAAAAAATAATCTAAATCTTTTGCTGTTTGTTTTGGTAATTTTTACCCTTTCGTTTTTCCCCTTTATTGTTTCAAGACTTGAATAAACAAAGTATCTTCTTCCAAATAAGTGGCAGGAGACAGTTGTCTGCAAAGGGAGAAGATGAAATTTACACTTTTGAGCATTCAGGTCTAAGGAATAGCCTAACTTCCTCATAAACTGTCTCACTTTTGCATGTCTCATCAGCATCATAAAGATTAAGCACTTCTCTGCATCTGGGACTGAATTACTGTAACAACCCACCATAAGGTGCAAGCAATGAATAAATGTAAGTCAGCTCTGTTCTTAAGATTTATTTCTTTGCAAGTTTCTGCCATAAATTTTTGAAGAATTTTTCCTCTCTTCAGAATTAGACATCTGCCAAATTATCATGAACCCTTTTGGAGAGTCTGCAAACAGACCTGTTTTCTGGACAGTATAAGGAAATTTCTAATTGAAAGCCCTTCTGTCTGCAGAAATTTTTGTGTGTATGTCTACTTTAATAACATGGGTGGGAGGAGACAAAAGCACAAGCTGTCATTAGAATTCTGCAGATACCAAAATGGCCTCTAGCTGTTAGGAGACCAGCACTGAAAAGTACTTCCGTAACCACCACAACAAAAACACGTTGCTCTTACCAAGGCACTTCTCAACTGTGAATCACTCCATAGCACCAAATACTTGTGTGTTTTTCTAAATCCCAGACATGAGTATACACTGGGAGAGGAACTCATTGAGAGCAGCTCTGCAGACAAGGAGAGAGAAGGAGAGGGGAATTCTCATGGATGGAAATTTGGGTGTGACCTTGCAGTGCACACCTGAAAGCCAGAAATCCCAGAAAGCCAGCTGTATCCTGGGGAGTGTAATTGCCAGTTTTATCCTGGGCTGCACCAAAAGAAAAGGCTAGGAGGTACAGGGAGGTTATTCTTCCCTGCTACTTCACCCTCATAAGACTGCATCCAGGCCTGGAGCCCTGATCACAAGGAAAATGCAGACCTGTTGGAACAGGCCAGAGTTCAACCCAACATCACTCCACACATCAGGCTCCATGAAATTAATCACTCTGTTCCATACAGCAAGAGAGAACAGTCAGTCCTGCAATCCTGGAAAACTAAATTACATGCCCCCACTCAGAGAAATTATATTAAAATAATATTCCTTGAATATTAAAGGACTAGACCCGAAACTATTTCTCATCAGAATACCTTTAAGAGTATGTCCCAAAGTTACATTATTATAGCAAAGAAATTTTGAAATACATCATATTTCAAGGTGGTTTATGGAAGTTATTTGTTCCTCTGAAAAGACTAACTTTGTTCCTATTTTCTTAATTGACCACAGTAAGGCCCCAAACAGGTCTTTATAAGCCTCTATTTGACATCACTTTCAGTAAGGTTTGTCAAATAATATTAAATTGCTACATAGCAGATGTCTGTTTCCGAGACAGTTTTCAAGTCATGCTTAATATCCCCTGAAATAAGCCCTTTTTAAAATAGCAGTCCAGTTGGCCTATTTTGGATGTCTTTCTGGGAATGGAGGGATTTTGAAATATTTCTCTCTATTGACTAAGAAGATAGTGCAGTGCCATGTGTGTGTATGGTACAGGTCTGCACTAGGTCAGGTAAACACTGCATTTGAAAGACCTCATAAACCTCTTGAGTTTGCTCTTTAGCCTTCAGCAAAGCCAAGGTTTCTCAAGTTTTTCCTAGAGATATCTTTAATTGTTAATGGAAAGGTCAATGATTCAATGCATTCCCAACATTTGTGATGTTATTCGGGAGCAGTGTCTCTGAGTTGATGAAACACAAGATAAGATTTTTGTTTAGTTTTGTAAAGAAAGAATTAAAAAACATACCCACCTCCATTGAGACTAACTGGACTGCATAAATTGCTATTAGATCTTTTGTAAATTTTTTGAGTCAAACTTCTCCAGTGTTTTTATGTTTAATTTCTGAATTATTATTAGATTTATTTCAGGTCTGTTTGCTTGTCAGCATAGCAGAAAATTTAATAAGTAATTGTCTTTTTTTCCATTCTCTGGTGTTCTGTTTGTGTTTTGCATTACCTTTATCATCCTTCTTTGGGATCCTCCAGACATCAGAATAAGCAGAGATCAGCAGGAGGCTGAAGTGTGGGTAGGAAATGTGAATTTGGCTGATTCTTGTCAGCACAGACCTCTCACAGTGAGCTTAATAATGTAAACCTACAGCCATTTATAAAGGACAAAAAAGAAAGTTCTGTCTTTTCCCCATTGTCATCATGGTTCACAAGGAGCAGTGGAGTAAAGAGAAAATTTTTCTCCATGCATGTTTTACATTACTTTTGAGAAGTAAAGGCTTTCAAATGGTGCCCTTATGCAATTCCATTGGACACTGTGTAGTTGTTTTGCAGAGACATACAGAAATTTTCATGTACTTAGGGAGTCCCAGAGTATCATTAAGCCCATTTAAAACTGTCTCAGCCAGCAGAAAAAAATAGAGAAGGCTGCAGAAAATCTTTTTCTCTTGTCTAGACTAGAGAAGAAGGATGAGATCAGTGTCTGGATCCTCTAGATGGCAATTAATGGAATGATTCTCCATCAAAAATTGATCAGTTTAATCAAAATCAAGATACTTCACAGAGATGAAGTCTTGAAGACAAAAAATTTCAAACAAATTGCTCAGATATTCATTTTACTTAAATCAAGCAGTTGGCTTTCCAAGAGAAGTGTAAGTTATTTTGATAAGGTGATCATTGTTGTCATTCCAAATAATTTAATTTCGACAGTAATGCTAACATTTATTTTTGCAGCACATTATATTTCATGGATTGTATTTAATATTTGAATATGAGTTAAATATAAGCTAACCAAGGCTAGAAACCAAGTCCTAAACATCTCTGGGTAACATTTACTGTTGTAGAGGGCAGTAAGTTCTTTGAGTGATTTATGGGTAGGAAAAGAAGGACAGATAAGGAAGGAAATAAAGGATGGGGCAAGGAAGTACTTTTACATTGAGGCTGAAAAATTGATGCCCAGAAGAAGTAACAGACTCATCAAGACCATAATTAGACTGTGGCAAATTCAAAATCTGAATTTAGAGCCCTAAACTATCTTTGTTGATGACACCATCTCAAGAAAAGAGATTTGGTACTTTTCTGTTTTTCACTTGAAAGTTGCATTGGTGAATATCTAAGAAATTTATATAAAATTAATAATTTCATATTTTTGTGTTTTGGTTTCTTTACATGTGCTACAATCTGAATTGTCATTTATGTTTCTGCTTCTTCTTGAATCATTTCCTAACCTCATTCAACCTTATATTCGGCAATGTCCAACCTATTCTCTACTGTCCTCAGATAGGCACAGTCTGGTGAAAACCAGATTCAGAACAAAAAAAACAAGGTGGTTTTTCTCACAGAACTACTTTAAGGTTAGAATCAGACAACCTAATATTTTGCCAATGTTTTTTAGCCATCCCATACCTCAGACAGATGTGTTGATGGAACAGACAAGAAAACAGAATCACAAGTGGACTGTAAGGTACAGTCTTTGGACATTTGTTAGGCTTCAAACAAATTTGCTAATAAAAATTATACCTTAAGAGCAGAAAAACCACCTTAAGAATGTTAATTTCACTTGAATCACAAGACTCTTCCTCTTCTGTTTCTTAATTCACAATTCCACTTTTGTAATTACATTGTCATACTTGCAAAGAATCAAGTCTCTTACATTCAGAATGAGAACTTTTGATTCCAATTTATCAGTAATTTACTCACATCTTCAACCGTATTTGTCATTTACCTCCCTACCTTTCAGTCTTATATGTGACAAACATAGTACACACTACCTGACACACAGCTGCATGATAATTAATGCTCTTTTGGCACTCCAGAAATGTGTTTGCCATATCTCACAGAGAGAAGTGTCATTTGTAGTTATTTAGTGAAAAAGAATCAGAAATTTAAGCACTTCAGATTTTAAAACATCCATAAAAAGAATGGCTATCATGAGTCAAGCCCTCTCAATATCTATCTCCAGCAGTGGCCAAACATTTAGGAATACAAAGAATAGGGTTAGGCTTTTCCTTTTACATCTTCCATCTTCCCACAGTAGTTTAGAAAGCATGTATAGCTTTTTCTTTTTATTTCCCCTCTAGCTTGTTATTTTTATTAGCCCTTAATAATACTTCATTTTTCATTAATTTTTCTTGAATTCTATTAAGTCTCAACCACTTCCTGTCATAGGAAGTTTCCTGCTGTAACTATATTCTGTGTGAAACAGTGTTTCCTAAATTTAATTTGCTTCCCATAGCTCTTGTGCTGCAAAAAACAATGAGTATTGATTCCCAATTCACATAACTAATATGCTTATAATTTTATGTTCCTCTGTCATACACCTGTTTAGTTTC
This sequence comes from Taeniopygia guttata, assembly GCF_048771995.1. Taxonomy (NCBI): domain Eukaryota; kingdom Metazoa; phylum Chordata; class Aves; order Passeriformes; family Estrildidae; genus Taeniopygia; species Taeniopygia guttata. The sequence continues at coordinate 55,404,516 of NC_133028.1, forward strand.
TTTCCAAACTGCACTGTTGTATCTATTTAAATTTTCCTCAGAGAGGTCATTCCATGTGTTAGATGATAACTTCTTTCTATGTATTTTCTTCTATGTAAGAGTTAGGGAAACAAATATTAGTTACACTAGATATAAGAAGACAAGAAGACTGAAGCAGAAACAAAATGTTGCTGCATGTGTAGTGTGTGATTTGGAAGTAACTGAGGGGTAGCTAAAAATAACAGTTTTGCAAAGTAATGCACAAATGCAGTTTCAAGGAGGATTAATGAAATGTTCACAAATTATTCTATTGAAAACAACACGTTATCAGTGTTTAAAAAGTTATTTAATTCTGAAGCCAATAGGAACAGTGGTTGGCCAGCATATGAAAATACCATTCTTATTGACACTGCTACACTTTAAGCTCCCCTGGATGGCTTGTTCTGGGCGTGAAATACAGCAAATAAAGTGGAAAACATTCGCTGGGCAGAGAGAAAGTGGCTTTGCTATATTGTGCAGACATTGGAGAATAATATGTCTTTTCAGAAATGTCCAATACAACTAACACAATGACAACGAAGTGATGTGTAGAACGTAGAAAAAGAAGTCTGCAATAAAGATTTAATTTAACTAATTTAGAATCATAGAATATCCTGAGTTGGAAGGGACCCACTAGGATCATTGAGTCCAACTCCTGACTCTGCACAGGATCACCCCAAAAATAACACCATATATTTGAAGGCATTTTCCAAATGCTTCTCAAACTCTGTCTGGCTGCTCCAGTGACCACTTCCCTGCGGCTCTGTTCCAGTACCCAACCACACTCTGGGTAAAGAACTTTGTCCTAATATCCAACCTAATCCTCCCCTGACACAGCTTCAGGCTGTTCCCTCCAGTCCTGTCTCTGGTCACCAGAGAGAAGAGACCAGTGCCTGCCCCTCCTCCTTTCCTCACAAGGGAGATGTGCATCACCTTTGCCTCGACTAAGAAAAATCAAGTCCTTCAGATAGTTCCTCACATTTCCTTTTTTTTTGTTGTGGTCAATTTTGAACTGTTGGTTTAATGTCTTGTTTTTTCCCAAAAAAAGGAAAACCTGAGGCTATAGTCTGCTATATGTCTTTAGGAAAAAAATGTATGCAGAGTTCTAAGGATGAAACCAAAAATAATCTAAAAGCCTAAAGAACACATAATGGTCAGTCAAAGAGGGTGTATAATGTGCTTACATATAGAAGGCCCCAGCTATTCAATGTACAGCTGAATTCCGACCCAGGAGCTCCACAGTTGCTTAGGAACACAGAATTTGTCACTAACCAAATAATTTTTATGCTGTGTTTTGAGAAAGGTTCTAAAACTACAGCTGACAAAAATCTTGAATAGTTTTGCTCACATGTACTTCTCTTTCATTAAATATTGTTTCTCCCCTTTATCTGTTCCCTTTTCTCTCCTACCAGTAAAGAAGGGTGAGTGGAGGACAAAGGAGAGAAAAAGGGCATTCCTGGAAAATTGAAGTCATGACTATTGTAATAATTTTGTATATTTTTCTCAAAAAAGAAAAAAAAAAAGCCCTCCTACAAATTACATTAAAGTGATGTTTTTTCTCCAATAGTTTAGTTTTAATAGAAATACTGCTGACACGTCCTTTGAGTGTCCCACTTTTAGTCCACCAAAATTACCAGGAGAGAAGGAGAGGCTGGCAAAGACAAGATAAATAAGATGGTGCTGAGCAGTAAATGACAGCTGCAGCTGAAAAAGGACATAAAATTTTCATTACGGTTGTATGGCAAGGCAAAAAAAGTAAATGGAGGGAAGGTGGCTTCTGTAATATTTGTGTAATGGTGTAGCTCTGGAAATTCTCCAGGTCTGAAATGATTTCATGGAAGCAACTACTAAAGTAGCTTATGCAAAGAAATATTTGCCAGATAGAAGCTCTAACCTAACTATGAGTTATACGGCTGGGTTTCCTATGGCAATGGTATATGGTATATGATACCAGCTGGCATTTCAGGATGGACAGTAGGTGCAACTTCCATTTTTATTACAGATTTGCTCTCAATCTGCCCCAGGATTGTTGCAGGAGCTGTGCTCTGACCCTTATCCTTGGAGCAGGGAAGCAAGCAATGTTTCCCAGGATATGCTCCCCTCACAGACACCTTGGGCTGGTCCTTAGTGCCAATTGTCACTCAGTGAAGTGTCACTACAGCATATGTAATAACAAGAACTTCTCAAAGGCATAGGTTAACTCTAAACCTGAGATAATAATATAGGAAAAACTCTTTGATTTCAGTGCGATGTACATTAGGATCATTGCAAATCTTAGAAATCTTACCTCACGAAAGGGTTCTTGTGCTTTCAGAGAGGCTGGAAGTCAGTTGCTTGGCTTGGGATTCCAATTTGGCTTTTGTAATATGAGGAGAGATATTTTGTGGGAATCCAGGGCTTCCCTCTGGCTGCCCTGGCAGGTCTGGGACCCTGGCAGGGGGTCAGGAACCCCCCTGGACAGAGCCCTGAGAGACACTGTCTGTGATCTCTCTCCATGGAGAGGAGTTTTCAATCTTACAGGATGAATTACAAGCTTTGAGTGTTTGATAAGAGTAATAATTAAGTGTGACACGGGTGCAAAGGTAAAATTTTAGGTTTCTAGATTAGGGGTTCAGAAGGGGACAAGATGGAGGAATTGGGTGTGTTGTGTCCTTTTCCTCCTTCTTCATGCCCTCCATGTTTCACTGTAGTGTTGGCATTTTTCTATTGGTTTAGGCTGGGGACACACTATTCAACGTAGATGATAGATATTGGCACATTATTGTAAATATAGTACACGTAGTTTCTGGTATATAATGTTTGTACCATCCCACTGAGGGGCAGAGCCCCACACGCTGCCCTGCAGGACAGACCTGCAGCAGGGCAGCAGAACATGTTATAGATAAGCAAGAATAAACAACCTTGAAAACAGCACAGATGAATTATGGCTTCTTCTTTGGCAACGGGGCAGAAAGACAGAGATTTTCTACAATCTCGGAATCACCAATACCCACAGATTCCGACAATATTTGTAATGCAAATCACCCACAAAGGAAAGGGAATGATCCACTTTACTAAAACAACAAATCCTGCCATAATCTTGCTAACACCATAAAACCCAGTTTACTCAAGCATTTGATGCATTTTTGTCCCTATGTGTTAAGCTGACAAGACAGGATTTACAAAATGTTCCTGGTAGGATGGGACAAAAAGCAAAGAAAACTGTGAAAGCCTTTGGGACGTCAATGAGGCTTTTGTGGAGCACTTAGTAATGAGGTCATTGCCTCGTTTTCCTCTGCCCACTTTCAATGCTTTTCCACTGTCCCTTTAGCTGTGGCTGGGATCACTGGTGTTCTCACACAAAAAATTAGCAGCTCCTCCCCACCATGCAGTCTGTGGAAAAATTTGTTTAGGAGTTGGTGACCTTTTATTCCTCAGGAGCTATCCCAAAGATGACAGTTTGCTTGCCTCCCTTGATCTTTCCCTCTGTAGTCCTGTTATTCCCTTGGCAGCACATCACATCTATCTCCTTGACTTAGGTGGGCCTGTTGTTATAACCTGCAAGGGAAGTTTTTTCCAACTTCTTGTAAAGATTTGGATTTAAAAATAAAATCACACTGCTAATCAGTATAAAAGGCTGAAATCTTATAAGCTTCTGTGAATCAAACAGTTGAAGGGGAGAAGACAAAACAGCTGAAATAAAAAATTAGCCCTAGCAATTATAGTAACTTTTTATCGCCTTGTTATGCATTCATTTAAATTTTTAAACAAAATGCTTACAGCTGAAAAGTTTTACTTATTTTAGGAATGAAAATGTGGTATTTTTGAGTATATTGTTTCAAAATTAGCCATTCAGAGGAAATTTCATAAAAATTTCAAATTGGCAGCATCCACTATAAATCTATATATAGATAAAGAGAGGGACGTTTTGAGATCGGGTTTTTTTTGGGGTAAATTTCCCCATTAAATGTGTGTGCATACATTTTGGAAAAATAGTGATTTCTTATGGTCCTTGGGTGATGGAGCTTCTGCACTAAAGTTCAAATGAAATACTGATACATCAGTGTTCTTTCAAAAACAAACACCCCTATACCTCATACTCAAAAAATGCGTTCCATATATCTCTCTCACAATAAACAAAATAATAAATATAAAAAATCTAATGAAATAGCAAGATTTTATCCATTTTATAGTGTATTGATTATTTTACCAGCTCTGTAAGGCAAAAATAACTTCTCTGGAAACTAATAGCATGCTGAGTAAAAAAGGTTTTGTTTCTAGTATGGATGCACAAGGAACAGAAGGAACACGTAGCATCTTCCTGAACATGTGGATAATAATTACCTAAGAATAGAGGATATGCCTAAAGGCAACAGGAGGATGATTAATTATTATTGAAGAAAGCTCAACTGGTATCTAGGTATAAAATTTGTGGTTTGTCACATGCTGGGTCTAGAAAACAGCAAAAAGTGGAACAAAGAGTAACACTGTGCAATATAGTGAATATAAGACCTGCATCTTTTTTTTACTTCATCTTTATCTAGGCATGTAAAGGCTAGAATAGTAGGAAGACAAGTAAGCTTTTATTATCTTGAGATCCTGGTATAGAAATGATAATTCCTCCTATGGCAACAACGAATTATTTACAAAAATACCCACTGGTATTTCATTATTTTTAATAGTTTTACTCTGAGGATTTTTAGCAGCAAGTATACTCAGAAAAAAATAAGCATTTGTTTACAGGAATATCCTGACATAATGATAGTGTTCTTATTTTGTTGCTCTCTTGTATATGTTATGAAATGCAAAAACTTCCAAATACCTCCCACTCTAATCATATTCTGTCTAGAGAAAGAATTAGCTAGAGATTAATTTATGCACTATTTGAAATCTTTCTCAGAAAGGTCAGGCCCCATGAGAATTGATAATAGCAGTTTATTCAAAATCATAAGTAGCTGTTTGAATCACCTCTTTCACTAGTTGTGCAAGTTCTTGACTAAATTAGCCTGGAATAGAAGTGTTTGAGTTGATGTCTCTATTGAATACTTCTTTTAGTAACGTCTGGGGAACATTTGCTCCCACTTTGCTCCCTACACCAGGATAGAAAGCTTTGTTTGTGTGTGAGGAAGTGTTTCCTGATTTTGCATGAACTATGAATTTTGGTTTTGTGGTTCAAGTCAAAATTAGCATATTGTAAATAGCTTGTTAGTTAGTTCCCTCTGACAGCTGCCATCTTCTGAGTAGAGTTGCAGTTACTTTCAATTCTAGCAGTGACAGTGCTGGCTGTGTGATGACTTATTATTAATTAATTAATTAATTAATTGAATGAGGCTCATAATGTTTTCTAGAACGTCGCAAAAACATGTGCATACAGTCCTTACATCTAGTGTGATGTGAAAGCTGCACAACAGAATACAGGTGAGCAATTAAAAAAATATATATAAAAAGACTTTTGCATAGGCAGTACTAAGCTCAAGGAGGTTCAGATGTTCAATTTGATATGATTATGACTGTTGCTGCAGTTTAGTCGGATATTATGGGCTAGATGCAATGTGTTTCAGGGTCAGCTGCTCCAGCCTTTCCTAAACAGACAGGATAATTTAAAATCCATGAACCTTTGTGAAGGATGGATATCTTTAATTCATCACTATAAGCTCCCTTCCCTACTTTGCCCCATCTACTGTTATTAGTGACGGATGCCAGCCTTTCCCAATCTGCTACTTGATGCTTAAGAGTGTTCTGCATTTCATCCAAAATATCCTGGAGGTGAGACAAAACAGGCCAGCCTGGATGGGGCCCTGAGCAACCTGTTCCAGAGGACGGTTCTGCCCATGGAGCTAGGTGATCTTTAAAGTACATTCCAACCCAAGCCACTCTATGTTTCTATGAAAACTGTGGAGCTGGACTAGCACATGATAAGCAGCTGGTATCCTCCTGATAGAAATTTTCAAGTATATGTATAATTAGTGTCTGTGACACTTATATCCTTATAGTTTTATATATTGAGCTCTTAATCCACTTGTATTGATCAATTCTGCTTTAATCAGGATGCAAGAAACAGGCTATAAAAATTACTTCATTAATAGTACATTTTAAAATGGGTCATTCACAGTGACAAAAGATGTTACACTCCTCAGACATACTTCTTCTTGCTGAAAAACTTTACTGTTATTGAGAAGAGCTATTTATAGCTATGTTGTTCTGGTAACAAAAGAAGTCAATCTGGTTGAATAATTTATTGCAAGGAGTATTAGCTGTGAATTTATTTCCATTTTCTCTTCAAAAATAATTCATGAAATAACCTGATTCTTTTTGTGAATTAAGAATGTCAGTGTATGGGTTATTCTATTGAGCAATTTGCAGGATTCCTTCTGTCTATGAGAAATTTTCCATTTGTATGTAGTTTCCTCCAGCATTCCTTGTTTTCCGTGGGGTTTATTCAGCTGCCAAAAGCAAACTTGTTTCCTTTCCTTCAGTGGAAAACAGAAGTTTGAAAATCACACATATACTTCTGCAACAACAGTAGTACTTGCCTGTGGATAAAGGTCTACAGGTCAACCTGAAATATAACACTTCCCCTGTCTACTGTACAAACAAAATTCCTTACCTGAAAATTGTCAAAAAGATGTGGCAGTATTCACCAGAAACCTTGTAGCTGAAGTATAGTTCAATTTTCATGTGCATGGTTAATTTTGATGGAATTCACTACATCCATTTTTCACCCACATCTAAGAGGATGTCATTAGTGGTATGCAAAGGACATTAAATGAGAAATTCTGAAATGCTGTCACAAAGAGTCCATTTATGTTACCTGCACTCATCTAAGTCTTTACAAAAAACTCCTCTGTACAGGAGTGAAGGTTCAAAGCAATGGGAAGGAAAATTGAAAGTGCCAATTTTATCTAGGCACCCAAATCTCATTACTAGATGTAACATAGGTGCTTAAGACTTAAATCCTCAAAGGTATTTTGGTTCTGACTTCAGAAGTAAGTAAGGACGTAATGCCTTTAAGGAGCTGAGCCTTACTTAACCTAAGTCTCTATAAGAGAAAAAGACAATCAGATTCCTAAGTATTTGGCTTCAGTTGGAGGTTTTCATATCATTATGAATTAGCTGAGAGCAAAAAATGACATAAAAGTGCACAGAGGAAGGAAGGTTTCTCCTCTTTAAAAGTTTTCATATAGTAAAAAATAGCAAGCAAAAAATCTGGCCTGAAATGCTACCCTTTACTGATGATTGAGTGGTAATAACAGAGAATGGGGTTTCTTTGTTTCTTTAAATCCCATGAATAACTATTTGGTGTAATTATTTCACTTTGTTAATGTTATTTCTTAGAATCTGGTTATTTGCAGTAATGTTAACAGCAGGTTCAGTACTCTCCAAACTATGCAGAGATTATTACATTTGAAATGCAAAATAAATTGTTTTGAAGATAATAGAACTGCTACATTGTGGTTTATTTGGTGCTCTATGTCCCCAGGCTCTTACTAAGTTAGGTTCAGATATTCTGCCCTAAACTAACTACAAACCAAATATTTTCCTGCTAGTAATTAAGTCCTTTTTCAAGGACTTAACATGGTTACCTGCTGCATTGGCCTCTCTGAAATTACTCATCAGAAACTAATAAAAAAACCATAATGCACAGTGCATCTCAGTGCTGTGCCATTAACATTGCAGTTTAAACCTTAATTAGATTTTGCTTTTGAAGACAGCATATTTCAATGCAATTTAATGGTTTGATCAGTGACTTTCTTCTTCAGTTGAATTATGGCACATCTAAAAATAATTTTCTTCCCAAAACAACAAGAAGAGGCTGAAAGAGGTATTATTATTGCTTGATACTGGTAAAGGTAGGTGGGAAGAGTGTAATAAAGGATGCCAGTATGCTTGGGTGGAACTCTGTGGATACACAATATCCTACAGTACAGCAGTGCTGTTAAACCATGAGGTATCCTTTTGACTGATATGTGAAAAAACTGGAAAGCATCAGCTTTTATAGTCCCCTAAACTCTTAAACTCTTGTCAATTAAAAAGCTCTGGTTCCTCTCTAATCAGATTTTAATTGATGCCACTATAATAATACATTACTCTTGCATGTGTTAGGTAAGAAATGCATTAGCAGATCATCTTTTGGGGCATTCCTTTTTGTAAGTGGTGGTAATCATGCTGTCCCTGGCAAAAGGCTGTCCAAATGGCCTGCTAATTATGAACTCTTAATAAGAGGTGGCATGCTGAAGTAATGTTTCCTTATTCAGCTTATTGCTGGCTCAGACACACAAGGAAATTTTCATGTCTTAGCAAATTGGTCCTTGAGCAGGAGGAATTGTTGAAGAAACTGTCTATGTGCATGCCCACAGCAAATACAAATTAATTCAACTAAATGTTGAATTAACTCTACACTGAAAGAAGAAGCACAGCTGCACTACTGCACATTAGTTTAAATAAAAGGTGTGAAAATGGCTGGTTGTTGCTGGTCATTGGATGACTTGTAACTTGGCCACATGTCTCTTCTGCAGGTAGCACTTTCAGCTGCATTTTTTAAACTGAGAGAAAGGTATTGCTCTTTGCTCCTTTTTGTGTATCTGTGTTCCAGACCTTATGAGTATTGTTTTAGATACTAATAAGATGTTTTTCAGTTTGAAGCAACAATATTTTTCTGGGTAATTAGTACAGGCATGTAAAAGAGAGGACATTGCAGATAAGTCATGTATCTTTATGCCTTGCTTAAAGTGTTTTATAGGAAAAACACTTATACATTGAAATATTGAAATATTTCTGTTAGTCTACCTCATTACATCACTTCAAATTTGGTCAATTTAACTATCCCATCACAAAGTCTACCTTTCTTCAAACGCAACTTTCTGCATTTTCCAAACTTTGTGTCTTCCTTTCTACCTGTACCTCTTCCTTTCTACCCAGTGAACCAATCAAAAAGCATCACCTGTATTTAAGGGTGCACTTGAACTGCATTTCAGATGGGTCAAAAAACCCTGCATCTTGTCTTTGACTGATATGGGTGCCAAGTGTTTGACTGCAATTTCTGTGAAAATGTAAAACAAAAACAGCATGAGGTGCTTTCTCTCTGTCAAAGAAAGAGAAAAAATACAACTGAATTTATAAACATATGTGTCCAAAGCCCAGTCTTCTTCTTCTGATGTTTCTTTCTTCACAACTTTTCCAGCTTCAGTGCTCAGAGTGATGAGCACTTTTCAAAGGAACTCTGTTGACACTGAGGTATGAAACAGAGTGGTCAGATTTTCAGTGTAGCTTACAGTCAGCAGCTCCTGTTTGAAGGCAGAGTGATGGGAGTGTGTATTCTGCAGCAGGTTATATATGTGAACATACTGTTGCTGGTAATAGACAAGCTAGATCTAAACATTACATTGCTTATGTTGTAGAAATTATAGATTGCTTTTGGTTGAAAGGAACCTGAAGTTCATCTAGTGACAACTCCAACAGCTTAAAGAAAGAAGTGAATTATTTTTATTAGATATGGTACCAAAAAAGTACAACTTACTGTATTAAAAAAAAAAAAGGCAAAAACTAGTCCTAGTCACACTTATAAATGTACAATTGCTGTGCCTGTTCTACCAGTGAAGGCCATTCTGGGCTTGAAGTCCATTAGCATTTATAGCCAATACCGAGGAAATTTCAAAATAATGAAAAGGTTTCACTGTGTGGTTTTGTCTTGTGCTTTACTATGTGCTTAATACAGACCTTAACTTCATTGGACTGACAGTGACCTAAACGTTTCTCAGTGAATCACCAAATTTTGCTCCCAATTTTCTGAGACTGCTACACCACATTTGGTAGGAAGACAGATCTATTATTAAATTTAAATCTTCCATCCGAACAGCCTTAAATCATGACATACTGCAAATAGCAGGGGAAACAATACAATGATAAATAAAAGAGATGTGAAAGAAAAAGGACTGGAATATCACATGGTGAAAATACACCTCAGTAAAGAGAAATCTTTTCAAAACAGGCATTGAGTACTGTAAAATGACTACAAACAACAAATTCAATTAAGATTAAGTGATGCTCTCAACAAGAAGATATGACATAAAGATGTGACAGAAAACATAATGAAAGCAAGACAGCAGCACAATGCAGAAGAAAATTTAACAGCATCTGATATAGCTCGTAATTAAGGCTTTTTTCTCCTACTAACAAGTATTATGTGTATTTAGCTTTATCAATGGTTTCAATGAGACTTTTCAGTGAACACATACAAAAATCACAGAAAATAAAAGAGGTTTGAAATCCTTACACTAAAAGAAATCTAGAGGTGTTGATGAGAACTCACACCCAGAAATTTTTTCTTAGTCAGCTCTCTGGGAATAATGAATTAATCAAAATGCTACACTGGACATTTGAAATCTGGTGTGTTGAGTTCATTGTCTTTAAACTTCAACTAAAATTTTAGACACAGGCATGAATGTGTCGGTAAAGTTCTTGGACTTGTGTTTAATCTCCTGAAAAAAAATAATTCTTCTAGAAGGTCAAACCAAGGGGGATGCCAGTAATTATTCAGGGCTTAAAACTAAGAAGGAATTTATCTGTATGTTACAGAAAGCTCATTGCACTGGACATTTTCTGAGAGCTTCACACACTGGAGGAAGCAAAGGCAGATGTTATGGGAGAGGAAGTTTTCAAGAGTCTCGTTCAAAAGCTTTTAGTGAGTACAGTAAAATCCTGAAACTGACTGCTATTTCCTAATCTTCATTTGGGATATAGGTTCCACCCTCCTGAAAACCCTGGTGTAATCAGTCTTGTGCTCAGCTTTAAGTCAGTGAGTTTAGGCTTTTGTTAATGTCTGCATAGTGTATACTTAGCATAAGGTGTCTGCTTTCTCTTATCTTCTATCTTTCTATATGTTATACAATCAGTGTTTACTAAAACTGTATTGGAAATTAGAGACTAAAAGTGAAAAGGGGAAAAAGCCACAGTTTCACTTCAGGATTTATGTCATAGCAAACTTGTCATCACAATTGTCTCGCAGCTCCTGCTTTCTTTAAGGATAAAAAAGCTATTTTTATTTTTCTTATAATTTGATTTAGTTTGATTTAGTTTATGTATCCTTTCTGCCTTTCCCTTTTTTATCAAAAATAAGCACAAGATCCCGTGGGCAAAACCACCCTCCTCTGCAGCCTCAGATTGAAGAACCCACAAACCTACACCTGTTTTTTGAGGGAAGACTTTATATACCCCTACTTACTTGCATAAAGACCCATTGTGAAAATCATCTTGGCAGATTACTGGATCTGATAATATATCCTGCTCCAGAGTGTCAGAGTTCTTTTCCCTTACTCAAAGGCAATGGGTGATTTAAAGCTTCTTCACCAGGCTTCTGATATCCACTGTGGTGGATCCACAGCTTCAGGCTTGTTGGAGTATTGAAGGGATCATTATCAGAGTGTGTCTTTACAGTTTAAGAAATCAAACTCTTGTGAAGTTCTGGGATTAATAGTGAGTAATGTGATTATTAAAATCCTGCCATTTTCTACCAAATCAAGCAATTCAAACAGTTCAAAGCAATTGCCAGATACAGGTAGATGACAGTAAAGAGATCTACTAGGTACAGAGACAAATCACAAAACACACGTGTTGGCACAACCTGTGTTGGTGCTGCAAGTCCTACAAGAAGACAGACACATAGCAAATGTCAACCATCAACAGATGTTTTCCCATAATAACAGGAAAAACAGTGCAAGCAGTCATAGCAAACTGGAAGAAAACATGTGTTTTACAGTTGTCTCCCAGAAAAAGTAGATAAACTGTAAGGAAGCATTTATGTTAAAAAAAGAAAAAATGCAAACAATAAAAACATATGGAAGATGATGTCTTACCTGCACTAGACATAGGAGTCAGGATAGGCACTAGAATATATCTAATAAAATATCTAATAGCAGGCCCTTTGTAAATCAGAACCTGATAGCTGTATGTGAGAAACGTGTTTGTTGTGGGAATGATGAGATCTTAAAAGATTTGATATCACTAATGTGAGAGCTTATTTCTTTCTGCAGCAAGGACTATTCAGTTCCCCCATGACATGGCTGATACTTGATGAATATCTCTAAATGCAAGCAAAGAAAAGCAGCAGAGTTTTAATTCTTAATTAGCTTCTTGCTTTCTGTTTGCAAAGTCTGTATGTCATCTAATCTGCTGGGGTTTGTCTCACCAGAGAAATCGAACACTTATAAGTAGAATATACATTCAAGATGTTTGTAGCTGGAATAATTGATTTTAAGGCAACTTTCACCATAACAGAGAAAAAGATCATTTAAAAAACAAGTCCAAAACTGGTTTAAAGCCATAAGAAAGAGTTATATTGACCACAAAGAAATTATGTGAAATATGGGACCTTATATATAAGCTTTAATATAGGAAGGTAGAAAGGGTTGGAATACTTGGAGAGAAGAGAGTTCCCAAAGGAAGTGGAGGAGTGCCACAAGAGCTGGCACAAGGCTTTTCATAAAGAATAAAAATGAAGATAAATGAGGATACAAAGTACAGAGTTTATTATATGGGAATATAATAGCAATAAAATAATCTAATTTAAACTTTTCCTTCATCCCACATTAAATGCTAATGGAAATTCACAGCCTTTTATTTTCTGACTAACTGTACACACATATCTGCCTCTGAATTTGACTCAACTGGCCTGCATGGAAAGGAATCTAAGCTGGTGTCATTTGCCTGCTTAAAAGAGGAATTTAGAATGGTTAGAGAGCATGCAAAGAAATGGAGTACATAAATGCCTTATACTGGTATCTGGGTGTTGGCTAGAACAGACTGTGTAGCTATGAAGGTCATCCAAGATGTGGAATTCTCCACTAAGAAGTCTCTCCCTACTATTTTTTAACTGTTGAGCCAGGAAGTAATGTTGTCAGCCTGGAAGTCGTGTCATACATATGAAAACAGACACCCAAGCTGTTTTAAATTATGTTCACATAAATTTCTGAAACAGCATATTTGTAAGTTTTCTGGTTTTCTCCTATTTAAAGTTCTTTTGTAGAAAAAAAATCCAAACATTCTCCATCCTGGCAAAGTTCACACCAATCATTTTGCAGTAGTGTAAGGAGTACTGAGTGGTGGCTGTTTCTCTTCAGTGACATTTCAGAGGATTTCCATATTTTTTATCTGGGACAGAATGATGACACTGAGAACCTCGAAGACATCAAGGAAAATAAATTCAAGAAGGTGTCTGTAGTTTCCCCCCCTCACGCGGCCCCTGGAGAATCCAACTAGCTCAGAGATAAGGGGCTGTGAGGGGAGGAATATCAGGAGAGGGGATAGGTATTCAAAAGAGGCTCTTACCCCAGGAGGTTGGTACAGCTCTCTTTATTCTGTGGTGTTCATGGGAGAGCGGGGCAAAAGGGGAGGAACAGGAAATGTAAGGGGGTCTATATAGATTTTGGACAGGGTGGGCTTTCCTGGCTCTCCGCCAACCCCGTTGGGGCAGGAAGGAGGGCTCCAGGGGTTATCTTGATCAGTCACAGGGTCCCGGGGAAGGGGGGCACAGGGTGCCCCTGAGCTCACTGTAACAGGTGTCGTCCCAGATCAAGGTTCAAAAAATAGTATTCGATGCATACTCAATGCTGCAAAGTTTTCCAAGAAATCATTCTACCAAGAATAATTTTGCATTTCTAAAACATAATCCAGTACTTGGATCTGGGAATGTAGAAATGTCTAAAAGATGAAAAATGTTTTGAGGTATTTGAGAAAATAGAAAAAAGATTTTTTTTGTCTCCCATCTGCAAATATTTGAAAGACAAATTTTCCAGATTTAGGAGTATCTTTTCAAGATAAACAAAAAAACCCAACCAAAAAACAAAAGGAAAAAAACCAACCAAACTGGAAGTGAAACATATTTCACTGGAAGAAAATTAACATTTTATGGTAGTGTTTCCACATTCTTTTGTTTGACTATCTAGCTCAATGGCTGCAGTACATCATTCTGCACTATCAGTCACATTTGCATAATGTTAGGATAATGCATACATTATTTGCAACCAAGTCACAAAGAGATATTAATGTGTTCTTTTCTTTTCCTTTCTTTTATTTTTCTTTCTTTTTTCTCCCTTCCCTTCCCTTCCCTTCCCTTCCCTTCCCTTCCCTTCCCTTCCCTTCCCTTCCCTTCCCTTCCCTTCCCTTCCCTTCCCTTCCCTTCCCTTCCCTTCCCTTCCCTTCCCTTCCCTTCCCTTCCCTTCCCTTCCCTTCCCTTCCCTTCCCTTCCCTTCCCTTCCCTTCCCTTCCCTTCCCTTCCCTTCCCTTCCCTTCCCTTCCCTTCCCTTCCCTTCCCTTCCCTTCCCTTCCCTTCCCTTCCCTTCCCTTCCCTTCCCTTCCCTTCCCTTCCCTTCCCTTCCCTTCCCTTCCCTTCCCTTCCCTTCCCTTCCCTTCCCTTCCCTTCCCTTCCCTTCCCTTCCCTTCCCTTCCCTTCCCTTCCCTTCCCTTCCCTTCCCTTCCCTTCCCTTCCCTTCCCTTCCCTTCCCTTCCCTTCCCTTCCCTTCCCTTCCCTTCCCTTCCCTTCCCTTCCCTTCCCTTCCCTTCCCTTCCCTTCCCTTCCCTTCCCTCTGCTATTCTCTCTTCTTTTTTCTCATTGCAATTCATGCTAAAATAGGTGGCTACAAGAATCAAGAAAAAGAGACCTCCCCCTTCTTCGAGAAGTAATTACCCTTGTAGTGCTCAGGAATACAGCACTTAAAAAAAGTCACTAAAGCCAAAGGATCTTCTGTCAAACAGGGAGTGACCATTAAATGTTTCATCATTAAATGAAATATCTGTGCACACTTCAGATTTTGTAGGTGGATGGTTTTTGTCTTTCAAAGGTTTAGTATCTCCCTGTAAAAAGCAGCCTTGGGGACACTGGTGACCATGAGCACAGGGATCAGAGAGCTGCCCACAGTGACCACAAAATTGTGGAGGTCAGTATTATAAGAAGGCACAGCAAGAAGATAACAACCAGGGACTTCAGGAGAGCCATTTTTGGCTTCCTCAGGGATCTTCTTGGAAGAATCACAAGAGAACAGAACCCACAGGAAAGAGGGATCTTAGACAGTTGATTAATACTCAGGGTTTACTTCCTCCAGGCCTAAAAATGGTGCATCCCAATTAGTGAGAAATTGGACAAAAGGAGCAAGAGACCTGCATGAACAAGAAACTCCTGTCAAAATTCAGACATAAGCAGGATATACATGTGAGGTAGAAGCAAGGATGAGTGTGAGAATGTGGGCAGAGTGTGCAGATAGGCCATGAGGAAGCCAAGGCCAGTTTGGAATTAAACCTGGCTGAGGATGTCAAAGGATACAAGAAATGTTTCTTCACGTATGTCAGTAACAAAAGTGAAAATGCATTAACGCTTGCTACTGAATTGAATGGGCACCCTGCAGAGCTGTTGCAGATAAGGCTGTCATACTTAGGGCCTTCTTTGCTTCAGTCTTAACCACCAAGACCTGCCCTCAGTAATCTCTGACCTAGGAGACCAAGGAGAAGGTCTGGAGGAAGGAAGATTTTTTTCCTTGGTCAAGGAGGATTGGGTTAGAGAATACCTAGTCAAACCTGATATCCGTAAGTCCAGGAGTCCTGATGGGATGCAGTTCCTTTTGATAAAGTATGTTGATGGGGAGACCATCAGAAGAATGTGCTTTTAATAATTTCTACTGTTTTTTTCTTTTTCTTTTTTTTTTTTTTTTTTTTATGAATAGGGAGAAAGAAATGTAGGTTCCTGAATAATATTCTCCCCAAAACTGCAATATACTGTTTTATAAGGGCTTCAGGAAATCAAATTAAGGAAAGTCAGCAACTCATTGTTCAAAATTAGATCTGGATGACTCTCTTAGTTTTAGGCAATCCTGTGAGCAGGAGGGAGTTGGGCTTGATGATCCTTTTGTGTGCTTTCTAACTTGAGATATTCTACAAAATTCTAACAAATTCTCAAATATCATCAATGAATTGCTCTCAGACTCTAGCCTTCCTATTTGATCTCATTTGTCAGGAGTTTTCACATTTGCAAAGCTGCCAGGAGGTAAATTGAGCTAATTGAGAGAACTGAGAAAGATTTGGAGAGGGAATAGACAGAAGCTGTTCTTCCATCAACTGCAATTTAAAGTCTTACTTAAACATGAAGACAAAGGACTGTAGACAATGGGAATGGTAGCCTTGACCTCTGCATCTTTTACATCAGTACTTGAAAATTACATTGGGGATTTAATTGGCACTGAAACCCAGCATTAATGAACTGTAATACTCATAGCTTAAAGAAGACTTATATTCTTGACAAAAAAGCATTGCTTGTGATTGTCCTGAAAATAGAAGATCCACAAAGACAAAGTATCAAATAAGTATTCTCTAAAAGGCATTAATGGCTTTCATGGTTTAACTCTGTCTGATACAGCCAGTGTCAGAGCTCACTTTTCACTTTGACATGGAAGCTGCTGCTTTCATGAGACACTGGTCCATTTTGTTTAAAAAACATTGACTGTGTATTTCTCATGTTTCACTGAACACAGGGAAGTGTACTTTTTTATCTCATCTACTTCTTTATTTCTTTTTTTCAGTACCATTGCCTGCCATGAAATAAAGAAAAAAAATAATGGATGTAGTAAATAAAATTGTGAACTCAATTGCAAATGCAACAGACAATAATAAAAATAATCAACTTCTTTGTTTATTTTCTATTGTTTAAAACAAATATTCAAGAAGTAAAGACACTTGTTCAGTCTGTCTCTGATACAAGTATTGGTGTAAATGCCATTAAAAAACACAAATTAGGTACTTCAGGTTTGGCAGTTTGCATGACGTGAAGCATAAATAATGGATTTCCTAAAAGAAATTAGCAACTGAATCCTGTACATATTTGCATATAATTTCTAGTCCCATATTTTTAAGAGTATGCCTTCAAACTATGATCAGAAATATTTGTCTTAAAGTACTGAAGGGAATGAAAGGCCAAATGCAATTAATAATATTCTGAATTCCTTCTGGAGCATGCACCATTCCTTGCCAAAGAGGAAAATTGTAATCTCTACAGCAATGCCTTGTTAGAAAAGATCCAAGTGTCTACTGTGGGCAGGGGGAGTGGAGAAACAAGGGATGACAAGACTTCCATTAAATATACCAGGTAAAAGAAAAAAATTAGCTTAGAAAGAATGAAAAGGTTTACCCTCAGTTACAGCCCTTCAACAATAAACTCTCTCTGAAATGAGCAAGGCTGAAAAAATTCTGCTTCATTCTTATCTCTTTTTTGGTTTTGAATAATATAATCCATCTGTTCAAGTTAGCAATATAAGGATACTCTCATGCACTGATTAAATAGAATTCCAGGTGTCTTATATATGAGGCATGTTTTATCTGCTCACCATTTATAAAAATGTAAGATTTGTCAATTAAACAAGCAAGAATGAGTTCCAGTGGGAAAAAAAAAAAGTAACTATAAAAAATTTAGATCTTAAAAAATACGTAAGTATTTCAACTTTACAAGCTAACCAAACTGGTATAAAACAATTCTGTTCCTTTGCACAAATTGTACTTGTTTTATGCCTTGCTTTTTCAAAAAATCTTGTTTTTAAAGTTAGGGTTTAGTACAATGTGTACATTATGCATTTCTTAACAACGGTAGTTATATAGACCTATAATTTTCAAAAGTATAATTCTTGTATCAGCAACAATGAAGTATTAAGTCAAAGGAAATTGCAGCAGCATAGAACTTTGATGGGCCTTAACAGAATAAGTGAACAGTAAGTTCCCCAGTTACACCAGTTCAAATGTCAGAACAAAAAAATGTAAGTTTAAAAGCACGTGTTCATGCAACAAGGTCAAGATAATGCCAAGCTTTCTTTAAAAGACATTTATTTTATTTTTAAGTTGATAGAAGAAGTAGGAGCAACCTCATGATGGTCTAGCTCCTGAACTGAGGCTAAAGAAGGAATGTAGGAAGCTGTCTTGCGCTATGTGCTGTGGCCAACTTCTGCCATCTCTGGTGATTTATAAGCAAAGATTTTTTAAATACCTCCCTAAATCCTCAAAGTCATCAGAAATAAAGTTATATTTTATTTTTTTTTTTTACATTTTTGTGTCAGGAGGATACTTCTGAGGTTAGAAGTCAGTAAGAATAAGAAATACTCAGTGCATCATTATACATTAATCAGAACACAGAGGTGCCTTCCCTGTGTCACTTGCCACTTACCTTGGCTGATTGTGGCAAGAGATGTTGGAGCTATGTAAACACAGGTGACAGCCTACTTACAAAACAAGGCAAAAAGGTTTTTTTTCCATGGATACAAATAATACTGTGAAAAAAGAATTATTTCACTGTTATCATTATTATTTTAAAGCCATCAGTCCAATGTCCTATTGTATTAAGTCGAAACCACTTTGAAAGATGAAATACATTAAATCCACACTGTTTTGTGACCCTGTTCTGTGCTGTCTGCATGGCAAGTTTTGCAGCCCAGATGGCCCACAATCCAGAGACTGTTAGATTTGTTGATTACTGTTAATGATTGGTACAGGTTTGCTTTCTCCATGCTTGACATACCTACTGCTTGGCAGCATAATGAAAGTGTAATCCAGGACTGAAATACAGCCAGAATAAATAATGATATGATGCAGTTTCTAGTTAAGGCACACCTGAAAAATGTCATGTTTTCTACTCAGCAATATAATATCATATCAGTATAATATAACTACATCCCCTTCACTTTGATTTCAAAGCAGTTTGGTTTGGATGTGTTTGTATGAGGAAAGAGAGGATTGTTCTTTCCTTGTCTTATGATCTTGTCTCAGTTTGACCCTGTGCAGAGTGTGTTGCATTCTTTATTTACTTTCCATTTTAAGAGCTCCTTCTTATCTTTCTAGGTCAAGGGGATTTAATTAAAAAAAAAAAAAAAAAAAAGCCAAACATGATCAAATAAGATATATGGAAACCTGATGTATTTTTCCAAAGAATTCTTTAAGATTAAGATGTTAAAATAATAAAATACGTTTTCAGTTAACCTAAAAGAGAGATTGCATTCCAAAAATATTCCTTTGGTCTCCCAGTGCAAATATATGACTCAGTTATTCACATAGATGTTTATCTTAAAATAATAGCACTAGGAATAGAATATTGAAATAGCAACCTATCTGGCATGATGATCTTTCAGTAGTTCTTATCCCTCTATAAATCCCTACTGTTTCTGAGGTTTTTCTTTGTTTTTCTGAGTTTTTTGTATTTATCCAAAAAATACATTCAGACAGCTGTCCACAGCTTGATGTCAGGACATATGAGTAATGCATACATCATTTTCTGCTGAACATTTATGCTGAGATTGGCTCCTCCAGCTCAGAGGTCATCTTGCTCTTCTCTGCTTGTTTGTCTAGGAAGGTTTTTTCCCCACTGGTGCAGTTGCTAAGGTTGAGGGGAAGTGGCACCTGAGCCCTCACACTCTCCAGGAGGTTTCCCTTCACACACTCCACCTCCTCCTTAAGCCCTCATGGAAACCTCTGTGCTGTATGGAATGAATATATTTGTATTTAGTCCTTAGCATAAAACACTCAAGCAATGTCTTCCAAAACAGGATGTGGCTGCACGTGTGTTTGTTCTCACCTAATTATGGCTATAAGGGCAATTTATTCTGATAGGCAGAACAGAGTCAGCTTGCATTTTCCAGAAGTTCTGGAGTGTTGAAAGCTTCTTGATTTGCTTTTCTCTCCTGTCCCTGTACAAGTCAGTAGAGTTGCTCCACGAGAGAGTAAGGTGGGATGATGGCATTCCTTAAATCTGAACATTTTTACAGTTTTTGGAAAAGAATTCTCCACTCCATTTTTGGCTGCTATACTTCCTTTCTTATCCAAACAATTCCATTGGGTTAAATATTTCCCAGTACTTATACTGAGCCTAGACCTCAGCTTGTGTTTTTTCCTCACTGAAAATTTCCCAAATGGAAATGGATTTCTAACTTATGAAGGAAATTATGTAATTTGCACCAGTTCAAATATACCGTGCATCTGTTGTGCTGTTTATACTGTATTATCTTGTGTCAGAATACAGCCTGTCTTTTTCATGGGTAGACTTATTTTGACACTACATAGACACTGGGGTTTTGATTCCTGCGCAATCTGTGATGTGCTCTGGGATAGAAAACTTGATTATACTTTCTATGAAATAGTAAAATATGGCACAATATAATAGTAGCTTTAATGTGAAGATAATTTCTGGTGGAATTTATGTATGTGGCTGGAGGGTGGAAAATTTTTTTGAAGGCAGCTATTCAAGAAACAAAGCTGTACAGTAAACCAGTCATTCTATCTTGAGACATGTAAAAATAAGACACATTTGTTACACTTAGTCCTAAGCATTCAGCATTACTTTCCTTCAAATTATTTATAATACTCAGGAAGGTTCAGCTATTAATTTATCAGCAGTCCTGGCTAACTGGGGAGATTCCAGATGACTGGAGGGTAGTAAATAGGACACCTAGCTACAAGAAGGGCCAGAAGGAGGATCAAGGAACTATAGGCCTGTCAATCCTGATCTTAGACCTGGGATCTTGAGTGTGGTCACAGGATGTACAGGACAGCCATGGGATCAGGTCCAGACAGTGTGGGTTTATGGAAGTCAGGTCCTGCTTGACCAACATGATGTCCTTCTATGACAAGGTGACCCACTAAAGGGATGAAGCTGTGGATATTGTCTACTTGGACTTCAGACACTGTCCCTAACGCTGTCTCCCACTGCATTCTCCTGGAGAAACTGGCTCCTCATGGCTTGTGTGTGCTCTTTGCTGAGTTAAAAAACTGGCTGGATGCTGGACTCAGAGAGTGGTGGTGAGTGGAGTTACATTCAGCTGACAGTCAGTCACTGGTGGGGGTCCCCAGGGCTCAGTTTGGAGCCAAGTCTGTTTAATATCCTTATCTTTATCAATAATAAATAATCATAAATAAATAATAATCAATAAAGTCCTTATCAATGGTCTGTATGAGGGGATCAAGTGGACCCTCAATAAGTGTGCAGATGACACTAAGTCCTTATGGCCATAGAGTTCCAAGACAATATATTCCATACTAATGAGAGACTATTTCTGGCAGACTTGAATTTGGGAGCAGGGGTGTAGAGAGTGCTCCTTTCTGTTGGAGAAAGTTATTTATTTCCCAAATAATGTTACATTATAAAATGTTCATGTTTCTTATAAGCTGTTCATCCAGAGGGTATTAGTACACCATTCTAAATTGATTGGGAAGATGAAGGAATTTAACACATTATAGGTAAACTCTATAAAGAGAAATAGTAGCTATAAGAAAAGTTGTAAACAGCAATGAATAGAGTCAGAAATCACAGACAGGAAGATAAGGTGGTTTCTGTGATGCAGTGATAATAGAACACATATAGTGTAATGCTCAGGGCTGTTTGATACAAATCACCCTTCACCTTCATATACTTGCCCTGCTTTAGAAGAGCATGGTTAGAGATTGATAGATAAGTAAGGGCATATAGACATACATGGAAAAAGCACCATTTCATTTCTTTCATATATATGAAATACAAAAAAACACCCATTGTATGTTGAGTTACAACAATAGCAAAAATTCACTTTTTGATCTGCTGGAGGGTAGGCACTACTGAGAGACCTGGACAGGCTGGTTTGGTACTCTGAGGCCAATTGTATGAGATTCAGCTGGGTGACATTCTGGGTCCTGCACTTATGTCAACTTGTGTCACAACAACCTCATGCAATGGTACAGGCTTGGGGAAGAGTGGCTGGAAAGCTGCCTGCTGGAAAGGGACCTCGGGGTGTGGGTCATTAGCACCCATGAGGATTCACTGAGAATACTCTCTTCAGTTGTGAGCGTTCTCACTGCGAGAAGAACACTGGGGTCCTCGAGCATGTCCAGAGATGGACAGCAGAGCTGGTGAAGGGTCACAAGCACAAGTCTTAGGAGGAGCAGCTCAGGAAGCTGGAGTTGTTTATCCTGGACACTGACAGCTGACCTAATTGCTCTCTACAACTATCTGACAGGAGGCTGCAGTGGGATGGAGGTTGCTCTCCTTTCCTATATAACAAGTGATAGGACAAGAAATGGACTCAAGTTGCACCAGTGGAAGTTTAGATTGGATTATTGGAAAAATTTCTGCACTGAAAGGGTGATCAGGCACTGGAACCACCTGCCCAGGAAAGTGTTCAGATAACCATCCATGGAAATGTTAAAAAAAATTGCAGATAGATCACTTGGAGATTTGGTTTAGTGGTGAACATGATGGTAGTGCTACATTAATGGTTGAACTTGATGATCTTAGAGATCCTTCCCAACTTTAGCAATTCTGTGATTCTATGATTAATCAAAATTCTGTGGGCTGTGCCCTTTGATTTGCTCCTGATAAGACTTTTTAAAGACAAAATAGCACAATTTAGATGGAAGTCTCTGTATCTGTGGTCTACATTCATGTCATCTATATTTAATGAGGATCTGGCTCTGTCTTGATGAATCTGGGAAGGAAGACACTTTTACAAATATCTTTTGAATTCAGGGCTTTATTTGTTTTTTAACCACATATTTTGGTGGATGCTTCAACTTGGATGAATATCTCATGGAGCAACATCAGAGGTAGCTGTGTTACTGTTGCGTCGTGGTCGGCACCCTCTCACCGCGACACCCCGAGCGTGGGTGTGCTGGGCGGCAAGGGAAGAGGAGGGGGCGGCCAATCCCCCTGTGAAGCTCTGCAGTCCCAGTTGTCGGCACGGGGACAGATGGAGGCAGCACGGGACTTGGGGGTGAACAGGATGGGTTTATTCAGCGTGGCCCAAGACACTTTGTGGGGGGGGAGACAACGGTTTTATAGAAGAACTCAGGAGGCGGGGTATAGGAACAGTAACTAATAGGGGAATAGCAGGGGAGGAGTTTTAGGGTAGGACTACATATCATAAACCTATCAGGGAAAACAAAGGAGTGGAGTAACACAAAGTAACCAATAGGGTGTTGAGCCTCACTAAATAGACAGGGACTGTCCTGGGGAAAGGGGCAGGGAAAGGGAGGATTCACATCTTGGAGAGAAGGGGGTTAGAAGTGAGCTGGAGGGTGGGGGGGGTATGAACAGACACTGAAAGAATAAAAAACATGCCACCACATGTTACAGAAATATACTCCTGTGTAATACCATGGGGCTCCCAGCTGCTTCATCTTGAGGCTGGGAAGTGACATCTTCTGTACCAGCCGGCAGGATTAAGGATCATGCAGGTTCATGAAGACCACCAACCAGCATTGTTGATGCGGTGTGTGCACCACTGCAGGTCACAACTGAGAGCCAACCCCACCTGTCTCAGAGGAAGAGTGTGTGCAAGTCCCTGATGCCAACAGACATTGTCAAATGCTGAAGGTAGATAGTTTTACAGTGGAATAACCAGGTAAAGAAAATAGTAAGCAATTACAGCCTGTAAAGTGGAAAGGGATTATATTTAAATTATTAAATTATTAATTTTTATATCTGTGTATAAGAAAGAGAATGACATTACTTTAGGTCATTGTAAATATGTATTTGTAGTTTGAGTGCAGAAACAGAGACTTTGACGAGATGAAAAATGTCATCATTTGTCTCTATTTTGAATATTAGGGTACACTTGCAATTATAGGGTTGGAATGTTTGAAGGAAATTTGAAAAAAAAGTTGGCTAACCATTTTCATATGGTCTCTGTGCTGTATCTGGGAAAACACAATGATTTCTCTAAGCACATTGCAGTGCTGACTGTCAAAGCAGTATTTATCTTACAGTCTTGCCTCAGCAGATTCTGCTACAAGTCCTGACAGCTTGAGAAAGTTAGTTATTTGTAGATCCTTCACTCAAGGATTACAGCTTGTGTCAACAATGAGACTGAACCTCAAAAGATCCTGTGGGTCTCAAAGATTTAGGTAAGTGCTGAGAACATCTAAACCACAAAAACTTTGCTATTTGCAAACTGCATTTTCTGTTTACGAGCTGAACTTTTAATCTACCACTCTCTGAATGTTCTCTCCCTCACTATCTTCCAACCTTTCTTAATCTTAGTTTTAAACACATAGCTCTCTTATGCACCTTTTCATCTCTATTTTTACAAAACAACTGGTGTACACTGTGTCCTTCCACAGGGCTGAGTCTTCTTTGTGCAATCTCTTCGTTTGGGCTTGGGTTTTGTTCTAAGGCACAGGAAGAGCAGCGAGGCAGTTCAGGAATAGCACTTTGCAGGGATCAAATGGCAAACTCTTGTAAGTGAGCTATGAGAGCAGCTCATAGTAGGGCATGTGGTTGGTAACACCGCAGGAAGTTTCAGGTGAGGGTCATTTTATGAATGTATATTATCACTTCAATGCTACACAGAGAAGCTGAGAGAAAGGAGAGTAAAATGGTGGAAAAATGGGTGTTTCTTGAAGCCACTCATACGTATCAGGAAAGGGTGATGAACTTCTGGAAAGAGTTGTTCTTTCTATCAAGAGAACTAAGAAATGAGCTCTCTCCTCCTTGTCCCATTTAATGAATGAAAAACTGGGGAGATGAAATCACTCTGCATTTTGTACCTTTCTAGAGCTTATAGGAAGCCAATGAGAAATATTATGTGAGATCACTAGGCAGGATCATCTTAAGATCTAAACTCATATAGGTCATTCAAGTTAAACTGAGGTTTCCTGCTAAGGAATCTGGTGTGGAGTGATAATGCACTAGAAACACTTCAGCTTAGTGTGTCTCTATTTAAAGACTACCAGGGCAAAAACATGCATTGGCTCAGTAGTACAGATTTTCAGACTCAAGAATTTATGCTCCCTTTTGTTTTTTCAGAATCCCTGAATTGTGGGAATCCAGGGCTTCCCTCTGGCTGCCCTGGCAGGTCTGGGACCCTGGCAGGGGTCAGAAACCCCCCTGTACAGAGCCCCGAGAGACACTGTCTGTGATCTCTCTCCATGGAGAGGAGTTTTCAATCTTACAGGATGAATTACAAGCTTTATGTGTTTGATAAGAGTGATAATTAAGTGTGACACGGGTGCAAAAGTAAAATTTTAGGTATCTAGATTAGGGGTTCAGAGGGGACAAGATGGAGGAATTGGGTGTGTTGTGTCCTTTTCCTCCTTCTTCATGCCCTCCATGTTTCACTGTAGTGTTGGCATTTTTCTATTGGATTAGGCTGGGGACACACTGTTCAACGTAGATGATAGATATTGGCACATTATTGTAAATATAGTACACGTAGTTTCTGGTATATAATGTTTGTACCATCCCACTGAGGGGCAGAGCCCCGCACGCTGCCCTGCAGGACAGACCTGCAGCAGGGCAGCAGAACATGTTATAGATAAGCAAGAATAAACAACCTTGAAAACAGCACAGACGAATTATGGCTTCTTCTTTGGCAATGGGGCAGAAAGACAGAGATTTTCTACAATCTCGGAATCACCAATACCCACAGATTCCGACACTGAATCTTAAATACTGAGACAGAAATAATTCGAAGAGTTGAAATATTTAATTATACTTTATCTGAATGTTAAAAACACAGTTACTTTTCTTGCTTGATAGCATTGATGAAGCTACAAAGATGCAAGAGAAGGTAACAGTAATTGGAGAAGAGTTGGGAGCTGGGATAACTTTTCTATTAGTAAGAAACATCAAAAAGAAGAAGCCTGAAATATACAATACATCACAAACTACATAGTGAGCAGAAGGCTGTAAAGGCAAAAAGCAGTCACAGGTCACATTTAGAAATCTTATTTAAGAGCTGATTTCCATTTTATTCAGAATCTGTTTGAATAGAAGGAATATTTATATTTGTTGTAAAATAGAGCAGGGAGCATTTCCAAGATTTTCAGCTACAAAGGATCTTCACAGGGAGTATGTAAGATATTGACACATGTGAATGATGGTGTGCCTTTGGGCATGACAACTGAAACAGCCATGAAAATTGAATCTCTTAGAGTCTTGGAAAAAATAACTTCACTGTGCTAAAGGATTAATTTCCAGCTCATACATAAGAGTATCAGCTCCTGTTTTGATAAAGTAGCAAATATAAAGGTTAAAAAATCCCAGATATCTCCAAAGCATCCACAAACTGGTAAGCCCAAAGAGCTTTCCCATGCTCACTATGTTCATATGAAGAGCAAGGAATTCTGTCTTCAGCAATACCTTGAAGCCAGACATCTGAGTGTATAAAAGTTCTAAACTGCCTCCTTTTTCACATTAAGTCAACCAAAATCTTAAATGTTCTAAATCAAGCCAATTTGAATAGAAAACTTAAAGATTAATTTAGGGACTTTTAGACAACTGCCTTAAAACTAGACCTATTATTTAGACATAAATTTCAGTTAGCTGTAAATTCCTATATGATTTTCAAGGACCTCTGCTCTACTTAAATTTGTAGCCCTTCACCTTTTCCTAGTGGTCGGGGAAAATATAGAAGATCCTCACAGGTTATTAACCCAAAGAAGGCATTGAATTACAACACTTTAATGTAGAAACATCTTTGAACAGTTTCGCTTGGTCACTGAATCATAGTGAAATATTTCCTTCCTGGTTGCATCCTCACAAAACAAAATATTTCAGTGTCGTGAGTGCCAGGTCATGCCAGGTGGTGCAGATCCAAATTACTGGAGGGCATCATGGGCATGTGGTGAGGTATTTCTGTCTCTCAACTTCTAACTTGTCTTTTTGTTTATTGTCTGATGTGTTCAACACTTGACAAAGCTAGGATCCATTTCCACTTCATAATCATGTGGGAGTGTCAGGAATTAGGTTTCTTTCTTTGTGGAAGAGGTGAAAGCAGAGGCTGATTTTCCACTCATGCCTTTCATGAAATATGTAGGAAGCACAAGTGAATAGCTTTTTAAGTCCTTCCTCTCTACCTACTATATCTGTTTTTTCCTGTGTATCTCCTGGGAAGGCAGTCTGTGAAAGTGAATGAACTGGACTCAGAACACTCTGAGCTCTTCCTTTTCCCATAGCAATGCTTGCTACAACAGCATTTTATGTGATGGGAGACTCTTTAGTAGAAATAAAGGATGTTTTCTCACTCCATTAATACTCAATATGTTTTCTGAATATTTTTAGCCATATAGGTTTGTAAAAAATAAACTGTTGATTTCTAACATTGCCCTATCTTACTGATGTTTCAAGAACATAGGAAAAATTCTTTATCTCTGGTTTTGAAAATGCTGGAATCAGTCTCTTAGCAAAAATCACAACCCCCAAATTAACTGTCTAAAGATTTGGAGGAAATGTTCTTATAATACCTTGAGAGTTTGATGTCTAACCATTGAAACAGCCGAGAAGGTGAAGGACCATTAATGACAGCTTCTGTTTTGCATTGATTTAATCAAACTAAACCATTTAAACTGACAGCTGTTGTTTCCCAAAGTGGACTGGGGGCTGCACTGTTACAGCATAAAACGTGAGCTGTTTGTACCTAGAGATGAGGGGGAATCTCTGCTTGTATAGGCACGTAGCAGCTCAGCCCAGGATGTGGGAGAGCTGAGTTTATGAATGTGCTCCAGCAAGCAGCCTGGATTTGGCTTTAGGAGGGCTTCACATCCATTTTGGAAAATAACTTTGGGTGGTTCCATTTACAAGGATGCAAAGATACTTTTTGAGAAGCTGACAGCATGATGTGCTAAAACTGAGAGACACTTGTCGTGCTGGTTCTGAAAGAAAGTGGGATTTCTTGTGGCATAAGAGCAAAGGGTAAGCTCCTTTGCTCCTTCTGCTTCTATTCTTGTTTATCAAGTAGCAGATGTGATAAAAGAGGGATCCAACATCCAGTCAATATCATAGCTGTATCTAGGCAGGCAGCTGATCTATGGGATTTCGAGAAGTGTCTTGTTCTGCATGGATAAATATTCCTTACTTTTTATATTATAATACTCTCTTCTTTAAAAAAAAAATATTGTGCATTTTCTCTTGCAACAGATTGCAGATTTTCATCCTACCAGCTGCTGAGCACTCCCAGCAATGCTCTGGCTACTTTCAGTTTGGCTGTATGACCATGGCATCTGAGGACTAAGTACCTTGGAGAAATGGGTCCTGTTGGTTTTGACTTTGCCTTTTTCTCTTCTTGCTGGAAAATGTTGTACCTATCTACCTGTTCCTGCTGGTTAAGACATATAGAAAGAGCACAAAAATGCAGTAAAAGACTAACTAAATCCTACAAAAGTGGGACTGGACCATTTCTCAACACAACTCTGTGGCAGCTTAATGGTAGTTGTGAGCTTGTCCTACATATAAAGCCACTGTGGAGTACAGCAGGCAAATGCCAGGCCACTAGATTGCACCTAATTAATTTATGAGATTGCAATACTACTGTCAAGTGCCAAGCAAAGTTTTCTACTGGCACTGACTGTTGCCAGAATTGCAGTACTGAGCAGGGTTAGGCAGCTGCTAAATAATTCATGCAGTGTAGTGTGTTTAAAAAATGCCTTCTGATAAATTTCCATTTTTATAGACAATCCAAGGAGTCAATATACCTGTCTGACTTTGTATCAATAGCTGTAAGCTCCTGGCTGGTGCCATGCCTTCCTGAGCAGCTGGGAGTACAGGGAACATGAACACACTGGGCTGTCTCTCAGTATTCTTCTATACCATGCAGGCAATAAAATTGCTAGGAGGCTGGCTGTTGCCTAAAACTTTTCTATGTTGAAAATATTTATTTTAGCTTTTTTTTTTCCCTCAAACATTTGTCAATATTTTTCATTTGCATTCTTTCCCACTATGAAACAAAAAAACCCCACCCCTCTATGTTTGTGCATTTATGCTTTGCCTAGACAGTATTTCTGCATAGCCTTTTTCGTTTTATATCTGCAAAGGTGAATACCACTGCTATGCAGTGCAATCTGGTGATAGCAATGAGAGCTGAACATTCTCAGGGAGTTTGCAGGCATTACAGGATCCAGCAGCTGCTGGGTGATACTGGCAGCACATACAGTGCTATGCCTGGGCACTCCTGGATGCTCTGAACCCATCTCTGCTTGTTCTCTTGCCAGCCTGAGGCTGGCCACTAGATGAAATACAAGTGGTTGGGTCTTTCTTTTGCCTAATGGATGCTGAAGTCAATTCTGCAAAATCTATCTGATTTAATTTATAAAAGAGAATCATTATGTGTTTTTTTTTTTTTTTTAACAAGAGTTCCTGTGCACAGATTTTTGTCCAGGAGCCCAGCTCAGAAAAAAGTGTATTTCTCTGTATTGTGCATCCTCCAGGTTACACCTGAGTATTTCCATTGCCTGTGCTGGATTTCTAACAAAATTATCTCCAAACTCTCAATAACAAGTGCTAAAAATTAGGGGTCATTTTTCCAAAGGAGTTGCAATCTGGATTGCATTTTGCACAATTTCAGATAAAGTACATTAAATAGGGATATGCATGCATAGGAGCAGCAGTTGCCTCCTGCATATTCAGAGGGAGTGCTTACTATTCTGGAGTCACAAAAGAAACAAAGCTATTTTTCAGACATAAATCATGCAAACTGTCTTGTCTCCATAGTCTTCTAAACACCTCTAAAAATATGCACTTTGGATTAAATTTGCCACGACACAAAGTGTGCACTGAAAGGTATGAAGAATTTGACACACTGGTACTTCCAAACATTTTAAAAGCCCATCCTTCTTTTCTTGCCACACTTTAATCCCAAGTGACCACTGGTTTAGATGAATGGTCATTCTGAAAAAAATACAGGAATATGGGATTAAGTACCTAGCAGTAGGAGTCTAAAAGAGAAAAATTAATCAGGTGACTTACTAGTTTAATAAATTCAGCATATATGAAAATAAAGTGTTTATTTTGAGGAGGAGATCTTTTCTAAAAGACAATAGAAAGGGGGAAAAACCCTTTTGTTTTCCCTTCTATTCTCAGTGGACTTCTGTGCCACTTTTCCCCCAAATTTCAGGTAATCATGTAGAAGCAGACACAACTAGTAATAAGGTTGAATCAAAAGAAGATTTACAGTACATTTTTGTGACTCACTCACTCTGTAATACTAATGATGAGGTAGATAAAAAGATATTTTGGTCAAACCCTACAGCTGGGTTTTATTTTCTTTACTTTGGGTTGCATTTTGTGTGTGATGTATTACTTTCCTCCTAGCACATAGTATTTATACACCCTTAATTCCTGCAAAATGCAAGTCTTTATGACCTCTGGGGCTTTATCTTCTCCTGAATGCTTTTACATATTATAAGGTTTAGAGGGTAGTATTCTGTATAATATATTTCTTAGATGATAGTGCTTGTTAAACAGTATTGAATTCAGCAGTTGCTGGCCAAAGACTCCACACAGTCAGTCTGGATGGCTCAGGGTTCACTGTTAATGAACTGCCTCAGTTCAGCTGAAAAATAAAGAAAATAAATGAAGGATAGTATGGGTTAAGTTCTTTAGATAGAGTTATACAGGGCTACAGGTTAAATGATCCACTGAAATTTAACATATTTCTGTCTAATAACTCCAGGCCCATGAAAAGATGCAAAAGAAGTCTTTCCTTCCAATGTTTTTTTTGATAGACTGAATAATTTTATAGATATACTCAACAGACTCCTGAAAGACATAAGAGTCTAGCTGGGGTGCTTGTGCAGCATAGAGCAGGTGATCATAATTCTGAAACTTATGATGAGCACAGAACCAAATTAGCTAAAATCAAATGCTGTTTGCAATTGGATGACTAAGGCATGAAACAAAGAGCACACTACAGTAGGATATATAATAGGGATACAGTACTATTCTGCACTACAAAGCTAGAACTGTGCACTGTAGCTCAAAGCTTAAAATTAAATTATTCAAGTTCCTGTTTCTCCAAGCACAGGACTTCTGTCAAATAATGAAGGAAAGTTCATCTTGCAGTATTTGCTATTACTAAATAACACATTGTGCAGTTGTCAGTGCTATACACTCTAGGTCTGCTGTGGCCCAATTCCTTCAGTTCATTAACATAATAAGGGCAGAAGATAAGATACAAATTATAATTGTTGTGCTTTTTCTTCTCTGTTCTCCTCTATTGTTGTTTGTAAGTCTTGGAATATTTAGAAGACACATAAAATGAAAGCCATTACAGTAATTGCAACAGTAATTTAAAAATGAAATTTGGTTGTGAATTCATGGATATATTTCCAGATAGAATGACAGATCTGTTTCAACCTGAGTTGTGGGGATGAATCACTCATGATCCTCCTTTTATAGTCCTTTATCTCAGGTTTGTTTGTTTGTTCTTAGAATCCCTCATTTTCTACTGGGCTTTAAAAATTTGCTCAACACCACATAAACTCTGTATAGGCTTGTATTTGAAGGGAAAGTTAACGACTTGAAACAAAATGACAAATGTATCAGTCACATTTTCCCATTCTGTATACTAGCAGGGAGAAAAAGAGATTATTTCCTAGGTTTACAATTAAAATTAATGAGGTGCTATAAACCAAAATATGTGCTTCAGGATGAGAAGTGGTAGATTATAATCAATTTTTATGTGTGTATGTAGATTATAATGAATCCATTAGATTGCTTTTATATTCATGTTATTAATGGTTTCTCTGCTTTGCTTGGCATTTTAAACTCATGTAAGAGATTCAGTACCTTGAACAGCAAGGAAGGAGGAATCAATATTTTACCTTCTATTTAATTGAAATTAAAGCAAAAGCTTCCCGGTCATAATTTTGAGGATACCCTTGAGAAATCCTGAAACAGATTTGTCTTAATTTAGGGGGTTTATGTCAAGGAAGCTGCCATGAAAGGAATTCAGTGAATTTGAAGCGTCTATGGTTCATCCTAGTGACTTCCTCTGGAAAAAGCCTTGGGCTACAGCAAGTCTGAAGTTGCTCTCTGCTTCCAAGCCAAAGTTGATTGGGTACACGTGGTGAATGCACGGCAGGGAGTGTGCTCCAATTCCCTTTCCAGTTCACTGTGGGTTGATTGGTCACTGTCTCTGAATATCTCTTAGCAAAGTTCTTGTAAATTGAAGTGTGGATTAATTCTTGGGTGATATTGGGTGCTTAAGCCTGGTTTTCAAAGTAAAAAAAAAAATTGAAATAATCTCTAAAGGTCCACAAACAATAAATGGGCAGTGTTCCCTCAGCTTTCTTGGACAATATTACAGAATCACAGAATGATGGAGTTCAAAGGGATCTCTGGAGATCATCTTCATGCTGCTTCTTGATTCAACTGTTAAAGTGGAGCACTTGTCCTCTATCAAATTTAGTCCATTTGGAGCCCATACAAAGCAAATATGTGCTTATGAGTGCTTTTCTGCCAAAACCCTTCCTAAATGAAGCATTTGCAGGACTTTTCAGTACCTTGACACACTATGATGATGTTCTGCTTTAATCTACCCATCTAGTCATTGAGTTTATTTGGATTTTTAAAGAAAACTGTGCATTATCTCCTTTCTCACTATGTTTAATTTGATTATAATACACCAAATAGCCCAGACAACCACAGAAGTCATACAAAATAATAAAGACTGTGACATGATCTATCCAGAATGCACACACTAAACCTGTATAAGAGAGATACCAGAAAACAGTAATTTCTCATTTATAACTCATTACTGTAAAAGATTTGATATCTATTACTTCTGTGGGATGAAGGCTGCTTTTCTGCAACTGGAGCTCACGTATTAAGTAAAACAAAAAAAAAAGATAGAACCTCTTCAGGTTTAAAATAGTTTCAAATCAATGAAAATCAGGTAGTGCAGTGTCATACAGGGCAAAGGGGAGGAAGCTCTGTGTTAGTAGAATCCTAAATTTTAACTACTCCCAAAATTGTGTTATAGAAGGTTAACTGGCATTTCTATGTAATTGCTGTTCTAAAGTATATCTAAAAGATAAATGGATCCTGCTTAAACTTCTTGTACATATAGTACTAGAGAGTTTAAGCATTAGTGTATGGTTATTAAAACAATAATAATAGGGTTCTAATTAGTCTCATTCCATATTAAGTCATATCATCTGTCTCCTGCTTTTGATCATATGAGTAGAATGATATGGAAAAGCTCATGATCTGAAATAATCTCTTTTTTTCATCTTCTGCAGCTCGCTTTCCTTCTGTACACAATATTTATGTTTTCTATTAACAGTCACTGAAATTATGCTTACTTTTGTAAAAGAAAAGCTAAAATTCTGAAATTTATAAATTTATATTTTTAATAAATATTTATATATTTATAAATATATAAATATCTGAGTTGATTGACACAAAATACCTGGGGTGACTGGGCAAACTGAACAATTATAATGTAGTTCATACAGTAACTATGTCTGAAAATGGTCCTTTTGTTTTTCTTAGCAATGTTTTCAGATTCAACATAACTTGCTTGGATTTTCTGGGACACAGCAAGTGACAGAATATTCCTTCTAGCCCTTGCAATGTATGAATACAACTCCTTCTTCTTGGTAGACCATGACTATCTATCAAAGAATATGAAATCTCTTACCTCTGTGATAGCCTACACGATGCCATTTGGGGAACATTACTCTCCTCTAAATTAAAACTTTCCTGGGACCTTTATCCCATTTATGTCCTGGTTTATGTAACATATAGTAAAATCTATAAAATTCAATTAACCTTCACTCAATAGGTGGTGGCAAGTCTAAACCAGTCCCTTCATCTTTCTGTCATGATTTAACCTCAGCCACAACCAAGCCCACAGTTGCTTTACTCTCCCAGCAGCAGGATCAGGGAGACAATCAGAAATGTAGAAGCTAAAACCCTTGTGGGTTGATATAATAACTAAAAAAAAGCCACAAATGAAAGCAAAGCAAAACAAGGAATTCATTCACTTCTTCCCATGGACAGACAGATGTTCAGCCACCTCCAGGACATATCACACGTAATGGTTACTTGGGGAGACAAATGCCATAACTCCCAATGTCCTCCCCTTCCTCCTTTCTCCCCTTGCTTTATATACTGACCATGATGTCAGATGTCTGGAATATCCCTTGGGTCACTTAAGGACAGCTGTCCAGGCTGTGTCCCTTCCTAGTGTCCCATACATCTTCAAATTCTTTGCCACCATGACAGTACAAGGTGCAGAAAAGGCCTTGGCTCTGTTCAAGTCCTGCTGAGCAGTAACAAAAACATCTCTACACTATCATCACTGTGTTCAGCACAAATCCAAACACAGCCCCATAGCAGCCTCTGTGAAGAAAACTAACTACTTCAGCCAAATCCAGAGCACTTTCATATATGTAAAACCATTCACTTACCTGTGACATACCAGCTGTCAACACCTCAATATTGCCAAGTTAAAAGTAGCTTGGTCTCTGTTGCTGTAATCCTCAGCATCATCTGCCAGAGGACGACAGCATCACATAACCTGGTCTGGTGCCCAGCAAAATAATGCACTTTGACAGAATGCACCACTGAGGGGGTAGATTGACTGATCTCTGTTGATGTAGCTGTTGGGCAGGCAACCTGAATTCTGATGGATTGTTTGATGAGATGAAGGACTGACTAAAAGAGGGCAAGCATGAGTCACATCTCTAGATTATCCAGTAATCTCCCATCCCTATATACAGACTGGAGGGTTCATATGGTTTTATGTGCCTTTCTGGGGTTTTTTTTTGTTCTATTTTTTAACATGTTTTGTGCCTGTTTTTTCTGTTTGGTGCAGAGCTGTGTACACCATGAAGGATTTTCCATGTGCTTTATCTGGTTATTTAGGGCTTAAAAAAATAGTGCTAATTCAGTTTTTTCTCAGGAGTTTAACCTCATACATTTTCCTGTTTCTCCTGCTTCTTCCCACTGCTGTAGCTATACACCAGAGAGACAGAATGCTGGGCTAATGATGATGAAAACTATTTGTATGGTATAAGTAGGAGTGATATTGATGACACATAAACACATGCACGCATTCCTGTCTAAAAGGAATACAGCTTTCTCCTCCATGATTCTCTTCTCAACCCCTGGGCAAGATATTTTAATTACATTTATTTCACAGCACTTTAGTTCCTGTTCCTAATTCACACTAGCATGCATTATTAAAAAATGAAGACCTTTTCCCCTTGGGAAGGTTTTCTTCCAGCTTTTTCTTGATAGAATGTGTAACTTATGCCTTTCTTAGGTTTTCCATATCTGTGTTCCTGGTGCTGTTCCTTCATATATTCTATTTCAGGCCTAATCCAAACATTAAGTTTTGTGATTCTTTGCAGAAGTATGTTATGTGCTATACTTAAAACTCAACTGCATTATTTATTATGGCTTTTTAATTTTTTTTTTCTGCTTCGATTTGTATTTTAAATTTTTGTTTTTTGAGGAACTTAACAATTCTTTGAATATGGTATCCACATGTTTACTTACCAGCTGCTACTTATTATTTGCCTGTCTTCATAACTGTGAATTTGCATGTGTTTTCCTTCATTCTTTACTCCAGGTAGAAGACCCATCTATTTATCCATTTTCATTCAAAGTACATCTTCCTGTCAATTCCACAATCCCAAGTCTATTAACAATGGAGTATGTAGGTCCCACTAACAGGATCTTTGCTGACAAAGTTAGTAGTCAAATATTTTTCATACCAATTGCAAAAAGCTAAAACAATCTCTATAGCGTAAAGTTTAGGAGAGTTTTCAGTCTTAAAATGTACATAAATTTTTGCAGGCATTTGCAAATGCCTGTGGATCAAGGAAAAATAATGAAACATTAAGAAATTGCCATCATAACATGTAACGAATACTGCATCTGTAAGGTTCTTACAGGTTTTTATTTTAAAACTTCCACTAAATGCAAATTCTGACTATTAAATTGTATTTTCATTACTTTGTTACACCACAGTTATTGCTTTTCATTTTTCCAGACCTGGCATATGGTAAGGACAGGGGTCAACTTAGTCTCCTGAAAATGCCATTGAAATCAAATACCCATTTTCTGCTGAATTTCTGGGTTTTAGGTTTTAGGGAACATAAGCAGAGTAAACAAAGCAAGTGTTGAAAAAAATATTATGTCGTAGCTATAGAAATCTTCCCACTGAAAAATCAAGACTGTTCCAGAAGTCATCTCATCTAAATGTAACTGTCTCCTAGTTAGCACTGTAGCCTGTTACTGAGGCTATATTATTTCTTCACTGTCTGTGGAGGAAACTTTGTACTGTTTTGGGTCATCTTTCCATTACTAAGAGAAGAATCCAAGCCCAGGGAAAAAAGCATTTCTCTAGCATAAATGACAAGCTCTAACACTCAGATATTAGGTAATATGGCTTCCATCTTTATTTTCTGTTCCTTCCTGCTGCTTCTCAGGGCCAAACCTATTTTTTTTTCTGGCCAAGATACAAATGAAAAGACACATTTAGTGTGTCTCAAGGATGGCAAAGGACTTTCAGAGCTATCACTCTGTGTTAAGTTAGAAATCATGGGAGGAGACTTTTGCAAAGGGTTGTCTGAGAGCTGACTCTCTGCCCAGTCCCTTGTCTGTGTCTGTCCTTTACCCAGGCAGCTGTCAGTGTGAAGCATGGCTCTTATCATCCCTTTTCTGACTCTGTGCCCTCTCTCCAGGCTTCTGTCACCCACAGGGCTCATGGCCCACACAGGAGAGTGAGGAATATCTTTATTCCTTTGCAGGACCTTTCAGATACACAAGGCTTTCTACAAACTTATCTGTGTATGGTATAGCATGTTCCTTCTAGAAGGTACCTGCTCACAGTGCTCTTTATTTTGTCTATGGCTCACCATCAGCAGGGATAAAAAATTTTCTGGGCTAATTAGAAATAACTTTTATTATTTGTGGTTTTCTGTGGTTAACCTCTTTGCCATTGGATTGAGATAAACTTTCCCACTGTGACTTTAAAAATTGTTTAAGGGCGCCATTGGCTGATTTGAAAAACTAGCTACATACATTACATTCATGATATCATCATCATCATCATCATTGCTATTATTATTATTATTGCCACAAAAATAATATTAATATTAATATTAATATTTTAATCAATGTTGGGAATTATTAGGAAAGAAATAGAGAAGAAAAATGAAAAATATCTTTATGCTGTAATAAATTAGCAACTTATATTGTCAATATGGTGTGCGGCTCCTTTTCCCTACTTTTTCTTTTTTCCCACAGTTGATACGGTAAAGGGTGATCAGAAATCTGAGAAATCTGGAAGCATCACAGTATTTTTCCAGATGAATAAGCTTTGACTCCTCAGCTTTGAAAAGACATGACTCTGGGTGACATGACTGGGGTCTTTAAAAACAGGTGTGCCAGGTGAATACTAAGTGAGTTTGCACTGCTGCTTCTTAAGAATACAGTTGCAACAAATTAAACCTGGGGAGGAAGGGAGGATGAGAACAAACAGTAAGAGATGTTTCTTCACCAAAAATCTAGTTAGGTTTTGTACAGTTGCCACTGTAATGAGGATCTAAAATTTTACAAGGTTGCAAAAGCAGCTCATGATTTTTGCAGAGGAAAAATACACTAATGGTTCTTAGGTGCAAAGCTGTTTATGTCCAGAAGTAATTTAATTGTGAATCGTTGAAGACTTGGGAGGGTCTTCTGAGAAAATGTTGCTGTATACTTGCTTAGTTCTTGTATTCTTCCTTACTAGCTGTTCTCAGAAATTGGTTACAGAACAAGAGAGATGTTTGACTTGACCAATTCTAGTTAAATTTTTCCATTGCTTCTCACTGTCCAAAGAAATATAATTTAGTTATGATCACTGATTGTAGTCACAGCAGTGACTGTGTTCTGGCTGTCATTAAGTTAGGATAACTGCCAGCCCTGACAACCTACCCCAGTTGTTCACTGCCAGCCTTTCTCCAGTGTTTATGGTGCCCCATACCCTGGGACAACAGAGCAAAATGTAGGTGTAGCCAGTGCCCATCCTCTTTCTGTCAAAAAATCCAGATTTAAAAGAAGAAAATTTTTGTTATCTTGCATCATTTGTGCTGAGCTGAGTTAGGAGTGGGAGTAAAAGAGCAGCCTGGTTCTAAGTGAGCCGTCAAGCTGTTTAGCATGTTAATTATGCAGGCTAATGTAAATTAAGCTCTCTGAGTTGAACATCCTTTTGCTCCCCGCTGCCTGCTCTGCCTTTGCCATCAAGATCAGATCCCCTGTGGCAGGGCTGACGAATGCAGACGCAGAACAGCTCCTGCAGCACCACATTCCACACATCAGAATTGAATGGGATCCATTACTGGGATCCATTACTGGTTACCTCTGAGTTGAACTTGAGTTGACTTGGGATATGCTTCAAAAATA
The DNA here is from genome assembly GCF_048771995.1 of Taeniopygia guttata. NCBI lineage: Eukaryota > Metazoa > Chordata > Aves > Passeriformes > Estrildidae > Taeniopygia > Taeniopygia guttata. The sequence goes on from NC_133028.1 coordinate 55,442,668, forward strand.
GACCCATACAGACCCACATATGGGTTTAAACCACAGCTGAGCTGAAAAAATTTGCATGAATTTTGGAGCAATAGGATGGAACAACAGCCTTGGTTCAGATAGCCTTGGACAGAAAACTACACCGTGTAAGAGACAGAGTCAAGCTTGGATATATGTGACTTACCTTGCAATAGTTTGTATCCCAAATTAATGCATTGTAGGACTGCAAAAAAGTTGTTTTGCTAACAGTATGTCTCTTTGCTCACTGCTGATGCTTGCATGAGAGAAATGAAAATAAATATTCATGGTCTTGAAAGAAGTTATCTCCTGTACCAAGAAACTTCCTTTAAAGAGTTAAAGGTTTAAAACCACAGGTCAGATTGTTTTATAAAATGAAAAGTAAAAAAATCTTTACTAGAAAAGAGCTTATATTTGTTCTAAACTAAAATTTGTTTCTAAACTAAGACCTTAATTATATTTTTTTCATCATACACTCAAGATTTAAGAATTCCAATTAGGAAGTATGCAATTTCCAGTTTTAAGTAAGTTTGCTTTTTTCTTTTCAAAGTCACTCCACCCCATAATTTCCACTAGAAATAATTTAGAAGTTTATCTCTTGAAATCAATTTTATTCTGATTTTATCCTTTGGTACTCAATTTTAATTAAAATTTCATACCAGTCTTACTGCTCCATGTCAGAATCAGAATGCCTTGGAAAAAAAAAGCGTTTTCAGCCTCAATGTCACAATTTCTGATCAGATTTGCTTTTCTGCTGCTATCTTGTTGCCTTCATAAAGACATAACTGTAATTTATATAGTAAGAGATATTGATTTTTTTTCTGAATTTCTGTATTTTATATCTTGGTAATAAAATGCAACTTTTACTCTAATAGATGTGTTTTAAAGAGTTTCCCATATCTTTAACAAACATTGGAATAAAACTCCTGAATTCCTGATTAAGAAAACATGAGACACTTACTAATGAAATGCCAAAAATGAGATGCTTGATCTGTGTGAAATTCCTACTTGCTCAGTAGCTCAGAGCTGACATAAGTAGCCCACAGGTCACATATAAGTGCTTCTTTGTCTGTGATAGTGCTACATATGGGAGTGGATATCATCTGTTTGCCTCTCCTAAATCTGCCCTCTGTGTCCTTTAGTCTTTTAAAAGTCAGCTTGACACAGTGGCTAGACCACATATTGGTTGATTTATATGCTGTCACCTCTCAATTCATACATCTTTGCCTTTTTTCCTCACATCTTTGTTTCATGGTTCATATTAATTTTCAAAAGGAATGTTGAATTTCAAAAGAAATTAGAATATTTACCCCTAAAAATACTCAGCATCTGCAAATTGCAGTTGAAACTTATTTTTTTAGCATCCTTAGTGTCTCATCTGTATGATGGGACACTAAATAATGTTCAGTACTTCCCTGAGAGACAATAATCCTGAGGGAAAAAATATCTTGAAGAAGATGTATTTATATTTTCTTGTCCATATAACTATTCAGAATCTCAACACATTATAGAAGAAAATTTATTGATGGTGGAATCAGGAGTAGTCTTTGTATACAGCTTTATTTTCTTATTCAAAATGCTAAAGACTCTGCAGAAGTGCATTAATCTCATGCTGACTTTCTGGCAGTAAAATCCTTGTTCCTATTAAATCTCTTGCATGTCAGTTAGGTTTCACAAAACTGTAGAACAATCCAGCCAAAAATGGAACTTGAAAGATCATCTGGTCCAACATTTTGTGGGAAAGGGAATCTCCTTCAGGTTATCTAGCTTCATGTACCATTGCACTCTGAAAAACTCCAAATTTGCCTTTGAAAAACAGTAAAACAACAGAAAATTTAAGAAAAACAACCCTCCAGTTTGTGCATTGCTGCAAGACCCAGCTGCAGAGGTTTTGTGTCTGTCTAATAGATGGACTATCACAGATGTGTGCTAAGCATTTTAAAAGATAGAAAAGACAGAGTGTCTTTTTATTGCTTGGATTGTACTGGGGAGATGAGAGGATATCCTGGAGGGCTGACCGGTGTAAACACCTTTCTTAAATGCACAACAAGGCAACTTAATATCTGCAAAAAGTATAACTGTGAACTATATTAGTAATTTTACTGACTTTAACGTGGCTGATGTCAGTAGGATTTAATTAATTATTACGTAAGCAAAGAAATTATTTAACTTTTTAAATCATCAGAGGATTGGTTTTGTTTGGTGAAAAAATGATAAAAGTGAAGAGCAGTAAACAGAAACCTTAAATCAAGCAACAGTTTCTCACTGCACAGCATGAAGTGAAGTCTCTTAGACTGGCTTGTGGAGGAATTAATTAGGTAATGTATTTAATGAATCTAGAGTGCTTTGAGGAATATGAAGTGCTTTATAAATGTTATGAATTTATTTCTTAATTTCTTAATTGTGTATTTATTTACTTTTAAATTATGTAAATTCCAGAGCAGATATGAAAAACATCAATACCTTACTTCTTTGGGAATTCAGAAGGTCAGTCTCAGAACTTCTTGTGAAGTATCTGGGGAGTACTTTTAATACTTTTAATTTTAATTAAATTAAATTTAATTCAATTTCTGTGGAAATTGAAGCACCTTTGTTCTATCCTTAAATGATTTCTGCTTGTGTTGTAATGAATCATTGGGGAAGTTTGCTGCAAAAAATACATAACATGCTTAGTGTCAGAACCCCATAGACACTCACACACTAAAAGGGCCAAGTTCTCTTGCTCTTTGCTTCTGTGTATCACTCAGTAAAGATCCATACACACAGCACAGAAATTATCTGAGGGAACACAAGAACCCAGGATCTCCTTTCTGGAAAGTAATTGCCCTGCCTACCAGTCTGTAGACTCATTATTTAGGTCTTTTTCTGTCATTCTCTTTTTTTTCTTCTTTTAGCATGCACCATGGGCACATGGTGCTGCATAGAGAAAAGGAAGACCTTTGATTTGAAACTCTGCAGGACATATGTGTGTTCTAGGAGTTGTTACTCGCTATGGCTGGTGCTATCTCTGAGATCATAGTGCTCAGATTGTGGAAAATGGAATTCTCACAGAATTTTGTTGCCTCTTGGGTGATTTCAATTAGCAGAACAACATAATTATCAAGGGACTAGATGTAATTTGAATCCTCAAACTCTTGTTTTGAACCTTTTGTTAATTTCACTAATTATAGTATCAGCTGTTTCTAGTAAACTCTGAAAATTATCCCAGACTAATATGAATTGTAACAAAAAAGCTTCTCCTAAATATTGTCTGGTGTTAGCAATGATCTCAAAATTCATGGTTTCTGAATTTTAATGGAAAGCTCCAATTTTCCAAGAGAGTGACTTTTCCAGTGTATTTTGTTTCTGTAATAATACTTTCCTTTTTGTTCTTTTTTCTCCCACTTGCATATTAATTCATTAATTTACTTCTTCTCCCATTACCCTGCTGACTTTTCCATTCCTCTCTATGTCTTTCAATCACTTTTATAAAACCCAGCTGTCTGGCAAGCTCCTTCAACCCCATCTTCTTGTGTACCATTGAACTGATTTTGACAATAAATTGCTCATGGCTGGGCATGTATTCTGTGTGAACTAATGCATGAACTGCTCAGCTACTGCATGAACTGTTCAGTTATTTTAAATTTTCTCACAATAATGAAGTATAGAACATGCAAACTTTTTGATCATGTAACCCTGTGTTCCCCTTGAGGCGTTTGTTTTTACCCTCTGTTCTGCTGGCTGAATCTTCCATCATGTGTGCATCTAGACTACAGAAACTTTTGCCTGGTCGGGGAAAACTGGGTTAGAGAATACATAGGCAAACTCAGCATCCACAAGTCCCTGGGACCTGATGGGATGCATCCACAAGCACTGGGAGTTGATGGACACCATAACAAGGCAGCTCATGACCATCTTGAAAGGTTGTGGCAATCAGGAGAGGTGCCTGAAGGCTAGAAGAAAGGAAATGTCACTCATGTCTTCAAAAAAAGGCAAGAGGGGAACTACCAGGCAGTCAGTCTCACCTCAATCCCTTCAAAAGTGATGAAGCACCTTGTTCTGGAGGCCATCTCTATCCACATGGATGACAAGAATGTGATCAGCATGAATTCAGTAGAAGTAAATCATGACTGATCAACCCAATTGCCGTCCATGATGAAAAAACCACGTGCATGGATGAGGGCAGAGTTATGGGTGTTGTCTACGAGGACTTCAGCAAGGTTTTCAGCACTGTGTCTCACAGCATCCTCACAGGCAACCTCAGCAGGTGTGACAGGTGAGTGGCAGTGAAGTGGACTGAGAACTGACTGACCAGCAGATCCCAGAGGTGCCAGTCAGTGCCACAGGGTCCAGCTGGAGGTAATTGCACAAGATTTGGATTCCTATTATCAACCTGTGTCACCTTGCTTAAGAACACTTTTCCTGCAAGCCAGAAGTTAACATTTGGCTCCTTCGGTTTGTGTATGCATAATATTTGTAAAACAATAATAGAAATAAAATTAATTCACTCATAAACTAAACATTTACAGACAAACAGCTGATCTCTACTGATCCATTGCTTTACTTTATACTAATAGTTAAATTACGATCTCATAGTCTGGTTTATTTGGTTTATAGACTGCTTCATTTTCAATTGCTGACTGGGAATTTTTTTTTATAATAAGCTTTTTTTTTCTTTACTGAGAAATTATGATTTGTTGCATGGGGATGGGTCAGGTTTTTTGAAAAAGTCTTAGTTTTTTGAAAAGTTGGAAAGCATTTAGAAGTTAAATAAAGATCATCTTTGACATTTGCAGAATGAAATCAGAATATTATTTTTAATATTGCACTTTCTTTCTTCATGTGATGCTTAGTCATTTCTGTTTCAAAGAATAAAACAGTCAAACCAAAATGCTGTGGTTTAAAATGAAATATTTGAAATAATTACGTTTTAACCTAATTAGGAGTTTATGAAAAAAAAAATTATAGTTCCTGCAGTTCATCCCAAGGACAAAAAAAATAATCATAGCCTACTAATGTTTTTATTTGGGAAAATAATTTTTCACCATGTTTCTTTAATTTTCATATTCATTTTTATCCAAATCTATTATGTTTGCTTTCTTTTCAAATAAGAGAAAATGTCCTGAAAGTGCCTGGTAGAAAAAGTTATTTCATAACAAAATACAAATTTTTGGTTTTCCCCTTAACCATATAACTAGTAAACACCTTGCTCTGAAAAATTAAAACAAATACTTCCATTTCAAGATACTTTCTCATGCAGACAGGAAAATGGCTATGTATCACGGACTTCACTCAGCCTCATCTTTATTCTGTTTATTTTTGATTAGGAAACTTCACTTCTAATAAGTAAGAAAAGCTAATGTAGTCTGATGTTTTAGTTAAGTAGGTTTTATTGCATCCTAGTGGGAATGCTGTACTCTGGGTTATTGGTTTCCCTCTCACAGCAATCTCAGGTCACACAAGTGGGCAGACTATCACACTATATACAGGCACAGTTCTGCTTTTGGATACTGCAGCAGGTATGCAAGGCTGAGGACCACATGAAGCAACAGAGAACCAAGGGGAAATCAAATCAAGCAGTTTTACACATGAAAAATGGATTACTCTTGTTCTGTTCATACTGAAAAGCAATTATTTTGTAATGATGATCACAAATTATCGTCACAATAATGAATCTTTGCTATGGTTTTAAATACTTCTAATTTATTCTACATATTAATATATTATTGACAATTGTTACATTGAATGGTACTACTGACCATCGCTTCAGTTTTGTCAAATTGGAAACTGATTTATAACCTCAACAGGCATACATAGATGCCTTTATTGAACATATAAAACATATTGAACATATAAAAAGCTAAAAGACAATATTTTCCTAAAGCTATTAGGAGGGAATAGATGTCCTTAAGGAAAGGTAAACCTTGAGATACTGCTGGGAAAAAGGGAAGGTGGGTCATCCTTGCAGTGCTAAGGTGCATCCCACAGCACAGCAGAGAATTGTGCTCTACAGGGATGTTTCCTGAGCCAAGGAAAACCCTGAGTAGAGAGATAATTAAGGAGGGCCTGCAGGGATAGGACAAGGAAGAATTTAAAACTAGAAGAGAGTAGGTGCAGACCACATACAAGGCAGAATTTTTTACAATGAGTGCCTTGCAAAACTGGAACAGGTTGCCCGGAAAGGTTGTAGATGACTCATCCCTGGAAATATTCGATGTTATGTTGTACAGGGCTGTGAGTCACAAGATCTAGTTAACCATGTGCCTGCTCATTGCAGGACTAGATGCCCTTTATAGGTCCCTTCCAACCCAAAACATGCTATAATTCTGTGATTCTATTTGTTTTGCAGCCACAGATGGTCATTCACTGTCCCAGAGGTGTCCCTGCTTCTTTGGCTTACCAGAGTATCATCAAGGTCAAGCAGGGCTCACTATTGAATGGGTGATGCTGTACAGGCAATGAGGGCATTAGCTGCCTTGGGCAGTGTGGTATTTGCAGGAGTGGCCTGCAGATCAGATGTGATCTGCTACTGAAGCACTACCAGTCCCCTTTCTCAGCACTCCAGAGACTAACTTAAAAGTGAACCAAAATCACCTCTTTAAGGGGAATTCTCATTTCACTGCTCCAAGCATCTTGCTGTGTAGCAAGAGTGAGTCATCCAGGGAGATCATAACAGGCAGAGGTAGGAGCAGGACAACAACTCAGATGACAAACTATGTACTGTGACACTCTGAAACAGCTTCTGAGTGGCTCTCTGAGGGAGCTGACAGGCTTTGTGCTGCTGTCAGCTCCCTTTGCCCCCTGTTCACAGATGGCAAGCTGACGAGAAGGGAAATAGCTGCACTTATCAATGCAGTAAAAGATTTATATCAGGAGATGGGATGCCTCCACCGTGTGGGAAGTCATGGTGTAGAAGCACTAAGTAGTTTTAAGCAGCTGCTTAAACATGATCTCAGCTAATTATTGCTGCTATAAATAAAACAGCTGAACTGTAATAAAATAAAAAGAGCTAGGCTCATGTCAAACACTGCATGAGTGAACACTGTGAAGAAAAACCATTTTCACTGTCCTTCACAGAGTCTGGAAAGAATAATGTCCCCATATTGAGTGGGAGTAATGAGTAGAATTCAACTCACCACGGAGCAGGGACTCAGCTGCTGCCTCCTCATGGCTGGTGGAACCATCATGGGGACGAATGTCCTGATCCTTCAGAAAATGCAGGACTGACAAGGAACTTACTTCTTGCTGGAGACAGACCTTGCTGCATGTCTTGGCTGTTTTCAGGTTTTGGAATCTGAGACAATCAATAGGGGCCTTATGTTTTCTGAGTTCTTATTTGTGATGAAAATCTACTTCATTTAGGTATCTGTTGATTTTAAGAACACAGTGTCATCCTGACCTTGAAATAATTCTTCTGCTGCTCTGAACATCACCATCCTTAACTCAGTGCCACTGCTGAATTGGGTCATAAAAAGGATTCAAATACAGATTATTTTCAAGCCCACAAGCATGTCCTTATAAATCAAAGGTATTCTTCAGAGATATAGTACAATAAAAATTTAGAAAAATAAATGAATAAAACTGCTTGTTCTTCAGACTCTAGCCTGAAGTGTCCAATTTCCCGTCCTTGCCAACGATATCTCTAAACCATTTTTTTACCCAAACCTCAATGTCTCACCGAGTTTTGTAATTTACCCAGAATAGATATTTGGTGTATGTTCTAATATGACCAAGTTATGGAAAATGTACCCAGAACAAAATATAGATAACATAAGGATATTTTGCCAACTCCCTACACACCTTTCAGGATCAGCAAGCCTGGCCCATTTGCTTATTATCATCTGCTGCTGTTTTACTGATAGGAAGATTTACTTTTTCTCAGCAACTTTCTCAGTGAAAATAGAGCAAGGCCTCAGATGCACCTTGGGATCATACTGATCCTGCTTTCTTTCCTCACCTTTTTCATGGGCAGTAGGTATGCCACAGGCAGCAATACCTCCTCTCTTACACAAATTCAGAGGCAGCACCACTCTGCAGAGCCATCACAGTAGCATGAAGAGAGCAAATGATGCATGTTACAAGCTGGTTGCATAGACAGTGTGTAAAGGGCAGACAAATTATTTAATAAAATAAATGCATAATGGCTGTAAAGCAGTTTCTGAAGATACTTAGAAGTATGCACTCTGAAAGTGTTAGTGTAATTCTAATGGTGCTTTAAATAATTAGAAACATAGCAAAAGTGTTACTTATAAATTGATTTGTAGAGTATTAACTGTACTTTGTCATGCTATTTAAAGATGACCAGCTTTAAGGCACAGATAAAGACCTCACTGATCTTTCAATGCAACATCACATTTATGGCTCAATTATTTAGATGAAGAAACTCTAAGTATTCTTCACATGAACCCTCATGTTGGAAATATGGGTCAGTGGCATACTTATAATTTCCTTACCATAATCAATATTAGCATGGCCTCAGTATTAAGATAGGGGTTCACTGCTCTGGAGCCAATGCAGAAGCTGTGCCCTACTGGTTCACAGATTCCTCCAATTTCAAGGATTTTGCTGTCATGATGATATATGGAGACATGTAGAAGACATGAAGACATGACACATGAAAGACATTACATATTTATAAAGGTATGCAAAATGAAATAACAACAATGTTGGGAGGCAATAACTTCTTGTGTATCTCCATGGCTGGCTTTCATCCTCCTGTTGCTGTGCTTATGCTTTCCTCTTCTCCCTGCTCCTTTCAGCAGGAAATTATCATTTGATCAGGAAACCATATCATATTTTGGGTTGGAAGGGACATTTAAAGGTCATCTAGTCCAAATTCCTGCAATGAGCAGGCAGGATATCATCAACTGGATCTGTTTGATCAGGGCCCTTTCCAACATAATACTGAATATTTCCAGGGATGAGTCACCTATAATCTTTATGAGCAACCTGTTTGAGTCTTGCAACACCCTTATTGTAAAATAATTCTTCCTTATATATAGCCTGAATCTATATTGTTCTAGTTTAAAACCATTCTTCCCTGTCCTGTCCCTACATGGACTGTTAAAAAATCTGCCCCTCTATTTCTTCTAAGTTCCTTTAAGCTGCAATAAGATATTCCTGGGGCCTTCTGTTCTCCAGGCTGTGTTCTCCAATTCTCCCTCTGCTCCTCTTTCATGACCTCTTATCCCTGTCATGATGGGAGAGTATTGGGATGGAGCTGGATGTTTATGAGGGAGTGAGACAAATTCTTGCTAAGGCTACAAAGCCTTAAATATGCACCAAAGTATAAGAATATCACAGTACATGATGATACTATGAAGGTGTTTCCAGAGTTGGTTCCTTGGAAACTTCATATTAATCTGGGGAGAGGGGCATGAAATGGCTTTTATCTGCCATTACAGGGAAATTAAACACTTTCTCCTAGCAGAGTTTTCTCTGTTGATGGCTGGTCACACTTTCATGCTTTGTTGCTTTAACTCCTGGATAGTTGCTTAGACCCATGCAAAAGGAAGCACAAACAGCATCAAATTCCAGTACGGTTAAAAGTTTAATTGGTGTTGATAGAAATTATTACTCAATGTTCTGGTTGTTTTGCACAGGCCTTTAATACTGAATGAAAAAAAAAAAACCAACCAAAAAACAGCCCCCAAAATCAGCTTAGTCTGCTCACCTTGCCACTCAGCTCTGTGTTGGACTTTATCTACTGACTCCTGTAACAAAATCATGACTTTGGTTAAATTAATGGGAAAGTTCCACATACTCATTAAAATGTAAGATTTGCCCCTGGAATTTTCTAATCTAAGTGTTGGTTTTGAAGTCTGTTAAAAAGTGTGTTTATTTGTCACTGCTTCAGATGATCTAATGCCCAGAAAGACCGTGCTTCAACTTCTATCTGATCTCCAAAGCCAAAACTCCATAATTTCTTTCTGGAATCCTTTTAAATTGTTGGAACTGGGAACTATTCTAGGCTGGTTTTACAAGCTTCAGTGAATTCACCACTTTGTGGCTTGTTGAAAGAATTAACCAGTCATCTTTACAGAGTTGTCCAGATGGAATGGAAACCTCTAGAGACTCACACTTATCTTAATGAACTGGTGCTAGATGAAAAGTCTGATAGGTACATGGTGTTTTCCTGCATCCAACCTATTACCAGTGTGTTTGGCTGATAAAGTTATCTACAGCATTCTCGGACGTGATGAGAACTCTCAGCTTCGCCACTGCTGGTTAGCTTCATTCCAGCATCAACAATGATTTTACTAACATGACTTCTCACAAGCTTTTCCAAATGTCTTGCTTTAGAAGACAGTTATAAGCAGTTTAATTTAAATAGAAGTTGGTGTAATAAGTTAAAAAAAAAAATCAGATAAAATGAGTTGCTCAAGTGATGTAGGAAAATAATATGGCAGAAAATCAAACTGTGCTTTCCTCTCTTTGCCTTTGTATTGATTTCAAGGAAAAGCAGCAGTTTGTTTTCCTGGCTTTCTTGCTCATAACCTATCAATTTTACTCAATTATTATAATCTTCTTCCATTGCAAACAGAGTTATTTTATGTATGGAAAATTTAAACACATACAGATTTGTTCCAACACTTAACTTTTACTTGAGAACCCACATTTTTGGCGCTAATACATCCAAAGTATTTTTGCCAATCATTAGCTCTGATGCACAAAAGAGCACATACTCTTTACCTTTAGTGCCTACACCAAAGAAAACATTAACTTGGCATCACATAAAAACCTAAATGACTCACCAACAAATGTCCTAGCATTTTGTCAGTTTGCAATCAGTAGTTGCACTGATCCTGAAATAGGAGGGACAAGACATTGCTTACATCCTTGCTGGTAGGAAGAAAGAGAGCATTCAAAGGACTCACATGAAAAGGAACTTGTTCAATCAGACTTAGTTCTCTAAAGAGCTGGAACTGAACCCAGAAATATATACAAAATTATGCCCTCTTCTGTTGAGTTGCTTCCTCTCTGATTGCTTTGTTGGACCATTTACAATAGTGGCAGGGAGCTTTAATTAAGATATCTGATGTTCAAAATTGCTGTGTTCAAGAGTTCTTCTCCTTGCAATCCAAATAATATTTACCCACTGAACAAGTACTTTGTCACTACTGTTTTATCCCATGCATTCACTAACAGACTCCTGATGTGTTCTCTAAGTTGCACAGATTTACTCCAACCATGATTGCTTGAAATCTGGAGCAATGTGGACTTATGTCACACTCTAATTGAATCATGTTTACCTTATCACCTGGAAAAAGCATTTAGGCATTTTTGATAAAGGCTATGTTGTAGCTGAAGCTTTTTCATAGTTAATACCTGGTGAATCCTAATGAGATTTTAAACAAGGAGTTTAGTCCATGCTAATTCAGCATATTATGATCTTGAGATTGGTCTGTATAACAGACTTATAGCTAATCTATAACTGCTTGTCCCAGTCTTGAATGTAGATGTTACCCCTTGCTAGAAAGGAAGAATTTTATTCAAAGAACAAAAAGGCCAAACCAAAATGCTGTGGTTTAAAATGAAATATTTGAAATAATTACGTTTTAACCTAATTAAGAGTTTATGAAAAAAAATTCATTTTTCAACTTCTTCCTGGCAATTACAAAGCTTCTTGAATGTGGATATTAAGTGTGATGATCATCTTATAGTAACCAATTTGCTTTTAATATCTGAACAAGATTTACAGACTGAATGCAATCTGAGCACTTTAAAGTTTTTCCCTTGGAACATGCTGTCATTACATTCATTAAAATACCTCCTATGGAGTCAGCTTTTATCAAGTAAATTATAGGACTTATCATCCATTTGGTATTTTACAGCTTTTGATCCAGAAAAAAATGTATGGGTATTATATAGTATTGTTCTTCACAATCTGCTGCTTGATAAAATAGATTGAGTGTAGCACCAAAGAAAAATAAATTGTGCTCAAGTTAAAGAAAATATGGACGTGGATTTTAGAAGTTCTGTAGTGATCCTAGAAAACAGCACACACTGCTTTCTATTTGCCCAATGCCAACAGCATAAAGGTTTGTTAAGAGTTTGTGTGTGTGTGATGAGAAAAACTAGAGATTTTGCTCATCTTTGAAAGTATTCAATGCTTATGATAAATGCATGTGTTGAAGACAAAGTGATCTCCTCCACCCTTTTCTGCAAAGTGATGGTATTGTAGCTGAGTTCACAAACCTGTCTCAATAATCTTTCACTCAATAATCTTTTCCCCTCAGATTGCTTTTTCCAGCTATCAGCTGATGGCTTTGTGATATTTGACCTTGTGTGAACACATGTAGGAATGCCTTCCCTTTGATATCTTGAAAGTCAGAGAGAATCCTGAATATTTCCTTATAAATTTTTCCATGGTCAAATCTAGATTGCTTGATACTACATCCTATTAAATCCTGAGAATATAGGATATAATATACCACTCACACCTGAGTCGCAGTTGTATTTGTGGATGAATAAAATGTAAGGTTTGGCCTCTGCACTATAAGGAAAAATTCTTACATTTGTGTATTTTTCTACATGAATATATATGTTCATTATTTACTAGAGTCAGGATTACAACTGAAAATTATTTCTTGTTATGTAACCAAAATACATTGTGTACAGGTGAAGCATAAGCTTACTGAATCATATAACCTCTGTCAATTCTATTTCACAAATAAGCATTTAATAGGGAGTGAGAGAAAGTGAGGTGTTACACTATGATGTGAAGCATAACCTTGCAACCCTGACTTCTGGATAATGTGAAACATAAGGTGTAATGTCATTCCATTCCATTCAGATTGCCAGGAGATGGAGTATTGTCATTAAAACCCATTTGAAGTTAGTTGCAGATTTATGTGATACTTAAAACCAGTGTTCTTGGAGAATGCAGCACAGAGATGTTATTTTCTACCTTTCTTCTCTGACTTTTCTCAGACAACATTAGGACAATTGCAGCACTCCTCTTTCCTCCATAGTCAATCTCTTCTCACCAGGAATAGGAAATCGTTTAATATTAAACTCCAATTAAAATATGCAGCACCAAGTGAGAGTAAAAAGCAGGTGAAGAGAAAGCAGCTGCAGAAGCAGCAAATTACACTCCAAAGAATATGGATCCTGTTTTCATGCAAATGTTTCCAGTAACAATGAATGAAAAAGAAAATCATAGTTTATATAAAGTGTCTCTAAATAAAATGTTTTTCTTCCTTGAGATACCAGCAACTCTTCAGTGCTTAACTCCTCCAAGTTTGGGTATCTGAGTATTACATATATGCAGGTATATTTATAATACCCATAACACAGGAATTGATCCTTCTGACTGCAGTGTGCTTTCATATAATCTGCTGAGACAGGCACAAAAACTTGCCTGTCTGAAAATGCTTGATTGCAAACAAAGCTTTGAAGACTCAATAATTGACCATTAAGTCTAGGATAAACCAAAAGATCATAAAATGGCATGATAACTTCCTCTGAGGGATTGCAAAGATATTTGAAGAGGTAATTTTTAAATAACTTTGAGAATCTTCTTGACCAGTTCTGCCATCCTTAGTCATGACAAGTAGCATTTGATTCTACTAATAACCCTGATCTGATAAGTGGGGGCCTTTGCAAATTAAGTACAACTCAGTATAAGCCAATGTGGCAAAATTGTATTCATGCTTTGCTATGTCTATTTGTTTGTATTTGCTTACCTCTAGTTACATGGGGAAATAGTTTGCTGCTACTGATTTCATGGTACAGAAATAAAATGGGAGTGTATTTTTCTGAATGTATTTTTCAAGAACCTGCTTTTTCTGGGATTTCTCTGTATCATGAGCAAAAGAATTGCAGTCTGACTAGATATCTGTGTGATCTTCACCTGTTTAGTGTTTAAGGACTGAATAAGTATAAATTCTTTTGAGATAAAGGAGTAATGTGCACACATGATAGCCAAGGATCTGAGGCACATACTAGATGAAGGATTTGAAGAATAAAAGAAGTTGAGGCTAGTGCCCTAGAATCCAAGTGGAAGCAATTTTCTTTTTGGCTAGAGTCAGCTTTTATTGTCTTTCCCCCTATTAAGGAGGACTTCAATGTTTTTCTGGTAGTTACAGCTTTGCTGTGCAATCCATGAATTTGTAAATTGCCTTGATTTCTCTTTTGTAGATTATTCTTAAAACTAATGATGACAATCTAATGCTCTCTCCATTGAGCTTTCACTCTGGGTCATCCTATCTGGCAGATTTTTTTAATAAATATGTTTATTCATAGGTATTTGATCAAATAGTGCCTTTGAAGGGACAGAAAATATTTTTAAGTGCGAGAGGAGATAAAGTGAATGAAGAAGTGTCACACTTAAGGAAGGTGCACTACTGTGTTTCTTTGGCAATTTTTGTTAGTGTGTTTGGCTTTTCACTTAGAAGACCACTTAAAATGAATAAAATGTAATACGTCATTAAAAAAAATGGTGCCTTGAGAAATATTCTGTATATAGCTTCATGAAAATATGGAAAAAAAAAATTAAAGACTGGATTTCTTAGACAACCTGATATTGTCTAAGTCAATTTTAATAAATATTAGTGTGAAATACATGTCACATAGTTCTGCTAAACACAAACAGGTGATTATTAATTCTGCCATTCACATTCTGGTGGACTGCAAACAAAGTCTGCAGGTCTTCTTGAAATCCATCTGCAGACTTCTGAAAACATCTGGAAACTTAAAAATTATCAAAACCATATTACATACTTCTTGAGTCACTCCTAAAATATTCTGGCTGCGCTGTACATGCCTCAGATCGTTTTCCTTCATCAAATACATCTCTCTCCTCCAAAAGTCATCCAAGTTCAAACTGCTGCTTGGGGTCCTTAAAGAGAGCACTTGAATCATCCAGCCAGGAGACAAGACCAGCACAGTACGATTTCACATCTTAGAGTGGCTCTGCAGCTCGTGAGCAAACACCTTGTCAAAGAGGACAGTCTGCAGGTTGTTTACAAGCCAGTGTTTATCAGAGAGATCAGACCACTGCACAACTCCAGGCAAGTCCTGATTTGTTTCTAAATAATTTAGCTTGAAAATAGCTGCTAAGCATAATGAATTAGAAAGAGAATGGATTCCGTGCTAATCACGATAGCTAATTCACTCTCAATGTTTTGACAGATGCTGTTGTGAAGTATCACTGAGGTTTTCTCTGGGCTAATGCACACCCACTGGAGGGATGTCATGTAGATAATTCAATTTACCTGCTTTTATTGCAGAGTGCCTTGAACGGGGTTTACTAACAGTGCCCTGCCAGACATTTAATCAACAGGTGCTGACCAGAGTTGGGTGTTTAAAATGGTCAGTCCTGAAAAGGTTTAATTATCCTGCTGAGCTATAAGCATGTCATGATGGCACACACCCACTCTCTTGGGTATAGAAATGAGACCTCCAAAGGATCTTTAAGCATCATTAAGTCCAATTACATTCTTAATAGCACAGACTGTTAAAAGGAGTCTCTTATTAAGCTTTTCCCCATTTACTGATCCACACAAGGATGTGTTATGTCCCAGTTCTCCGGGTCCAAAACAGGTTATTTTTTATATATGGTGGAGAAGTAAAGGGTTTTTTGCATAATACATGGTTATATCTGTTTATTAATTATTAAAGTGTATTAATATTTAAAATGGCATTTACATTAGTAAGCAAGCTGAATAATTTTTAAAAATTAAACTTAGACTCTTAAGCAGTAACTTTGACTATAAGTTATGTGATAAACATTTTTAGTTTTTATTTATGACATGGTGTCAATTGAAATGAGCAAACTTTAGTGGCAGGGTGTAGGAGATGGCCTAAAGTAATTTTTTTCTAAGTAAATTTGAATGTGATGACAGCTTTTGTGAAGTAGTGAAATTGCATTTAGGTTTCTTTGTCATTAATGACCCAGAAAAATGTAGGTTGAATTCTTATCAGTGGCAGACCGAAATTTGAATTATTTCCATAACCAGAGAGTATAGATGATAGTAATCCTGTAAGGAGGCCCTTACATTCATTAAATGTCTTATGCATGGCACTGAGTGATTCAGAAGTGGTACAATTGCCTTGATATGAATTAAAAACCAGGCTGATCTGCTTTTGCAAACTTCAGCTGGCTGCATTCTTGGGCTTCAGAGAAAGTCCAAGATGGGATGAATAAGTATGGGAAGAAGATCAAGAAATGATCCAAAGGCCTGAGGAGAAGAGACTATAGTGAACATCATTTCTTCAGCAATAGAACAGAAGCTTCTATTGGACACTTCTGACAGGAACATTTGGTGCATTTGGTGTGCTCAATGGAATTTGTATCAATACTCCTCTCTCTCTCTCTTAGAAGAGTTTGTATCAATTATCTTAGAATAATTTGTATCAATACTCTTCTCTCTCTCTTGATTCCCTCGTGCCTGGGAGTCAGCAGGATGCTTGCCACTAGCACTGCAGTAACCTGAGAGGTGAAGAGCTCCTGTGCTGGGTGTCACTAAGGAGGGAGCTGATGTTAGTCCAAACATGATGGCTTCAAGCTGTGGATGTTTGGTAAGAATCTGCCAGACTTCTCTGCTGGCTTTTTATCTGTCGCACTGGCTGACAGAGAAGTTCCAGGCCAACAACCTGATACTTCAACTTTCATGCCAAATGCCATATGTCACCTTCAGTGAAATCCACGCTAGAGACCCTCATGGCATTAATAATGTTCTTTCTGCCCCTCTACTCCACTCTGCTGAGACCCCACCTGGAGGGCTGCATCCAGCAATGGGGTCCCAGCACAGAAAGGACACGGACCTGTCAGAGCAAGTCCATAGGAGAGCCACCAGTGTGATCTGAGGAATGGAACACCTCTCCTACAAGGAAAGGCTGAGAGAATTGAGTTAGTTGATTCTGGAGAAGAGAAGGATTTGAGGTGACCTAATTGTGGCCTTTCAGTATCCCCAGTGAGACTGCAAGAAAGGAGAAGGAATTGTTACAAGGGCATGCAGACAAGGGGGGGATGGCTTCAGACTGAAAGAGAGGAAGTTTAGGTTAGATACTAGGAAAAAAATTCTTTTCTGTGAGGGTGGTGTACCACTGGAACAGGTTGTCCAGAAAATCTGTTGGTGCCTCATCCCTGGAAGTGTTTAAGGCCAGGCTGAGTATAATCTTGAGCAACCTGGTCTAGTGGGCGGTGTCAGGTGTGGAACTGGATGATCTCTAAGGTCGTTCCCAAGCCAGGCCATTCTATGATACTGTGGATACTTGGATCCCGATAGGAACTCAGCCTGATGGGGGCCTGAGAAAAGTTCCACTTGCCTCATTTCTTCCAAACCAAACAGGCAAACCCAATTAGTTTCCACTTGGAGCTGGGCTCCTCGGGGACATGGAGCCAGCCCTGACAGAAGTGGGCCCCACTGTTGCTTTCAGCCTTTGGTTTGCATTTTTTTCTCTTGGACTTTAGGAGTTTAACTCAATGCGCGAAAGACTGAAATTGCCAGTAATTAAAGGCATTCCTGAACACACAAAGCTATCCCCATAAGGGGGCAAGACAACCTCTTGAGGCAGATTTAATTGTTGTCACCATTCCTAGGAGGCAAGATACTTTAATGAGGGGGGGAAGTACTGTAAAATATTCTCCCAGAAGAAAAAAAAGTAATTCTCTGCACAGTTTTATGGCTTTTCCAAAGATGACATATTACCTGGATGATCGTTCAAGAATACTAAAAGATTATGTGCAGAATTATGGGTTTTCAGGTTCTTTTGGCTTCACATTATCAGACACATCAATTGCATGACAGCCAGGGTAAAAATTACTATTTTATTGCTGCTTTTAAATCTCTCATTTTTCTCACTGAGAGACTTGATCATTTGAGGGCAGCTGTATGCAGTATGTTTGAAAAATGTATTCCTTTACATGTGGTAATGAAGACCACAAGATCCCACTGACTGTGTTTAGCTGTCCTTGTGTACACATTAAAATCTGAGAAATATTTCTATTTACCAAAACAGACCGAATTCTTAAAGCTTAAAGCACGTATGCACAGTAAGATACAATCAGATACAAGGTACAATAAACAAAGCAAAAAAAAGAGAGAATTATTGAAGTTGTTTAGGAGACATATTTCTGGAAATTGGTCACATAAATAAAAATTGAAAGGAAAAAGAACTTGCATAAAGGGCAGGGGAACAATCTTTTGTATTGGATGAAGCAGAGTAGAAACAAACGAAGGTGAAAGAAGCATAAACATTATTTTAACTTTAAGAAAGGACATAATTTTGAGTGTAGATTTTTACATGGTGTTTCAGAGTTCTTCAGTACAGTCATGCCAATGCAGTCAAAGTAACCTCCAGAAGATGATCCCTCAGGAGAATAAAGTGATAACTATAAGGATAGCTTCAGACAAGTAAAGGATTGCAGCCAGATACCTCAGCTTGGCATCTAGCCCAAATGTGAGCAGCATTTCAGAAAGGACAGTAATGACCAGAAGGGTGGTCACCACTGGGATTGTGTGAGTAACAGCATTAGCAGTGGTCTCATAATTTGATTTTTTTGCTTTGACATGTGCTTGCCACATTTTGGACTCAGGCAGCTTTGCAGTTGGGGAAGAAATAGCTGTAACAGAATTCAAAGAAAGTTATTTTCTATTTCTCAAGGTGATATCAAAATAGTCTCTGACTATGGCCTTGAGCTGTTATTTGTGTTATTTCCCCTAAAAGGAGCCCTAGACAGTTTGAACCTAGCATTGGTTACTACTGTCAAGACTTCCCTGGGGAGCTCTACCCAAAATAAAACTTTGTTACCGCATAGTAGATGTGTGCAAATTAGTGTTCAGAAAATGCTTGCAGTGCTCCATAGGAGAGGACTGGTGTGAGCCTGAAGTATTACTGATATTCTCTCTACAGAGAGGGCTTTGCACTCTTGACAATTATTGATTATTGATATCTGGTCTGGGTCTTCCAGTTTTGCATTTTTGACCCTTACTCTTCTTTTCATAGCATCCTATTTAGAGTGCCATTACCCAGACTCTAAATGACTGATCACTTACATGCATTTCAAAGCACAGTCTTTGTTTCTTACCTGGGAGCACAGTGCATGTCATTGGATACATTCTGTAACACATCAGCACTATATAACACTGTCTTTTGTTTGGATAAGTCAGCCTTCAGATCATCCAGGAACAAAGCTGGCATCTGGAATTTTTTTTTCTGTGAACCCTCTTAAGAGTGGGGAGAAAATGGCAAGAATATATAGAAGGCTAAGCAGGAGAAGAAGCAGTATGAATAAGTGAATTCGACTACTCCATTTTTTTTTCCTCTGAACAGTCCTAAATATATGTTTTCAAAAGCAATTTGACCTATGAAAAGAATCCGTTGCCCATTAGAGCTGTCCTCCCACTAATATATAATGACTGAGCTTCTTGTAGCTCCCTGTTACGTGCTTGCTGTTACTTATATAAGGACCACGTTTGCTGAAGCTTTAACATATATCTCAACTGACATCCTTAATAGTGGACATTGGACTCCATTAAAGTCCTGCCAAAATCAGCAGGAACTGGTGGAGTTAAGATACCTTAACTGCATGCATCATTTTTAGTATGTGAATTAAACCATTGATCTTAAAGGGATCAACAATGGCAGAGAAAGTTTTCTAGTTGATTAGTAGGTTACAAAGGAAAGGCTAATTTTAGGGTTAGTTCAGAAAAACAAGTAACTCTGGGATAAGGGTATGACAAACTCTAATTAGCATTTGTGAGGAATTAGAGGAGATTTGTAGAATAGCAGTTTGTGCACTGTTCATACTTTAAATAGCAATTTGGTCTGAGTGTGATTATAAATAAGCTTTTGCTTCTCATTAATTTTCTACTTGATTACTTAAGCTATTGTTCAAGTGCAGAGCAGAAAGGAAGCATTAGAAGCTGTTTACACCCTGCAAATTATAGCAGAAATTATAAAGGAAATATACAGTAATGAATAAAAGGACATTAATCCATGTGTAAAAATGTGCCTGAGTGAGATTAAATTGTGATGATTATTTTAATGCATCACCAGGAATAAATAAGTAAACCACTGAGCAGGATGGCACAACTTCTTATTGATGTTTTAGCAAGTTTCTTTTTTTTCTGTATGCCTTGTCTTTTTCATCTGTAATACTTGCTAAAGTGTCTCTTTTACAAATCTGTCCTTTAGCTGTGGTAATAACAAATTATATAAAACTGCTAAATATATAATTATTAAACTTCTTATGTAAAAGTATTTAAACATACTTTAAATACAAAGAAGATTTTTTCTTGCAAACTTTGAAGATAAACCCTTGACACAGCTCACAAATTATGGGATTTCTCATCAGCTCTTACTGTTGCCTCAGTACGTGGAGGAGGACCAAAGTGTTTTTTCTACATCTTTTGTCAGCTGTAAATTCTGACCCAAAGTAGCAGAGATTCTCACTAAGCCCCATTAAGATATTAACTGACATATTAATTTGCATACCATTTGGGATTCAAATGAAGACAAATTTGTGTGGTATAATGCATGCATGACCAAAGTTGCCAAACCCCATCTTTTCAATGATAGAGCATCCACAGCTCCCCTGGGCAACCTCTTCCAGTGTCTCTCCAGTGTCTTGGAGAGAATTTCCATGTTATAGCCAATGTAAACCTGCCCTCTTTTAGTTTAAACCTGTTGCTCCATCACTACAGGCCCTGGTAAATGTCTGTATTTCTTATAAGCTCCCTTTAAGTATTAAATGGACACAATAAGGAGTCCCCAGAACCTTCTCTTCTGTAGATTGAACAACTCTAACTCTCTCAGCCTTTCTTCATAGGACTTGTTGGTTTTCACTTCAGGTTTGATGTTTTCTAGATATTTCTGGGTTGTGTGATTGTTTTGATGGCCAGGTGAACATTTTGAAAATCAGAGAGTTTTTAAGGAAATAGAAGATTTTTTTTGCCAAAATTATAGGGATATTCCATTATTCTGAAATATGGTGGCCATTAACTGCTATCCAGGATGTACAGATAGCAGGTTTCCATCTCATGATTATCAAAAGCCATTGATAATGCCTGTGAAATATGCCGAAAATCAACTAAGAAAATGATGCCAGTCAGGACTCATGGTAACATCACTGGCACAATGGTTCTCAGGGTTAAATCTTGTCACACCTAGAATTTTAAAATGGTGAAAAAAATGATTGAGTACAAAGCCATATCCTCTTAGGGATAAAATGTACGAATCCATTTTAGCATGTAGAACTTTTAAAGTAGTTATTTATTTTTTAATCTGCACAAAATCCTAACAGCCCACCTCTTTCATGTAGCATATCTCCTGCTAAGTCTGAGATAACTGCACTTGAGATGCAGCAAGTGTCTGCAATTCCTGACAAGTAGGTCGATGTCAGTGCTGGAGGCACATCTTTCATGGCATTTTGGGACAGAGAGAAAATGTGTTAGCTGTTCCACTGATGTAGACTTGCAGGAGTGGAAATTATTTCTTTCACTTGAACCAAGGGGCAAGTGAACAGTGACTTAACCCAGCCTTGCAATAATTTACAGCTCAAAGGAAAATGAGAGAAAATGAGAAGGGCTTGATTTATATACTTGGTGTGCTGTTTGCAGAGAAGGGCAACACAGTCAAGTATCAGAAAGGAAAAATATCAGTGCAGTCAGAGCCATACCCTAACAGTGTTTGCATGAGTACTGATTTGAGTGGCCTGTCGGGAAAAATTAAGGTTCTGACAAACTGCTTTTGACTATATACTGCATTTTGAAATACCATCCATTACACTACAGACTGAAATACTATGCTCAATATATCTTATATAGTATGTTCTTTGAGAAGACTAGAACAAGGGGTCTTGAACATCTTAAAACAACTTATATCCCAGAAGTGGGGTTTAACAAAGGCTTCAAACTCACGCCTAATTACAGTACTTCTAATTCAGCTTTCAAAGTTAAGATGGTGTCATTTTTTTGAGTTCCTAAAGTTCCGGAATATGAAGTCAAACTAATTTTGTGAGACACATTAATACCTAATCATCTCAGTCTTGGAAAAATAACTTCTGCTCATATTGGCAATTTGGTCCTTGGACAAAACAGGTGACTAGTATGCAAAGTGAACAATTTCTTCTTCCATGAATAGTGTGTTCTACACAGTCCATTATCTGGAAACATCAGTTTGAAGTATTACTCTTATGTTCTTTTTTGTCTAGTCATTTGTTCCCCTGGATTTTAAGCAGGTGCAATGTATAATTACAAACAGAAGAAAAATTGCTTAAAATGTACTAAGTAGCTTTGAATTCTTCTTGCTTATATGCAAAGCTGGTGAAATATCAAATTAGTTGTACCAGGAAAATGCAGCTGTCTATATGGACAAATTATCAAGGGGGTGGTGGGGGGTTGGGAAATGAAGGGACTTAATTACAGCAAAAATTATACCAAGCTGAAATGTCACTGCAAACAGAATGTCTACAGGCTACACTGGAAAACATCAATACTTAAAGATACTCTTCAGAACATTTCCAGCACATCAATATAAAACATTTTTGTCTATTTAACACATAAATATTATAAGATGTTGATATTTTGCACACATAGAAAAACACCTTAATTCACCACAGGGAAATCAGGTATAAATGTCTTTCCATGCAAAAAAATAATTTTGCACCGACAAACTATTGGAATTTTAGGAGATATTTCAGACATAGAAAAACTGACAATTGTGTTTGATACCATTTCAAGTTCTAATGTAGCCTTGACTTCTAACAAAATCACTTTAGAAAGTCAGCATCTATAATTCTGTAGCAAAATTAACAAACCTAGTACCATGAAACAAAATAAAATTAAATAGGAAAAAAATATTTCAAACAGTGAGCCATTTTGTTTCTTTGATCATTTATTCATTTATTTTCCAGTGTAATTATTGACTTTGCTGGGGCAGAGAGCTTATGGCAAATTGGGACATAAACCATCAGCGCCAAAGCTTCTTTGTGTCCAAAGCTGCCCTTCATCCCTCCCTCTTACTCAGGAGCAAAGGGATGGTTGTGCCATCTATTTGACGATCTGGTTCTGTGTGCTTCATGGACTTCATCATATCAGTTTCTTTGTGACATCAATACAAATGATGGGGATAGCTTTGGCCAAAGGATGGTTTAGGCAACATCTGGACAGCTCATCCACTCTTTTTTTTTTTTTTTTTTTCCCAATGTGGTTTTCATGATGTGGAAATTCAGAATTAAACCCAAGGTCTGTTCTTTTCACTTATGTGTACTATTAATGCTCTGTGGAGGTTGCCTTCTACAACTGGAAGTGTCCTGATCTTGGTCAGAGTAAGCCCTTCATATTGCTCAGTTTCCATTTGATTGGTATCAACAAAGTAATATCTGCAAGTAAAGGGTCAGGTTATCAATATTTAGTTCAATCGAATTCCTGGAGGATTTCCTCAGGGCAGGACTAACATTAAGAAGATTTAGGGAAATTTCCCTGGGATATAGGTGGATATTTGACATCTCCTCATAGGTAATGGAAATAATCTCGACAAGATGTTTACCAGCAGTTCTCCAGATAATTGCTTCAGCTCGAGAAAGAAGCTGATAAGAAATAAATTTTACCCCTCTTTCAATTAAAAAAAAAAAATCCTCCTTTAAATTTATCTATTCAGTTTCGAGCCTGCTTTCTCTATTTTATCATCTGAAAGACAAGTGCCGACATCGCTTTTATTGCATCCAAGTGGGTTATTATGGGATGTGACACTGTTAGGCTCTATAAATAATTAACCACAGCTGTGCCATCACACTTTAGGTTGGAGGCTTGTTCTTGGCAACTCAGGAGAAATGGCAAAGCTATGGAAAATTCAGTCCAGGTTAAAATCTTTTTTTATATCAGTTAAGCTCTGTCAGTGTCACTCTAAGTACGAAAAAGATAATTGTGGTCGCCGTCATGTGTTACAGTCATGAATTCTATCTTAGGACAGCAGAAATAAAAAGAATTGCCAAACTATTTACTGAGATCAGTAGAGCTTCTCTGGACAGTCTAGCCAGAGAGGCTTACCCCATTCAAATTACTGCAGGTTAGCAGCAGTGGAAATGGGGCTTCAAAAGAACAGAAATATCAAGACTTCGCTATTTTATAGATGTCATTGAACCTCTTTCTCATGTATTTAACATATTTTGAAAGTTTTACCCTGAGGAGGGAAAAAGGACAAAGTTTCTTGTGGTCATGAATGTTGTCAGACATCTTTCAGCAACATGAATTGGGCATACTGCTTCTTTCATCCCTACTTGAATTTTCAAAATTTGGGTTGATTTGGTTCAGCTCATATTATGTAGGGGAGATGGTGAAAATCCTAAGGAATGTTCTCATATAACCTCATTCTTCTTTAATGGCCAGGATTTAACTCACTGAAGATGACTAAAGGATACAATTTTGAACATTTGTATTTAGTTTCTACTTAGTTGCTGTAACAGAGCCAGTGTTGTTGATGTTGTTTGTTTTATGCTGTGGACACTAATTTGATTTAATACCACCAACTTCAATTAGAAGCATTTAATTCTCACTATTATTTGTGTAATGGAACCATATGAGTGTAATGAGAATATACTGAGAAGCTCTGGAAACCTGGATAGCCATTATCAGTAAAGTGCATGTAAGTGAGGCAGTAACCATCTGGATTTCCTCAGTTACCCCTGTATGGTTTGCCTAAGTGTTCTAGAAAGACTAACATACTTGATTAGTTTGGAAGCACAGATAATTAATTACGCTCCAGCAGCCAAAAATATTTAAAAGCTTTTAATAGCTCTCATATAAAGAAGAATAAATTCAGATGCCACCATGAAAACATTGAATATGTGACCAGCATACTCCTAAAAGCAGAGTTTCCAAAATTATGTATTGTCAGGGAATACTAACAACTGGACTACCTTTCCTTTTCATGGAATGCATGAAAAGTGCCATTGATCATGCTTGAATCAAGGTGAAGCTGCTTTCCACAAAAGTTGCCAAGACACCTCACAAATATTTAAAAGGGTTATCTAAAAAGTTATTTACTATTTTTTGCACACATGATGAGTTCCTCCAATGTCTAATTTAGGTAGGATATTTGATTTTCTTTTGTTCTACTTAAACTGGGATTTGCTCAGTCTTTCATCGTGGCCATGCTGTTTCTCCCTAAGCTAGCCTAAAGCACCTTGAAGACAGTAAATCTCGAAAAATTACCTTTTCTTCAGACCTCATGTATTTTCCTAGTAATGAGATGCAGAAAGAACTCACCCCAGGTTTTGAGAGCCATGTGCAGGACAGATATGTGGTAATATCAGGCAGCCTTATGTGACCTTCCTGGTTCTTTATTTCCTATAAGAAGCATGAAGGGAAAAAATCAAAGAGGATTGTGAGATGTTGCTGTGTAGGGAAAAAGCAGATGGGACAAGTTGCTCAAATGAACCTGTTTGAGAATGAGGAAAAACTCTCCTGATTGGTTAGTCCATGAGGATATGAAATAGCTTTTAACAAAGGTGCTGGATTGGTAGGACCTCTCTTTGGAGACAGACATATAGAACTATACAATTAAGTCTTCTTTAATGATCAAAAGAAGGGAATTTTTAGAAACTGGACCAGTGAAGATGCTATATATCTTTTCTGTCAGCCTCCCTTAATATGACTGCTTTGCCATCTCACTCTTTTTTCTCGTAGTTAACATGGATAAGTCCCTTTTTTGATCCTTTTTCATGCATTGTATTGGAGAAGATGAGGACCTAGAGAAAAGGGAAAAGGTGTTCTCAGGATGCTAAAGTTAAATAAAGGTGCACCATGAATGAGCTGGATGAGGACAACAAAATGTCCTCACAATTTTAGAAAATTCAGGTTTTAGCATGCCCATTGAATCAGTGCATGATGCTAGAAGTCATCTCTTAGCTCTTCTCTATGTGTTGACAAAAAATCTTAACTGCTTCCAAAATAGAGGCATCTCCACTGGTGGTTCATGCTGCTGTAAAAAATAGCCAAAGAACTGGCAGAAAACTATAATGAAATGGCTCTGGGCAAACCCAAAGGACCCAGAGTATTTCAGAAGATAAGTGAAAGCAGGTCTTTCTTCATTGAATTCAGAGTGCCCCTGTGGTACCACTGTGGCATTGCTCATTTTTCGAGGAAAACTTTATTTCTGTTATATGTGATGCTGTATTCGATCCCATCTTGCTGACTGTAATCATATGTTCTTAATCCTGAAAGAGGAGAGACTGGGTGAACCCACTGCACACTCTGAAATATTGTGCAGTGTACTGGATATGCAGAACAGCAGTGGTTTAAATAAATAACAGCTCCAGTCTTATAAATGGATGAGTAAATTCCCCCAGGGCTTCTTAGGGGTTGCTTTTGTGTATTTTGCCATCAGCACACTACATCAGCACCATTTTTTGGATGCATGATGGAGTTGCACTACAGTTAAAAGAAAGAAGTAAAGAAGATGTATTTGTTGGTCTTAGGTTTTTAGTCCCAGGATTGTTCAGCTTTTAGACTACACTGATGTTCAGGCTGCTATAGGGTGCTGCCTACATAATGAAGCCTTCTTGCATGAAGATCTGAGTTTGTGATGCCCAATTCATTGTTAACTGAGGAAATGTCAAGGCCCCCTGTAGCCTTGAGTGGCATTATGTACATGGGCAAAATGCAGAGTCCGGGAGCAGTGATATCATGGAGAAGCAGGGGAGTAGCTGAAATTTCTGAGGTGTTTTCCTCTGAAGCTGACTAAAGTCAAAGGGGAAGGAGCAGAGAAGGAGTTGGTGCCCTGAAGTCTGTGGATTATGAATTATGTGTTACAAATAGTAATGGAATTTATATAAAAAGACCAAAAGAAGATATTTTCACTGAATTGTTAACCAGCGTGCATAAAACCTTCACTCAGGACAGATACCCACTCCAGTAATGGGTAGTCACAAATCCTTTTTCAAGGAAAACAGTGTAACAACAGAGATCTTTTTTCCTGCCTTCTGCTAGTGAGAGCTACTTTGGGAATGGCACACAAGTAGTTTTCCAAGTAATTTTTTATGCCAGTTATGATTTGAATGAGGCAAAACTGTGAAATTAATTAAAACTTGTTTTGCAGATGATCGGTATTTCATTTATCATGTCCCTCTTTGGGATAAAAGGCATGGAGTGAAGTAGCAAAGGAGGGAGGCAATTTAAAAAGTCTAAGCAGAGAGTCTGGCCTGGCTTGTGACATCTATCAGCCCTCATCTACTGGGACCACTCATAACCCAGCAATGCTGTAGGACCACAGTTTTGGAAATGGGGTGCTTGCAATTGTTTTATAGATGAAGAAGAAAACTTGTCCCTACATCTTAAAGTAAATGAAAATTAATGTAGGGCTGATGTTCTAAGAGTGAATGAGAATGTTCTTTTGCATTGTACTTTAGATGTGAAACTAAAATGTGCAAGACCTTGTGTTATACTCTTAGGCCTGAGATTACCTGGTGTCATAAAACATAATGACACAAATATTGTTCATTTATGTCACTATAAAGATAAGTTTATAGTGGTACGATCAGTTCTACCATTTAGGCTATCTAACTTCAGCATTACTAATTGCATCACTATAAAGCTATTTTATAGTCATATAAACAGTACAGATAATGCTGTCAGGCATCAGCATTAATGTTTCAAATAAACTTACCAACACTTTATCCAGATATATTTATTTTATGTTGCTAATATGCAAGCACAGGGGCAAGCTCAACATTGTAGTCCATGATACTGTGGCCAGTTGTAAGCCAAGAATGAGACGAGGGAATACCCTTGCACTTTTCTCTACCTGAAATATTTATTGCCACATTTGCTTTTCATAAATGTGTGACTATTACATCTCCAACTGGTGATGTGCAACAAATACAGCTCTAAGTGCTGGTCACGCTCTGGGGACCTGCAAGCAGAAGTTTGGTTTCTGGGTGAGGGTTTGGCAGAGTTCTGTAACTTCTCTTTTTGCTGGAAGAAATAATGGAAGTTTAGATGGGAAAGTAATGTTTTTTACTAGGGAGCACATTGTTATTTTTGTCGCCTCTTGAGCACAGCAGAAAGAAAAAAATTAAAGACCCTCTCTATGTGAATTAGTATTGGGTCTTGTTGCCAGATTCATGTCTCGTCTATTTCTTCCACTGAATTTCTTGAGTGGGAGAATACCTCAGATATGTAAGAGAAACACAAAAGGAAAAAATCTCGTGTCTCATACACTTTTACTGCTAATTTGCAGCTCTAGGTCATGAAGCTGAAAGCATACAAAAACCGTGATAGGTTTTATGCATCCAGCAGCAAAGGCAGTGACAGAATGCAGGGATGTACATGATTGTTTTATGGTTTAAGAGCTATTAAGCTCAAAACTGGATGACACAGCTCCACATGCAATGCGAGCTCATAAACTTTTTTTTCCTGTAGAATGTCAGGTTTAATGAGTTTACAGGAAAAGGAGCAAGCCAGCAAACAAGCAAATACAAATACAGGGTAGTCTGCTACAGCTGTTGATCAACCTTTCAGGTTCCACAGAGACATTGGCTTAGTGCAATGAGGAAGGATTGACACCCATGTTATGGTACTTCATTGCTGTTGGTTCTGGCCAGCAGCAGGAAAAGCAGGTTGAAGCCAGGAAAAAAGTGCTCCAAGATGCCAAAACAGGTGGGGAAGCTCAGCAAAGGTGATTGTCTCTTGTTGTGGACTGTGTGGAGAAGTCAGAGTAGCATCTTAAATGAAAGGCTTCATTTTTCAGATGTTTAAAAGGAGAGAGAATAACTTTTCTCTTGAATCTGAATGGTTTGAAAAATTGCACAAGTAGAACCTAGGAGAGACTTGCAGCACTGGTCCTTATTCAGTCCATCATAGTGGTGCACACCAGCCTGGAGAAGAGGTTCTCCCAGGACACACAGATAGCAAGGAAAAAGCCATTCCAACTCCAAATTTTTCAAGTGACAGTTCAGTCTCCATCCACTTCAGTAATGTAATTGAACTCTCAAACTTCCCTTTAGAAGACTCTTAGAAATTCAAGCATTTCTTCAGTTTTTCCTGTCTGCAGTTCTGTCCTGGTCTGCCAGGTCCTTTTTGAAACTCTCTCCTATAAAAGCTTGTAAAGGGCTTTTCAAATGGATGCCTAAGAGCTTCTGCAAAGGAAAAAGAGATCTCTGCATTCAGTATCACTTCGGTTTGATATTTTTCATAAAAAGAGAGATGATAAAATGACTTTTTTAAGTTCTCTCCAGTACACTGATTTTGTGTTCTGCTTTGTACCAGAGATGCTGGCTGGTGGCCAAATTAGAGAACTGAAAATTTTATAAAGCAGGCCTTGCATAAAAGCAGAATTCCTAGAGTCAAACCTGCAAATGGTGAGGGCAGAATGCTTAAGATCTCCAGAGCCAAAATTTTGAAGCAGTGAAATGCAATGTATTAACCTTCTACTCAAATTTTAACCAAAAGGGGAAATGTCCTACTTAGGATGGACTTGGAATACATGGTCAAAATGTGATTCAGTTAAAACATTAAACAGGCTGCAAGATGAAAGCAGGAAAACTTGCTCAAGTTCCCAAAGCGCATGCTTCCACGTGTGCAGCCCTGCTGAAAATTCAAGGTGTTTATTTCAACCTCCTAACTAGGATGCTTCAGAGACACAGCAGTGTGCTTCCCACAGTGCTCCTTCCAGGGCTGTGACCCTCTGGATAGGTCAAGAAAATGTGAGGATCTGTAATGTCATTTGGGATTCTCTATGAAGCCTATTCTAAGGGGGATGCATAAGCATGAAAAAGAGCCTGTCATTGGAAAACAAGACTTTTATTCTAGACCTATTTACCACATTTTTATATGGTATGATTTCTAAATTTGATGAATATAAAAAAGGAAAAAGCAATATCTTTTAATACTTCACATCAAGTCAATTTATTTTTTATAATTGACTTTCTTTAAAGTAAAACCTCACACATAGAAGGAATTTATGTAATGTGTTGATTTAAAAACAAGCTGATGGACACAACATTAAAACTTGCCTTAGGACTTACAGTTTTACTTTAGCCACCTTGATTATTCCTTCCAACCAAGTTAATTAAAAGAAGCGCTCTGTGTAAAATTTAGTCACCTACAAGACCATGGAATACTTTCAGATTAAAGAGTTCACTTTCATCTTCTGAAACGAGTAGTGATGCTTTAATATGACTTATCATTGTTGTCCTTGACTCTGTGTCAAAGAGTTTTCATACATTTGAATAAAAGGTATTCTCCAGACTGAGACCTTTCCAAAAGAGATGAGGAGAGAATGCTAGTGAACTATCCCATACAATTAAAAGATTTATATCTCATTTAGAAAAATAAAAAATATTAAAAGAAAAAATATACATATACATATAATGAAATAGCTGTACATGGTTGGGTGGTTCTTAAATTTTGGTGGAAGCTGCCTTTTATATGGCTTGTAAAAGGGAACATGGATGTTAATAAATTCCTTGGTTTTTCAAATATTTACTTGTGTTCTATTTTTTTTGTTTGACACTAAGTCTCTCTAGCTGCTGTAGTTGTAAACAAATCCTTGAAAATATGATCTGAAGGTATCCAATGCAGTTATATATGATCAAGTATGCCAAGAGCTTGAAGCCCTAAATAAGAACAGCTCCTTTCAGCTTTAACTCAGACACCACTGATGACTTCCAAATACCACCATTAACTGCTTACCTGTTCATTGAAGCATGGAAAGGAAACAATGGAAGTAAAGATCTGTGTGATCTACTCCAAGTGAAAAATCTCTGCCCTCAGGAGAAGGTAGGATTTAAATGCTCAGCAAGATGTGAAATCTACTGAAGGAAAGGCAAAAACAAGAGATATTTTCTTGCATCTTGAATATTCAAGCAGTCAATGCAAAAAAATCTTAGTTTGCTTGCTTTGTGGACATTCCATTTACTTACTTTGAGTAAGTAGACAAACATAAAGCTGTACAGTATTTTGTAATTCACCCCCTTATCAACTGTCACTGATATCTCAATTTATGACTTCCACAGATTGAGACATAAGAGGGCACTGAGCAAAGAATAGGTTACAGAGGCCAATTAAAGGGGTTAATCAGAACTTGATATGTTCCCTCATTCTTTGTCAGATCCTTTAATGTGTCAGAGATGTGAATAAGGGTCCCAGGATGAGGTTAAGTAAGGAGTAGGCAGGACTAGCAGACATGACAGTCTACTCAGGGCATACATCCATTTTTAGTGGAGTATTCTGAGGGAGGCAGATCAGCAGGTGAAGTAACACAGAGTTGAGAAATTGTGTAAAATTTTAGCTGTCCCACCATGCAGTTTGGTTTGTATTTGTGAAATACATTAGGTTTTGTATTATTGTATTAAAAAATTCAAGACTTTCTTCTTTGGTGAAGACAGTACATTTCAATTTTCAGACAAAAGATTCTGAACCTCGTTGAAAGCCTTGTTTTTAATGTTGTATACACTTCTGAGAATTACATTTAAAAAAAGGGTGAGGGGAAGATTAATTAGAAACCCCACAAACTGTAACAACCTCTGCAAACAAAACCCTTGGTTTTCCCTCTGCTCTGTGGTGTCTTTTCCTCAAAGCAGTGGACAACACCCCTCACACCAGCAAGGAAAGGGGAGCAGAAAATACTCAGCTTGGCATTCCTTTCTCTGTCTCAGTTGAATTATTTTCCCAAATTGCCAGGAAGTGCTAGGCAGGTGGCCCTGACCCCACACTGTCCCACTGAGAAGTCAGGCCCTTTCTTTTGCATGGTCAGCTCTAGGCTGGCCGTTACCTTTCTGCCTTGGGAATCAGCCATGGCACAGGCACCAGAGATGTGCAGCACAGCACATTTAATCCCTCATGCTGACTCAACTGCCTTGGTTTCCTCCTGCTGCTCCATTAGTCTCCTGCTCTATGTAACTATTGATTAGAGTGATACTTGACCCTCTTCCTAGCACTCTCTTAAAGTCTACATCTTCCCTTTTCTCTTGTTCACTCACTGTCTCTGTTGTTTTACTCTGTCCTTTAAGCAGAGTTGCTGGGGGATATTTTGCCAGTGCAGATGCTCCCCAGAGTCAAGTAATGGGTTGTGTCTAATTACTCTTCTAATGCACTGTGGTGAATCAGTCCTTTTTCCCAGGCAGTCGGGGCAGCAAGAAATAATTCATGGCAGCAGCAGAGCTGCTTCACAGAAAGCTAGAAAGGGGAAGCCAGGAGCTGAGTTTACTCAACACAACCAAAGGAACAAGAGGGGCAGATTCAGGCGCAGGAGCCCTGCAGCACATGGTCTGAAGTCACATATATTGAAAAGTCTGATTTGAAGGGATAGATCCATCACAGTTTTTCATTACAGCTCTTTCATATTAGGGTTGGTATTTGCCATTCACATTAACCATGCACCTCCTACACTTACAGAGTGAAGGAATTAGGCAATAAAAGTCAAAAGCAATCAAAAAGCAAAAGTAGAAGATTAAGTTAGGGAATTATTGACACAAATGAGCCTGTAGTTTAAGCTTAAGAATAAGAGGTGTAGGGGTACTGGGGACCTTATATATAAGACATACCTCCCTAAAGACCTCCAATGACATCTAAAATATATTCTTCATTGCAACTTACTTTTGTTTTCTTTTGACACTTATGATAAACCCACGAGTGAGATTTAAGGTTTATGTATTCAGGTATGAAATACACTGAATCAATTTTTTTTTTTAATTATTCCCTGACACATAGTGGTGGAATTGATGATAAGGGGGGAAGAAAAGTGCCTGTTCAAGTTATGATGTGGGGATTTCTGTGGTCCTCCCCACTGTAACATGGACAGCACTGGGGGGGCTGGGTTAAAAAGCAGAAGGCTGGTGAGGAGGGTTGTACTTTGTTCAGGTGACCTTGCAGCTGGGAATAATTCTTGATCAGCCTGTCTGAATAGCAGGGCAGTAATCCTCTAGCATGGACTGAGTTTAATGGTGCCTGCATCTCTGATTTTGTACCTCTGCCCAGGCATTATTTGGGGATCCCCCAATTAGCAAAGTAATGAAAATAAATTTCCTCTTTGCATTTGAGCCATGAGTCTGTGGTTGTTCCAGCTGCCTGATGGTGTCAACTCACACAGCCAGAGAGACTATTCAGGAGAGGGCAGTTTTTGCAAAATGGACAAAAATACCCATTTCACTGTGTTGAGCATTCCTGTTTCCACATACTAACCACCCACTACAACACACACAGTGTGTGAGCCAAGGGAATCAATAGGAATTCTTTCCAGGGCTAGAAATATAGATTTCACCAGTGAAATACAGGGCATTTACCAGTCTGTTCAATACAGCAGGTTTGCCTCTGTAACTTTATCTGAATTTTCCCTTTTGTATATTTAGAACAATGCAACAGCAATATTAGAACATAAATTTTAGAAAGGTGATGCTGTCTTTTACATCCTGGAATTGGAATCTTTCCTTTCCATGCTGAATCTTCAAGGTCAGAGCATTTGATCACTGCTGAGAAGAGTTTTCTAAAACTCCAGTAGCACCAGTCATTGCGCTTCTCAACTTTTCTATTTCTTTGATTCCATTGATTTCCACAAGATCTGAGTTGCAGCCACGCAAAACTGCACTAAAGCAGGAGATATTTGAGCTGCTTACAAGGATACACCCTCAATGACAGAAAAAAAATATGCCTGATCTTAACATAAACTTTCTGTAGGTTTTTTCAATTCTTCTATCCAATACATGTTGCTTCTTTGCCTTTTAGAGAATTTAAACTTTTTTTGTTTCATTTTTTTTCCTGCAAACTTATAGGAGAGATCTTGTTGCTCTCTACATCCACCTGAAAGAGGGTGTAGTGAGGTGGTTGTCAGTCTTTTTTCCCAGTTCATCCTGGACAAACAGTAGGAAATGGGGAGTACTGGCATTTCCTTGGCAACCAGCATATTTTGGTCTGATGCCTTTTGGAGCACTCCTAATTCAGTACTTATGTCAATGATATCTGAGATAGAAAGTCCTTTGCTGGCAAGGTCATTATATTTTCGATGTATTGTTTAAGAATCAATAGAGGAGTATTTAGAGCAGCTTTCTGAGGCTGAATGCTCAGCAGGCTTAAGAATGGAACTGCATCCTTAAATATTTCTGAGATCAAGGCCCTTTCCTTCTCCTTGAATAAATCTATTCAATTAGTTTATGAGATTTTTATTTCTTTCATCTGCAGTTTTCTTTTAATAACAGTTTACTATAGGACTATTCAAACAGTAACTAGCATCCTGGCTGCTCCCATCAAATAAATCTGTAGTGATTTATCCCATGAATACTAAGGAATAAACTGTAAGATCATGCATGTGATTTTTTTAAGGATTATTAACATAACTGTGTTTTTCTCTTGGATTTTGCTACTTCTGGCTTTCCTGTCATGCTAAAAAAGCTGAGCCACATATGAGAAGATAGCTTTATCTTCCTCAAATACCAATCTCTTACAAGTGTTTCTGCAAAAGAATGGCTTTTGGAACATCTCCCAAACAAACAGATTTCAACTCTGTCAGCTTTCAATGGAAAGTAATTTTAGATTTAAATTCCTTTCACTGCAAACATCCTTTCTGTGTGCCAAAAGACAGTCTCAAGAACTATTGGAACAGAATCCTTGAAGATCATTACAAAGGATAAAACCCAAAAAAAAAGGAATTATAGGCATTATTCTGTCCTTGATGCCACCTAGCTCAGGAGTCAAGCTGCTAGGATCTGCTGAGTTACAGGACTTTGCAAAATGCAGAGAACGCAGTGCATGGCCTTAAGTCATGACCATGTGGTAATTTTTGCAGTTGGATCTCCATTCAGGATTGGAGATTCCTGCCTTGGTCCAGACAAAGCATGAGATACAGATGAATGGTTTTCCTGAAGAACAGCACCTGTCTCAGGGATTCCAGCATAGGGAGAATGGAAACTATTCACTTGAGTTTTCAGCAATTTAATCTTCC
Organism: Taeniopygia guttata; assembly: GCF_048771995.1. Classification (NCBI taxonomy): domain Eukaryota; kingdom Metazoa; phylum Chordata; class Aves; order Passeriformes; family Estrildidae; genus Taeniopygia; species Taeniopygia guttata. The sequence goes on from NC_133028.1 coordinate 55,477,528, forward strand.
CTTCTCCGAGCATGTTGTGCTCAATGAGACCCTTCTGCTTCCCCCAGGCTATGTCAAATTAGTGGATCCCACTAATCTCACTCAGTAGTGAGCTTGTGAAGCAGGGGACTGCAGTCCGTCGCAGTATATCTTTTTCATTTAAATAAGTATGCTGTCTCTCCTGTTGGCTTGCTATTTTTCTCATTCCTTTGTCCTTTTTTTCCACTAAGGGAAAGATCTCCCATATCTGACATTCTCAAAAGTTAGGAAAAAGAGCTCAACTGAAGAATGCTACTTCTTGTATACAAACATAACACTTTTGAGTATTGCAGGCAAGTTTGATATGGCCACAGATCTCATGGAGAAGTAACACTAAGCAGGTCAAAGTTAGTATTTGTTGAAATCAGAGGGATAGATCCAATCTTCCATATTCTGAAAGCCTCAGCTTTCTTTAAGAAAGAGAGAGGTTAATATTTACTGAGAAAAAATGGAAACAGAGCTTATATGAAAGGCTTGTTGAAGAGAGTCAGGAAAGAGATGAGCTCACTGGAACAGCTCTTGCTTTCATTTGACACCAATTTCAACAAAATGGAGATTTCACCTCTCAGAGATGGAAGGTCATGTAGTCCGTGCCACATCCTGCGGCAGAATCAGCTCAATTTCAATGGCTTCATGGGAAAGTTCATATCAAAAGCATGCAGAGTGACTGTCATATTAACAAAGGAATTTTCATCTGCCTAAGACTATATAATTCAATGATTGTGTACAGCTAAAATTAATTTAAATCAAAGCTGCATGGAAGTGGGCACATAAACCTGATTGGGGAGTGATGACGCGTATATTCCTAAACCACCACAGCAGAATGACAGGAACAAATACTAGTGTAATTCCGTTTTGTAGATTATGGAGACAAAGAAGAAAAAAAACATATTTTTTTTCAGTAACTCTGAAGGTCATATATATACAAAGGCAACATAGTGAGAAGTTTACATCTGAGCCTTCTCCCACTGTTTACCTCTGCTGACTCAAATTTCCATCTTCATGGCCACTGCCATTTGCCTTTCCTGACTTTGTGTGGAACAGGTGAGGTGGTGGTTATACTTGAGAAAGTATGAGTATGTTGGTGATTCCATAACCACACAGCAGCTGTGTCCTTTCCTGATCATCTGCAGTAACAGGTAGTTTCAGAAGGATATAAAAAAGGAAAATTCAGACATTACTTCCTTTTGAAACTGATGAACCAGGTTGACTTGGTATCTGGGAAATGTACAGGTGAAAAAGTACTGGGAATGCAAATGGAAATCGAGATATTTCAGTTGGAGATAAATTAGAAAAGGCATATCAGGAATTTATAAAATACTGTCTTAGAGAAAGGGACCAGACACTTAAACTTGCCCTTTTTAAACAACCAGAAAAAATAAATTGCAAACCCACCTATTTAGAGCTACTTGAATGATTTGAACTTCAGAAGGCAACGAGAAGAACAAGAAATTATTGAACCAATAACATTAAGATTTGATGTGTTTTGAGGGTTTAATATATCCACAATGATTGCAGATAAGATACAAAAATAACGAGTAGACTTAAATATGCTTAAAAGAGTTTGAATCATCTATAAGTAACCTAGAGACAGAAGGTAACATCTGTATAGGCAAGGTACTTCATGAAGTTTTAGAGGACTTTTCTCTCCTGTCTTTACAGCAGCCAGCACTAGCCTTTTTAAGAAACAATGTAGTTCATTAAATATCCCTCAGCACTTAGCAAAAAAAAAAAAAGAGTATTTTCTCTGTTCTGCACTTCTTGTCAAACAGGGCCAAATTCTCCTCAAATTCATACAGGGTCATATTGGCCAACATCTGGAGCACTTCATGGAAAATTTGCAGCAGAAAGCTCCACAGACTCATAAACACTGCCAGAAAAATACTCTGTATGCCTCTGAAAATAAATAGTTTCTGAAAAGATACAAGAAAAGCCAGTGGCTTGTGGAACTGGATGAATCCTTGGGCTGTACACTAGCCAAAATATAAAAATTACCAAGTTATCCAGCTGGGATTACTATATAGTCTTCTATTTTTAGAGACTCTTTTTATGAATTTTATTAATATTGAAAATAATTTCATTTCATTTCATTAATAGTGGTATTAACTTTACAGCTTGGATGGCTTCAGGACCACTTGTGTTCAGTATTGTGCAGAATTATTGTGAAGAGTAACAACTTTTCCAACCAATCCACAAAGTGAGACCCACTACACTCATTTCACATCTTACCAAAGCTTCCCTTTCTCTGTCCACGTTTATGCCCCCATTTATCTATTGTGCCAGTCTTTTCTCATGTTTTTCTCTCTTGGAAATTTTTCGGGGGTGATAAAGTCTCAGACTGCCTTCACTACAGTTCCTAGCAAAAAGGGCTAAATCTGTAATGGAGTTAAATAGAAGGGGGTTTGTGGTGAAAATAGGACTGGAAGATAATTTAAAGTTTGTCTGCTGCTCAATTACCCCAGTGTCATTCCCTGTAGGACCTTTGTATACCAGGATATGGAGAGAATTGCAGTACCAGAGGCATGCTTCCCATGTCGGAGGGAGGCCATTACTTGTATCTGATACCCACAGCTGTCCATCCCTCATTAGACTAATTACCCCTCTCTACTGAGAAGGATCAATTCTTCTGTTTTCCCTCTTGTCTGAGTTTAGCAGCAGAGCATTGCAACTGCCTCCTGCTGGACTTAGCTCTGTACTTCAAACTGGAGATGTAAAAGTCCTCTTTAAGGCCTATTTACCACAGTGACAGAAATGACAGAAATTGGCAGGGAATTTGTAACAGTGATTACCTTTTGCCTAATTGGAATTTCCATCATTACAACTAATAACTTGGTAAGTTGTTCAACTTGCTTGTCCTTGATGAACAGTGGTCAATAGCTTCTCTATCTTCAGAGGCTTTGCTGTCAAATGCGAGTTCTTCAGTAAGCCTGGAGCACTATGGAGATCAAGGAGCAATGAAACCTTAATGGATGGTTGTCTCTCTGAAAAATATCATTTGTATCCATTGTTTCAAAGGGATGGGAAAAGTCTACACAGTCTGTCAGCAGAAGATTTTCAATAGGATTTACATCTCTAGGCTGGCAGGTGCCCAGGCTAGATTTGCATCAGGTAGGAGCCAGCCAGGCTTTGTTGAGGCAGGTGCAGTTTTAGTGGCGCAGAGCAGAGAAGCCACTGGCCCAAAAAAAGTAGGTTTAGATTAGATATTAGGAAGAAATTATTTACTCTGGCAGTGGTGAGACCCTGGAACAGGTTGTCCAGAGAAGTTGTGGATGTCTCTTTCCTGGAAGTGTTCAAGGCCAGGCTGGATGTCACTTTGAGCGACCTGATCCCATGGGGAGGTGTCCCTGCCCATAGTGGTGAGGAATGAAACCAGCTGGTCTTTTAGATCCCTTCCAACCCCAACCATTCTGTGATTCTGTGATGTGCAGCCTGACTGATGTTTCATTTAAGCCAAGTATCCTACCATGGGCTTTCCTCAGGTCAGCACTACCATAGTTTGCTTGGGTCCTAATTCTGTGCTAAACTAAACTTAAATATCAGGTCAGATCTCCTTGATTTTGAAAAGTCATAGAGATCTCAGTTAAATCAGGGCAGTGAGCACAGCTGCTCCTGAGGACGAAAGCCATCAGTTTAAAAGGCTCTACACGTGTGCAGAGCATATCATCAAAGCCAATACCAGCTCGTGTCTGCTTTGTTTCTACTGGAGAAAAGTTGCAGCTCAACAAATAAACTGATTTGGGAAGCAGCCAAAGCTGAGCATAATTGGAGATTCAGGAAGCCTGCCAGCCTTTTGTGCCCACCTCTGTACAAGCTGACAGGAAACCTTAGAGAATAGTTTTCCTCTTCCCATGTCTCCATATCCCCATTTGAAAATAATATCTGTCTTCCTTATAGTATTTGAAATGCATGAGGAGCTGAATATCATTACACTTACTGGCTTTTACACTAGAACTTCACATGCCAGCAAACAGGCACAAAAACCCGTCAATAATCTCGCAAGTTTGCCATCACACACTTCACCTGTGTTTTAAAATTCCAGCTTTCGTAAGTTCACATCATGAAAAGCATTTGAAATTTTTCAGAGGAAACCCTCTAAAATCAAATCACCGAGTAATAAAGAGAAACAAAGACAGAGAGTATTACTGTTTTTTCAACAACCATATTTGCATCCAAATATTTTATGCATGGAAAAATATGCATCCATGCCCATATTTTTTTAGATTTGTTTAAAATGCAGATAGCTAGAAAAGCATTTGCTTATTACAAATTTCATATACACTTTCAAGGGTGAGCTACAGTGACTCATTTTCTCCCAGGTGGCAACTAATATCCTTTTGTCTTTTGTTGTTTTTGTTTACTGTGTAACTTGTGACCAGAGATTTATAAATACCTGACTATTTATCATGCTGAAAGATCTTCTTCCTTATTAAATGTCTGCCTTTAATATTCATTTCCTCCATCAGTTAGGTATCAATAATAGACTCTGTGATTAAATTTATGGCTTACAGCATTTTCCTTTAATCCTGGGAAAATGCTATTTTATATATTTTTGTTAATCTATTTTTCATTTTTTGATTAACATATTTTTCTAGCCTACCTTTTTTGTCTCTTCTAGTTCCTGTTTCTTATGATGTTATATTTAAAGATTACTAAAAATGATTATCGGTTGCAAATGTCAAATATTACCAGATATATTTCCTAATTTTTGCATAACTAGGATAAAATTTACAGGCAACAGTAAGCCTCTTAGGAAATGCTGTGCTTTGATCTTTCTAAATTATAAAAGCTGCATTACCATCAAGTGAAAAAGGCTGACTAGTAATGTGAGTTCGTGTCTAATGGGTAGATAAACTTATGCAATTCCTAATATATTGGTTTTATCTGAGATCTCCTTATATTGAATGTGATACAGACTTTTCATCCAGAAATAGCTTGTGTTGGATTAGTATGCCTATGAATGGCTGTTCTATCCCACCAACCCACCTAATTACCTGTGCTGGAGATACTGATGAGAGTTTGGCCATTTAGTTTCAGTGTCATGCCCAGTGCTGTCTCTGGAGTTAATTCTAAGGGGAATGCTCTTCATTTTTGTTATCTTTAATGAGAACTAGGAGAGAAGGCTGTGCCTTTTTTAATGAGAATGTCACGGTTTGAGCAGAGCTGGAGTACTGAATTTGAAAGGCCGATCTTTATAATGAACCAGAACATTGTCAAATCACATCAGCCATGATATGGAATTGAGTTTTACCAGCTCTGTGTCTTACATGAGGTCAAATAACTGTGTGCATGTGAATTCTGCAAGCTTAAACATATAACCTTTTGTCTTTTATGGAAAAATTTATTCATTATATACCTTTACATATGGTATCGATCACACAAAGTATTTAGTGGGTTGGTAAATGCTGGTCAGGGAGAGCAAGAAAAACAAAAAATCAGCACTGCCACATACTTTATGCTTTCACTAGGAGCTAGCTCTTAGAGACAAAATAGAGTAGGAACTGACATGGCTTAGGCAGTAATGTACTAAAGTAATTTTGTAAGACCTTCTTGATGAAGGTTATATTACTTCTAGGCATAATGGAAACCCACAGGAGTGACATTGTAAGTGAGGCAGGATCCCTCTGAAACAAAGAACAGTGCTTGGTTTTTATCTCAGGTTCAGCTGACAGTGGAGAGAATGCACAACACACAGATGGATCATAAGACCAAGACAATAAACTGCTTCCTTAATCTTGCCTCTCAGTTTTTCACCAATTCTGGATCTTCTGTTGAGTGGTGAGAACATCTGCAATTTTTCTTATAAAGCAAAGCCATGAGAAGATAATTGAAAATGTGTTCTTTATTATTATTCACAGGTATGATGGGAGCAGGAACCTGAAATGCCTGAAAATTGCGGACTACTCAAATAATTATCTTATGACTAAACACTTCCTCTCTATGGCCTCTCCAGAAAGTTTACTCCTACATGTAGTCTAATCCATGTGGAAGCATGAATTAGCATATCCAACTAGCATTTTCTTTGTTGTTTACATGGTGGAGGATCTTCTCAGGAATTAAGTGGGATTGTTTCAGCTCAAGTGAGATATGAAGACTACTTAACTCTACTCAGAACATAACCACAGAGGTATTAACTAGGCTGATCCTCCCCTCCTGAAATGGTTGGGTGCCCTTAAAGACAACAGTAATATGCCCCTTATTTTCTACAGCACAAAAAAAAATTCTGTGGTAGATAACCATATAGTTTCTCAGTTAAAGGAATTTTTCAGGCCTGCATCTGACAGATGCAGAAAGTCTACAATACCATTGCTGCTTCAGTCCCTATTTTTGGTTTTACAGTACACACAGAGCCCAAGGAAATTACTGAATTCATCCCCACTGATTCAGCTAATACTGAAACTGTTGGAAGACTGGTATAAATAATGCTCAGACAGGGTGGACTGGGTTTAGCTGTGCCACACAGCACTCTTGAGCATTCCAGCATCCTTTCTGGTTCATTTAACCAAAGGAAAGCAGATGAACTGATCAGCCCAGGCCTCCCAGGGAAGCTGGAACTTGCAGAAGAAAGTTGTATAGTTCTCCAGCATGGGAACAACCATTGGCTGCTAACAGAGCAGGGGGATATTACCAGCAATTCAGAGTGCCTGTTAGTCTGTGAGCAGTCTGTTTGTGTGTATCTGGCACTCAGGTGAAACCTCAGGTGACTTTCATATGCTAGCGATACCCTGACTTTTGCACATTCAGTTAAAGTCAGATACAATGGCAGGCAACTTCTGCTACTGAAGCAAAACTTCTGGGGCTGTTCAAAACAACTGGTTGCTCAATGGAGTTAAATAAATGAGGTGATGATGGTTTATCCAAGCTACAAAAATAGCAGCACCTACTACTTACAAAGCCATCTGATCTCAAAGTCTACCCATATACTTTACATACAGCACAGATTATAACTCCAAACTCTGCTGCAAATGCAGCTGTTGTTGGGGGCCTGATATTTTACCATATTTTTCCAAATAACCTGTTACAATGGATAGAGCAGCTCCTATCAATTTTCCTTGTCCTTCCTGATTACACAGATGGTCCAGAGCCAAAGATTTGGGTTGTTATTTTCACTCTACATTTTATTGTCCACATCTTATCTTTATTTCAGATTGGAATTTGAAATCTAAGTGTCTAACAGTAACATATTTGGACATGTTGCGTAGACAGGACAATGCCTCACCTGGGTCTTGAATTTGATCCAGGCCAACCAGCGGAATAGAACGTAACGTAACGTAACGTAACGTAACGTAACGTAACGTAACAGAATAGAATAGAATAGAATAGAATAGAATAGAATAGAATAGAATAGAATAGAATAGAATAGAAAGAATTTCTAGTCCAACTGCCTGACAACTAATTTCATCCACTTCAAAGGTTATTTAAATAAACCCTGCCTATATTCTCAGAGAACTCACATCATTGCTGTATTCAGGGAATAGTTTATGCCTTAAACCAGATTTTCCTGCCCCTTCCCAAACTCTGAGTGGTATCAAAGGCTCTCACTCAGGTCCCTTTGAAAGTTCTATCTTCTCTTTGAATCTGGAACTCAGTGTGACCCTGTACCAGAGACTTGCCTGTCTCATTATACAGTGAGATGCTTCTGCTCCAGAAGCATACATTTTTGTGAATTCCAGGGACATGAGTGGAGTTGAATTGGAAAGTCAAAGCTGGGTTAGTGGGACCCACAGATAGATTTGAAGCCAAAGCAGAAGCAATCACAATTAAGGAATTAATTCCAGGAATTAATTCCAGGAATTTAGAACTAATTCCAGGAACAATCTTGTGGTCCCACTCCATGCTCTCTCAGGAATGGCAACCCATCACCCATTACCCACATCTTTCTGCACTGTCTTTCTGCACTGACAGTGCCTTTCTGCACTGTGGATATTGCCCAAGGGCTGAATTTGTGAAATGGTGATTAAAACCCCATGTGCTCCCTTCCTTCCTTCCTTTGGGAGACCTGAAGCAATCAACTCCCCATTTTGGTCCCATAATATAAACTCTTATGGGAATAGAGAAGAGATGTCACCTCTGGAAGAGAGGGTCTCTGCCAGAGGTGTCTCAGCCTCAGAGTCCTCTGTCCCTCCAGCTTTTCCTTGCTTCCTTGTGCAAAGCTTCAGGCCCCTGGGTTTTATTTGGCTCAGCTCTGCATCTTGATCCCCACTGCTTTGCTGGCTTTGAGAACCCACCCTCACTTTCCTTTATAAGGGTCAGGATTTCCTGTCCCTGGTCTCAGTGTATCAAGAGACAGCGTGGGCAAGACCCCCTGCTTCTCTGCATCTGAACATGACTCATGCTGCTTTTCAGAAGAGCAGATCTCTGGGAGTTTGTTCCTGCTTGAGGCAGTGAGGGGAGCACTTGTAAATGCAGCTGCTTCAGCTGGAGGTGACAAACAATAACAAGGCCTTTGGGGAGATATGTTCTGTGCAGGGAAGGCCAAAATAAATTAGACATTGGAGGGGATTTTTGCCCTCCACCTTGAAACCTACTGCTGCATGTATGCCATGGATCTTGCCTCTGTGTGTGCATTGGTACCGAGCTGGGTGCTGGTGTAGAGCAGCAGGGTGCATAAAACCTCATCTCTCCAAGGCTTTTAAATCCTGCCAGGCTGCCTGCATGATCTGGGGCCATATGCATATCAGCAGCCTGGGTATACAGTCCTGGCACTGAGCTCTTAGCTGAGTCCTTGCAGAGGCATTTGACATTTGTTGCTGTGAAGTGCTCAGCCTGTTTCCTGCAAAAATACATTCCTGCTGCAGTTAAATACAGTGGCAGTGATAGTGGTGAGATATGATTGAAGGCTCTGCAGGAAAAGCCAGGTGTTTTGTCCAGCTGAAAAATACCTACATGATGGAGACACCTTCATCACTCAGAACAAGTGCTAATTTTAGTGTATAGGAAGCAGATTTGGCTCCACCTGCTGGTTTTATGCTGGTTGCAGGCCAGGCTGATGTTTTCCAGGGAAAATTCCAAAACACACAATTTAAATTTAAATAAAAACGAGAACAGATAAAAATTCTGTTCTTTGGGGTGAGATAGCAGGTATTCTGGACACAAAATTTACATAAAAACAAATAAATAAAAAGAAAGGAAAAAAAGATAAGTTATTTTTTCCCATAATGTTGAGTGAAATTCTTCCGGAGATATTACTAACTTCAGGGACTTTTGGAAGGAATGCAAGGGGAATTTTCTCTGAACAAGTGTCTGTTTTGAATGGTCTGTTTATCTGTAGTCAAACTCCCCGTTAAAGATGCAGTGACATTCTAGCTTTTGGGTGGATAAGCTAAAGATACCCATTCTCAATTATGTTGTAAAGTCAACTGCTCTTTAAAAGCTTATTACAATTTCTAGGGCTTGTGAAAACGATGATTGTGGTGATTGCTACCCAAATTCCTTTCAATTTACTAATAAATGGTGTGATGAGTTTCCTGTGCTGTAGCCATCTGCTCAACACTGAGATGTTCAACACTGACAGATGACAGTTGTATTTCTGTTTGGTTTGGACTTTTTTTAATAATAACTCAAGATCTGTGTAAATTTTAATGACTTATTTTCCATCCTTTTTTTTCCCTGCTTCTATGCAATAAAGGAAGATATGCAAAGAAAAGTCTTAGTCATAAAGAAGAATGTAGGTTCAGATCCCTGGTCTGTAACAGATTCCTTGTGGCATTTTATTGGGGAATTGAGGACTGTCATATTTGCTGTGGGTAGGGACCCATGTTTGCTTTAGAAGAAAGCTTCTAGGAATCATTTCCTGTTATTTTGTATGTCTGCCGTTGTTTTTAGGAGAGATTTTGGCATTAGTGAATGCTGCAAGAATCAGGGAAGGCTTGACAGCAGCAACAGCACACTCCTATTCTTTGCATAATGATGAAGTAACTTCAAGCAGTAATTTCAGGAAAAGAGCAACAGCTTTGAAGGAATGGACACTTCTTTATTTGTTAAGCCTGGATATGGCCTTGCTGCTGCTGCCTGGAGGACAGGCTCTGTCTTTCTAAAGAGCCTCTTCCTTTCATTTCTGCTTTTAGACCTTCTTTTAAACAAGAGCTACCAAATCATTCCTATATATGTCCTCAACATGATACCTGACTATACAATCAATGCCATTTATATTTTATTTGGACAAATATAATTGAGGACAATCCTTGTGAATGTATGGGATAGCAGAGTATTTAGCTTATTTATTTTAATGGCCTGTGGTAGAAACCATCAGTGGTAGCTGGAGCATTTTAGTCTTAAGTTTGATATGCTGTCTTGGAAAGAAAGATACAGATTAACCAGGTATCTATAAGCCCTCTGACTCTCTTATCCCAGTGCTTTGGCATGTGCTTTTGAGGCTTATATTTGTGTGCCCCTATTACTAAATAGTCCTTCTGTTTCGATTGTGCCTCCATCTGACTGGAGAGAATTTGGAGAAAGCCATGCTCATATGATGGTACTGGTGATTGTGAAGGACACTTTTTGTTAGGTCCTTGACTTTCCATAATTAAAAGTTAGTCTCCTACAAATAAGTTGTGGACAGACCTCACCCTTGCCCTACAAACCCTGAGTGTCAGACATCCATGACCCAATTCCCAAAATCTATTCTGTAGAGCAGATGTGGTGCATCTGCAGAGAGTCCCACTCTCTAACAGCAGGCTTGACCCTGCTTCCAAATCCCAGCTGCCCCAGACCTGCATGGCTTGGTGTCCTTCCTTCTCAAAAGGACTTCAAGATGATTTCTCTCCCTCATAGCACCTAACACTGCAATCCCAAATAATTTCAGAGACATCTTAGTCACTACCATAAATACAGGTTAAATACAGGCTGGAAGAAAAAATATCATGATACTATCCATGAAACAGGGCAGACTCTCCAGCAAGAAGAGATTCCCACTGCACTGCCTTAGCACAGCACAGTGCAGAAGTGCTCTGTGATGTTCTGCAGCCCCCAGCCACCTCTGCTGCAGCTGACTCCAGCCTCAAGTCAGTACCAGGCAAAGACATGACCAGCACAAGACAAATGGCAATTTAAGGGAGAAACAGGGAATAAAAAATTGTTCATGTGTTTTGACTGAAATAACAGGACTTAGAGGCAGCATAATAGATGATCATATTGGAAGTTCCTAGCTGGTGACCAGTGACAGGTACCAAGGAAAGGAGAGGACAAAGCTGTGAAATATCATGTGTACCCAGGATTCTCTCCTGATCCTTGTCAATGTCTGAGGTACATCCTGGAGGAAATGTTGTCTTTGCATTTAATAGCTTTTATGGGCTTTGCTTCCCTGGATATATCTGACTGCTTCTTGAATCCACATACATTTTTAGCTTCTGCAAAATTCTTTGCCAGGCTATATTTCACAGCTTAACTCATGCCATACAGCAACTGAACCATAAAACAGTTTGGATTGGAAAGGTCTTTAAAGATCATCTAGTTCCAAATCCCCTGCCATGGGCAGGGACACCTTTCACTAGACCAGGTTGCTCAAAGCCCCATCCAACCTGGCCTTGAGCACTTCCAGGCATGGAGCATCCACAATTTCTGTGGGCAGCCTGTTCCACTGTCTCACCATGTTCATAGTAAAAAATTTCTTCCCAATCTAAATCTACCCCTTTTTTCAGTTTAAATCTGTTATTCCTCACCACTATATTCCCTAACAGAACCTGCCTCCCCATCTTTCCTGTAAGGTCCCCTTTAAGGCTGGAAGGTTGCTATGAAGTCCTCCCACAGCCCTCTTTTCTCTAGGCTAAAGAACTTTTTTTTTCCCCTTTGCTCAAAGAATGTTAGCATAATAGTCTTTACTCATATGAAAGCACCATGTGATATTTATATGCAGTGTGTTTGTTATTAATAACAACAATAGCTTTAGAGCACAGGTTTGGGTATTCTCTTGGCCTCTTACTTCATTTCCTGTATATAAACAATTAAGGATAGAGTAAGTGATGGTGACATTTAGAAGACAAGTTTTGAAAGGCTTACATGCCATGACTTGGAGCTGCAGAGCTGTGTGAATTCTGCAAATTTCCCAGGGCTGTGTCAGTGAAATAACTTGTATTGACTTTCTCTGTAACACAAAACAGCACTTTTTGAGCAGCACCCACAAATTCGCCGTAGCACTCTCTGTGTTTGTTTTAATCACGATATATGCCAGACATTGAGTCATCATTTGCTAAAGCACATAAAATGGTATTCAATCTTTATGCTTCCCTAGCTGTACAGTTTGCAGATTATTGTTTTACTTGTTCTTAGGTGATTATCTTACCCATACAATATTACACTGCATAAAACTGCTTCTCTTCATAGGAAATTGAGTTTGCATTGTGATTCATACTTGCAATTATTGTTTAAATACTTTCAATGACTCAAAATGACACAGTTAGTAAAAAAAGCCAAACCAATCTCCATGGCTAACACAGCTGCCCCTTGCCTTGAATTTTTGATAACCTACACTAGCATGGCAGTCTTGTGAGAATAATCTCTCTGGAACTTGCTCATACTTCTTTCTTCTCTGTGGTCATATAAACAGTGACCATAAATTCAGATGGGAAAGACCTCCACAAAGTACCAACTTACACAGGGATGGCTGTGGCATTCAACATAGCTGGAATTTAGTGCACTAACATTTCACCTCATGTACTTTTGTCACATTCCTTTAGTGTCTAAGTCTAGTTTCTCGGTAGGCAGATTTCTGAAGACTGGAGATGCTCCTCTGTAACACAGTTTGAGTCACAGTCTGGTATTTCTGTAACATGAAGGCCTTGTTCTGATCAGCTTAGCTGATCAGTCTGGTGCACTTCTAGCTTTTGTGTAAGCACAAGCATTTCAGAGAGTTTGAATGCTGCTCTATCAGAGAACTTGTCCCAACTGGAGCCTTAGAAGAGGGATTTTCCTCCAGGAGAAGAATAATGGTGTCACCTCTACTGGCCTTGTTGACCTCACAAGAGAAGAAAACCTTTGATCAGTAAGTGCTTCTCCATGGGAAACAATCTCATTTCATCACAGAGAGAAAATTAAAAGCCAGGGCACTGATTTGTTTTGGTCTGCTGTTTTTCTCCCTTTGCATGGATCAGCTGCAGTGTGGCTCTAATAAGCTTCAAACAGTGTATGTGAGCTTGGTTTAGTGTTTAAAAGCATTGGCAGCTCTGTACTTCCAGTGAGTGAAGTGTAAATGGAGAATGGTATTTTCCTTTGGCAGGAGAGATGACATAGGAGGACTGTGCTAGATCCTGAGAACCTGATCAAACTGCTGCTGGATACAGTCCCATGACTTACTGGAACATCTTCACAAAAGGGAACCCAATCTTAAAGTGAAGGTTTCAGTAGTTTAAATCATCATCTTTCCTCTTCACAATCTGTTCTAGTGCAGTGAAATTGTTCTTGGAGAGTAAAAATTGTTATAAATCTCACTGGGAGAAAATGACCTTAGGCTTGTAGTGGTGATCTTTTTCAGTGGGAGGATTTGGAACCAATTTTTCTAGATAGTGTGAATATATTAAAAGAATACTATATATTTCTGGATATAAAATTCCTAATGACTGCAATTTGGTGAAAATCTATCTGAGTTTCAAATGAAACTGTGGAATTAAAATTGCAAATCCATTTGATTTTTATTTATTTTCATATATGCCCCTTGCTTCCACTCCAACAGTATGAAGATGTAAAACTTCTGCTAGTTACAGATCAATCTCACTAAGCCTTTCTCCAATTCTGTGGCTGTTTCTGCATAGAAATAGGCTCTGAGCACTGACAAAAATTCACTTTTAAGCTTGGAGGAACACATCACAGTTCTAGCAATAATGTGACTACTAAAATATTTGATTGTTTTATGGTACAGATGACATTGATTATACAAAGTTAGTATTTTGAATGAGGCACAACAATCAATACTTGAGTTCCAAATGTCAATATCACAGGTCTGCCCAAGAGGTTTTAATTTGGTTGCATGGAATGCTACTCTCTAAGAAAAAAAGAAACGCAAAAGCAAGGTTTAAAGTGCATAGCAACTAATTGAGAAAATAGCAAGCATAATCAATTTTTTAATAAAGTTCATTGACCTCAATACATATTTAGCATTATTTAATTATAGATTTTATGCTTTGATAGCAGTTCTTTGTAACATGAAACAATGGCTCTACTGACATGGGTCATGCAGTAGTGGGGTCCCACACTTGCCACTCCTTTCTTCCACTCACTCTGCCATACATAGCATGGATGTCTGGACTGTCTAAAGCACGCTGTCTTTTATACCTGTGATCTAGCAGGATGAGTGGCAGCTTTCCTGAATTCAACCTGTGCGAGTGACAGCTTTACTTCACAAGGTGACATGTACCTAATCTGATTTATTTTGTAGCTACGTGTTTGTAGTTTCACACACCCCCCCTTTTTTTATTTCCAGCTTCCCATAAAATAACTTTTACACATGCTGTCCAGCTGTAATGGAGATGTGTGAATAGGTAAGAGTGGTGGGAGAAGCCTCCATCATTCACTCCATGCTCTGAGCAGATGCAGGGTAACCAGCTGTGTGAATCCACCCTAAGGCTATTGATTACCCTGTCACTGTTACAAACTGTTTACACATTATCTCAAGTGGCTCTGCCCTCAGTCTCAGGTTGTTCCTGCTACCCAACCAAACACAAAGAATGACTCTTCTGCCAAATGCTCTTTCATTCCATGACGGATTTCAGAAATCCATCAACAGCTATCGTGCCTGGTGCTTCTTGGGCTTGGCCCATGCTCTGAGCTGTCCTACAAGTTTCATAAGTAGTAATGTTTATATCTGTAAAAAAATGTGCATGGTTTGTGCATGGCTTATAATAAATAAGACAGAGCAAGCAATGCATTATAGTGCAATAGCAGCTGGTTTCACTGCTGTGCATTGTCAAGATGACAAACTGCAAGTTATCTATCACACAATCTCATCTGTCAATCTGTTAGTCCTCGTTATCATTACTGGATGCAACTCAAACACAAAATGAAATACAGTCAGGAGTGCAGGAGTTATCAGTGCTTGATCTGATGTCAGGTTTTGGGCTTATGTGTATTTTAGGTTTCATATTTTTTCTGTAACACAGAAGAATTTTTCCACAGAAAAGACTCTAAGAATGCAGAAATTCATATATTGGATATCTGGAGAAGGGATGGTGCAGTGGAGCCCTTTTTTAAATTTTCATATAAAATAAACTTATTTTAAACGAAAAAATCAAAACATCTCATGTAAATACATAACTTATATTTTCCCTTGCTTATCTCAAAACTCATATTGAGAAATAGGTAATTATTTTACTATGACAGACACTATCACTAATGATCTTTACACATTTGCATGTATACACAAAAGAATCAGACCCTCACTCAAGCATACAGGTACATAAGTTGAGTACCTAAGAGTTTATATACCAGTTAGACAAGAAATCTCTGTTCCTTTAGTTTATCAGTGACATGTGAAAATTTTTTAATGCACTGTTCTGCATACATTTTTCCATGCCCCATTTGAAAATTAGACAAAACAGGACATGTGACAAATTTTTGGCCTTCCCTCAACATTATCCTGCTGCCTTGAACTAGGAAAGCATAGATTGTCTGATGCTGAGAGCTGAGTTAACTCTGGGAATTGAAATTTTTCAGCATCTGTAACAATTCAGGAATGTTACTATCAGACACACATAATGATTTAGGCATTTCTGACCCATTGCCATGTAGACTTCTGTAATTGCTAGCACTATAAGGCCTTTCTCCTGATGAGTAATGAGGTCTTTATCTCTTCCAAGAGGAACAAAAAGAAAAAAAAAATAATATTTGTCAAATAAATAGTGCCATATTGGTCATAAAACAAATAATTACCATTTAATTAAAAGAAAAGCGAATGACACTGCAAATTTTGGAGCTAAAATAGAATTTCTTCTGGCTGACACTGTTCATAAATTAGTCTACTATAACTAATTGCAAAATCAGCTTGTCACTAAAATGCAGAAAAAGCTTTATCTACCATCTCCCCTTCATCTACCAGGGGGATGCCTCCCTCAGCACCATCATAATTACTCATGTGAAAAAGCAGAAATGAATAATAGCCTGAGGGCCGTGATAGGATCTTCAGTGTTGTGATAAAACACCTAGTTTGTGCCCCAGGGAGGCAGCAAACCTCCCTGAAAAGAAGGTCCTGTCTGCAAAAGGGCACTTCTGTCCCACACAAGAGAAAATCACCAGTCACCAAAACTCACTGTTGTTTCTTCTGGGAGCTGGTTTGTTGCAGGTTTTGTTGTAAGGGGTTGGTCTCTCTGACCTTGGCAAGAATTCTTGCATAGGTTCCTCCTCTACCTCATGTGCTTTGTCTAAGGTACTCAGAGCCCCAGACCTACTCTGTAACAGTATCTTAGAGGGTGAGGAGAGCTTCCCCTTTCTGCGTTGTGCTGTAGCCTTCTTCCACCTCTCTTGACCCGTTGTAGAGCTGCCTTTCTCCTGGCACAAAGCAGATCCTGAACGTTTTTCCATAGTGGCCATGCTGAGTTGGCTTCCATGCATCAGAGATGGCAGAGTACAGCTCCATTGACCAATCTCTCTCTGGCACATTCTGGAATTCTGCTTGGTTTGCCACCTCTTCCTGCAGCTCAGCCACCAAACAGAGAAGGTCATCAGCTTTCTTGGAATCACTTTCCACCTCTCGGAATATCCCTTCATACATCCCAAAATCAGAAGCCTGGATGGTCATATGCTCAAGCAGCAGCTCTGTCTGTGTAGCTGCATTGTTTCTACTAGGTGCTAAAAGCTCAGGAAAAGCAAAGGACACTGCATTTTCCTGGGTGGTCACAATGCTGCCAACAACTACTTTCCGCTGCTGGGCACCTGCTCACTGCAAAATGTAAATGTAATGTAAAATGCAAAATGTAAATGTAAATGTTTGCCTGTTGCAGTCTCCTGGGCTGATGCATTTGGCTTGATTAAATATCCTGCACTGCCAGTGCAGGCTCTGCCTCTTGCTGTTTCTACCCATCCATGGGTTTCTGTTTTTCAGGGAATAATTTCCCTGTTTTCTTAAGTCTCTACTTGTCCATGAGTTTCCTGATGTGACCTCTTGCTGCTGCTTTTTGCCTCTGCTGCTCTGATTGCTGTGGTATCTCTTGCAATCTGCTGGGGTGACAGTTTTAGGGAACTCTATTCCTTCCTTGCATAGGTATACTCAGCTCCTAAATTCCACAGATTTTCTTCATATTTGAGACCAGCAATTCAAAGCAAACATGGAACCAAGTCCGTTGTTCTTTCCCAAATGACTCAAAAGATTCTGTGCCTGTAGGTAGCACAATATGAATTTCCTTTAGTGATAGCCCTTTCTGAAAACTGTACTTAGACTGACTTCAGGAGCGTCAACAGTTTTGCTTCAGCCTGCAGTTTGCTCAGAGCTGCATCACTTCCCCAGGTAAAAAAAAAAGCCTAATGCCAAACACAATTTCACCCAGGTTGACAAGTCCTAAATGATCAAAGACCATAATGTTGTGATTGTAATCAGCAAATGAGTACACTGGGTGAGGATTGTATAAGGCTCAAATGAATTGAATACACTTATAAAACTAAGAAAGACAACAAAGCCATCTTTCTGGGATTCTTGTATCTTTGCAATATGCATTTGTTCTGATGAGATGTCAAAGCTTATGTACATGCAAAAAAAAAGGGGTAATTCAGCAATAATTGCATACTACACAGGATATATTGTGTGTGGTGGGGGATAAACAGCTTGTGAATCAATAAACCATGAGGCTGCAGACTGAGTTATGTATTGATTTATGACCCACAGCTCCAAGTTTACTTCACATCTATTGCAATTATACCTTCTGGATTATGCTTCATTTAAGAGGTAAGGAAATATATCATTTCATACCAGGAAACATGCTGTCTGCATGTTGATAATATTTCTAAAAGTTAGATACAATTTTGCAGCTGGATACATTTTGGTGAGGTGTGACATTCAAAACCTAATGTTCTGTCTGCTTGACTTCATCTTAAAAAGCCTCAACAAGACACACCACAAAAGATTTGCAGAACAAACCTATTAGGCTCCATCAAATCATGTTACCAACCTTGACCTGTGCAGTTTTCTGTGGAACATGACCTCTTCAAACAGCCACCATGAATTCTGCATGGGTTAGCAGCCTGTTCTGTGGGAGACATGAGGGACAAAAGGCAGGACTTCCATACAGGACACTAGACAATTATGTGGCAAGCATTGTGTTTTCTGGGACGTATCTGAAGCAGATGTGCTCTAGAGCACTTCTCAGATTATTTGTATCCAAGAGTTTCTAGAGGATTCTTCAGGTCTGGTAAGACAACACTGGATGAGGAAATGGTTGTGTGTGAAGGGGAAATCTTCCAACCAGCTCCATGGAGCAGTAAACTGTTGAGAATGTTGGTTTGTTGGGATTTTGTCCTTTTAATACTTTTTTTCCCCCTATTATATGAGTCCAGGAGCACACAGGAAACAATTCTCTTCTGCACACTGATGGCTTGCTTTGGGATTTACAGTTCTGCAGGAAGAGCATGTCTCTGCTACAGGAGGGTGTAAAGAGTGTGGTACAAAAGCTAATGTCCACCCAGGGACAGAACCTCATAGTGGCACCTACTCATGTTCCTTCTCTGCATTGCCCACTGCAGCTCCTGTGTCACAGTCATCTCATCTGGAGCCAGAGGTCATGGAACATTTATTCTTAATACCATAAGAAAAGATCATTAGTGGAGTACTCAAATTCTTAGCTAAATCACTCTGATTCTCATGGCAGTAATTCATTTCAGTGAAAATGTTTCCTTGAAACAATAAAAGAATTATTCTCCTTCCTTCACAAGTACAACGCTTCAGCCATGTCTTTATAAATCTTTCAATTGCTTTGTGACCTGTCAGAAGCACAATTTTGGTCACCAACAGCCTGAACCTACCAAGTGCTAAAAGTCTTTTCATAAAGTTCTAAAAGCCACGCAGAGCTTCATTGTGAATACCTTCTCCTGACCATGTAGAGTCCACAAGTTGTCCAAAAGAATTATAAACTCTTTAGAGCACTTTGAGATATGAACATTGTCCAGTGGAAATCATGCTAGCATGTGCCAGTGTTTTGGCCACACGCTGTGAGGAAGAGCATGTCTGCATATTTATTCACAGAAGAGAAAAGAGTCAGCAATGGGCTCTGGGAGTTGAGAATGGTCTGTATTCATTGGCATAGCCTGCCATAAATGTTTCCCCTTGTCTTGGGCCCACAGCACCAGTCAGTGCAGCCTGGCTTCACCAAAAGACTTTACAACCCTGTATTCCCTGTTCATGTCTTTTAATCTTGTGTTTGTACTGGAGAGAACATTTTTGTTCCCTTTGCCTCAGATTCTAAACTGTGTTATAAACAATAGGAACACTGTAGTCACATTTTCAGAAAATATGCAGGGGGATATAGCAGGATTTTGCTTCTATATTTTCTTTACATATTGCATTACTTACAGTCAACCATTACATTTGCAAAATGTATTGTCATATACATATACTACTTATAGTCAACCATTACACTCTTCCTCACAGTGGTAAGATACAGTTGTGCTCTACTGAGGTATGGCAAATATTTGGCTCTTGTGCCCTTCTCCAAGTAGTGTCACTAATGTTACCCTACAAGCAGCAGTAAGATGCTTTTTTTCTTAAACATTTGGACTGCAAATACTGGGGAGGAAGAGGAAGGTGTTTATAATGGATAACTTTACTCTCTCCCCTGAGTCATCTGTTCTGTATTTTTCTGGACTCCCAAGCAGGGACGACATTTCATGAGATTGGATCACTTTTTATGAATTGGGTAAAAGGAATTTATCCTTGGGGCAGCAGAGGAATATACAAAGCCTTTTATCCCCTGACATGTAGGGTACAAGACAGCCTGTGTTGCCACTGAAGCCATGCACTTCACTGCTGCCTTGTTGCTGTAGCAATTTCTCTAGTCCTGCTGCAGGTTCTCATTTTAAACTCTCATTTTGAAAAGATATAAAGTAAGAGCTGTTAGCGATGTGCCCTTGTTGCTATGAAGATTTTGTGGTTCTATTTTTTTATTTTTATTTTTATTTTACTCTGTGCAGGGCAGAGGAATTCTTACAGCTTTAATTACAATACAATGACAGCAGACTATAACCTTGCATTTTAAACATGATATAATTATATTAAGTTTAGTGCCACTATCATGGTTAAATTATTTAGTTCAATGCCTGAAGTCAACAGTGTCTACTCATTGCCATTAAAAATGGAGAATAACTCAAGAACAGCTTCATGGTGCCACAAATAAATAAAGTCATTTGCTACAAGTTATTTTTCATTTCAGCAGAGACACTAGTCTGAGAGCAGATTTTTAAGGGCAGAGGGCAATATGAGAAGTATAGGGATGAAAATAAATTCTATCAGGCTTAAAGAATTATTTGCTGCAAATAAAATACAATTTTCTGTCCCTAATAAATTCAGCCTCTCTCACTCACTTTTGGTTAAGTAAGTGTGTTCAAATGCAAGTATTTACTTCACATAGAAGAATTTAGGGTGCCAGCTGTAGCATATATTTGTTTCTCCTTTTGATCAGCATTTTGAAGGTATGAAAATGACTGTGCTACAGCTACCTCTGAAGAAGCACACAATTCTCTGATTTATATCTCACGTGAACTTACAGGCAACAGTTGAGTGACTATCATTAGTATTTCAAAAGCACCAAAACAACTCAGAAATAAACTTTAGTTTGTGGACAAGATACAAGTTCATATGCTGTCTTGGCAGATTAAACCATTTTATCCATTGGTTAATGGTTACTTGCAGCAGCCTTCCAAGCTGACTCTGTTCTAAATGATAGCTGAAATACATGCAGTGTATTCCAATAACTTGGAATTAAAGCCATCAGATCTGAGATGATCAGGTATAATCTGGGAGTTCTGGCATTAAACAGAGGCCGTTAAATATTTAGTGGAATTCAGGAAAAGGAAAGAAAAATGAAGGTAATCTTCAAAAGTTTTGCAAACTGAAAGCAGGTGCTTTTCTGAGCAGGTACCAGGATAAATGACTGCAGGGAGATCATCCAATTTATGTGGATTTTAATAAAGTCATGGGAGCTATTTCTTTATAATTCACATCTCAAAATCAATTTCCGTAGTAAAGCTCTGAGGTGTGCTGGGAAAAAAGTTGATTAATTGTAACATGGTAGTAAATTAAAGAAATTGCAATATAATCTCTGGTCAGGTGTTTTTTAGTGAGAGATTTGCATCTTTCCAGTGAGAGGCACAGTCTTTTATAAGCTCGGTTTTTATTGCATTTTTTTCTCTTATAATAAACTTAGAATTCACAGGACTGATCATATTAGAAAGGGAGTTCCTTTAAAAAAAAAAAAAAAAAAAAGAGAATGGAAAAACAATGCAAAATTAATTAAGCAATCAAAGCCAGTGTCAGCAAAAACTGAAGGAAATTTGGGGAATATGTATATTTCTATTTGTGTAAATAAACAAGCTGTGGCATATGCATTCTTGGTGGCACAATTTCAGGGTAAAATAGACCATTTCTGAAATTAAATTAGGCTGTGGAACACTTCTCATATTATGCATGAGCCCTTCAGAGTTTACAGAGATGAAATTTGGCCTCAGTTTATCAAATCAAAAGGTGAGTTAAAAAATGTGTTGCAAATATCTAACATTTTCATATCTCTCTCCAGCACCTACACAAAGGTGTCTGACTGAGCTCCCCTTCAAGACTCTTTGGGATGTGTCTAAAAATCACTGGGTTGAGTATGGG
Source organism: Taeniopygia guttata (assembly GCF_048771995.1). Lineage (NCBI taxonomy): Eukaryota > Metazoa > Chordata > Aves > Passeriformes > Estrildidae > Taeniopygia > Taeniopygia guttata. The sequence continues at coordinate 55,499,324 of NC_133028.1, forward strand.
CCTTCAGATTTTGCACTGTTATGACTGATTTAATAATTTACAGCATCAAACTATGGTTGTGGAGACCACACTACAGCTCTTTGTTAAACATATGCATTATATTGCAAAGATACAGGAAACACAGGAGGCTTTTAGTAGTGTGATATCTTACATTGATGTTTAATCTATTCACATCCCAAATAAAATCTCTAGTCAGGAGCTGTATTTCACATAGATAATGTTGTGCTGTCTTGATGGTCAAGTCTCTCTTTTCTTGCAGATATTTTTATAGACTAGACTGGACTAGACAAGCATATCTCAATGATCCACAAGGATCATCAAGTCCAACTCCTGGACCTAAGATATAGTCCAGGGATTTTGGCACACTTGACTTGTTTACTTCAAAGATCCTGGGGGATTTAGTCTTTGTACCAAACAATCACACATTTGCTGGTTTTATGGAGACATGAACATTAGTATCTAGAATAGGCATTATTTTGACTGTACCTGATGAGAACTCGTAGTATTCACCATAAAGTTGTTCTTGACAGTATTGGCCAAGATGGTAGTGTTCTAAAATTGAACAAATTCAAAGCAATTTAGCTTCAAGCCTTCTTCCTCCCTTGGCACCTGGACTCCCAGAATTATACAAAGCCTCAATTTGTGGGTTTGTTTGGTTTTTTTTCTGTACAATCCAGGCATAGTCATTATGGGGCCTTCCAGTTGGAAAGGCAACACACAACAGCAAGGTGGACAATAACCATACTTTGGAGCAGTACCACAGTGGCAAAATATCTCCAGGGTTTAAGGAATCCATCATCAACAGGAAGAGAGTCACGCCTTTCCTGTCATGTATCCATTGTCACTACCAATACAAGGTACACAGTGGGGAGAGAAGTGACTGCTTTGTTATTTGCCCTTGGTTTGGACAAGTTTCTGAAATGCTGGTAGCCTGATTTATGGGTCTGTTCTCAACTGGAAACAATTAGATCATCAGATGTGCATCTGGCAACTTGCAGAGTGAGTTCATTTTTCTAACCCTTCTTTTAGCTGCAGGAAGTACTGCAGATAGCTTGGGAATAGCTTGGGAGAAAGACATAGTTATGATATGAGATACTTTAAAAAATGTTTGAGAATCCAGACCTGGAATTTAAAAAAACTAACCAACTAAACAAAAACCCAATAAACCCCAAGCCCTCCTAGATATAATGTATACTCATAGACTCTATTATCAATAATGAAACATACAGCCTAGCTAACACAGAGCATAAGAAAACATTGCTCGTATCATTTTGCCTCCAGGAAAAGGGGGGAGAAAAAGAATACACACACAGAATAAATATGTAGAGAAAAAGGATTCTCTGAAGGCTTAAAATCTCTGTTCTGTGCCTCACTCTCAATCTTTTCTGCTGTGTTTGTGATTCAATATCCTGTTCCCTTTCTATATCCCAAGACACTACAGATGTGAGTATTATGTTTAATCTGCTTGCAGGGTTGCATTTTTTTGTCACTTAAATGTGACTTTTATCTAGTCTGATTGTATTTTTGCTTTGGTAGGAGAGGGAGGTCATACCCAGCCCTGCTGAAATGCCATCTACAAATGGACCCAAGTTTGTAATCTGCATGGATTAGACCAAGGTGTAAATCATAGGATCATAGGATCATAGAAACATAGAATCACAGAATCATACAATCATAGAATCATAGAGTCATAGAATCATAGAATGGCTTGGAAGGGACCTTCGAGATCATCTAGTCCCAAGCCCCCTGCTGTGGGCAGGGACACCTTTCACAAGACCAGGTTGCTCAGATCTCTATCACAAAAAAAAAAAAAAATAGTTTTTACTAATTAGCAATTACTCTGAAAAATCAAAGTTCCTATTATGTGCTGGCTGGCAGTACCTCCAATGAACAAATCCCCAGCATTGCCATCCATGCAGTTTGGGTGAAAGTTCAAGCTGAAAAAGCACATCCCTTCACAAAGTGTTCTGAAAGGAAGGATTTATGAATATTCATTGTATGCACATGTCCAGCTTGGTAGTGATACATTGCAAAATTGCTATTTTTGTCCTGAGGGGAGGATTGGGAAGCATTGCAGTAAATAAGAGTTGGTATGCATTAAATCAGGCCTCACCAGAAATGAAAAGGAAAGAAAAATGAGGAATTAGCCATTCAATGAGTAAAACAGAGATCCAGGAGGAGCAAAATTGTTAACTATTAATAGATAATGTCCTGAAGCTTGAACCATAGGAAGGCAAACTCAGGTATCAAAGATAAATGTTAATTCTGGAATTCTCAAACTCTTATGTGCTGAGATGTACAATGAAATATCCTTTCAAGGGAAAATTGCAATATATTATGGCAAAATATTCAATACCCCTTTGTATAAAAAAATAAGCAGGTTCAGCCTCGGAGTTTGCGGCTTTCGGGGGTCACTTGCGGCTGTCCCCCGTCCCTCCCCGGCCCCCCGGGACCCCTCTGGCTCGCTGTCCCCTCAGGGGACTGGGGTTTGCCGCGGTCCCGCTGCACTGGGCTCATCAGGCAGCGGCTGGGTTAGCACGGTCCGAGCGGCGGTGCGCCTCGGTCGCCGCAAGGAGTCGAGATAAAGAGACGAAGAGAGGTCAGTTGTATGCAGTCCAGAAAGATTGTATTGCCTGAACGGTTGCAGGGACAAAAGACCCTGGGCTACTGCTCAGATACAGTTTTATACAGCAAAATTAAGAGATAAGGTCTAAACAATAGAGACAGTGTTCAGCATGGGCCCATCAGAACCTCCCCATGGGTCAGGTCCAATGGGAACTGCTCAGGGGTGGGGAGAAGGGGGTTTACATAAAGATGCTGAAGCGAAACTTTCCCGAAACAATGGGGCATACATAAATGTATCTTTTCCTCATACCTAAATGTATCTTTTCCTCAGTTTCCAATTCCCAAGGCCTTTCTAAATCCCTTCCTCCACACTACCACGCCAGCGCGATAGCAACAGGAGTTAACATTTTTGGGGAAAATTATGGGATTGGAATAAAAAGAAAGTGTTCTAGCTGCTAATCACAAACAGTCAGGAATGAACCTTCCCCCAGAAAACTTGCTGAACTATCATTGCTAGGACCTTGAGGAAAATAAGATGGTCACAATTTCTGACACTTGTAAGGGCCATCGGGAGACTGAACTCACTAAAAGGCTCAGCTGCAGGATATGCTATGCATCTCTAAGGGGCTTTTGTGCTAGAAGACTTGTCATCTGGAGGCCAATTTCAGAGTTTTTTTCATCTCCTTTCTGATATAAAAGACCAGAGAGAGCTGCTTTTCTCATCCATGCCTCAGACATTTGCAGAATAATTTTGCCTACTTGTTTCACTAAGTGTGGATCTGTGAATGGCTGAATTTGTCCAGTCCTGTACCCCCAGGCATATTCTCCTTGCACACAAATACATCAAATTTCTGTGTTATTCTGCAGATTTGGGAGGGACATTCTCAGGGCTCTGAGAATGTTAGTTAGTTTTCAGGTTAATTTTCTTCTGCTTGGCACACCTAGAACAAAAGTTTCACAAAATTAAGGGGTTTTGTAACAGGAGTAAGATTTGGTTGAACAGTTTTGGTTGGTGGTATTGTACCTTGCACCGTTTCTCAGTAGCTTTAAGTTTGAATAAAAGTATTTCAGCTGGCAGGTATTTTAAATATAAGTCTTTGAGGCTCTGCTTCAAAACCACAACAGCCTCTGTCCCCATCTTAACAGCTCATGACCCTGGCTGCTTGAAATGCTGCGACAACACACTCACTGCTTGGGTTTCTAAGAGAAAGACACTATGCCTTTGAAAATTTATCCCTTGAGCACTTGATGTGGAGGCCACTTCTTACCAAAATGAAAATGAAAATGTTAATATTTGAAAAAGGAGCTCAGTACTTCTCTGTATTTCCTATTGGTGGGAACGAAATGTTCCTTCACATCCCAAATGCCAGAGCACTTTTCCTACTGTGAAGCATGGAGTTGTCACTACTGCTATGATGCAGTGAGATACTCAGAAGAGAAGAAAGGAGAATGGTACAGTGTGATTGAAGAATTCAAAAGATGTTGTATGCCTAAGATGCAAAACCATCATAGTGGAGAAAACTTCTTTTGTCAAAAGCTTTGTCTTCTAGTGAGAAGATTTGTACTTTTTCCTATCCCCTCACTTTTGTAAAAGCAAATATCCAGTTAAGGGCAAAGAGACATTTTGTGTTTTCTAGCTTGTTGAACAAGGTGTATTTATTTAGGGTCAGTATGAGTAACCCTCTTCCTTAGCCAACTCAGATACCAAGGAAAGCTCCCTCTGTGGACTGATGTCACATTTGTTTCTATGGAGCCTGACTAGATTTGACATTTCCAAATTAAATATTTATTTTCCCTTTCATCTCACCTTATAACCAGTCATGGGACTTTAAAAAGCTTGATTGCTAACTAGTAGGGGGAAAGATATCTTGGATCAAAAATTGGAAAACTTTTCTTAGGCACTTACGCATTCTCCAATTTTCTTTCTTGGAATGTTTGCATAATTAAGACACTTCAAAAATAAACTTGAAAATAGCAATATTTATATTTTGAGAGAGTTTGGAGAACAGGGCAAGAGATTTCCTTTTGCAGGAAAACAGAAAAAAGCAGCTCAATGGAGACAGGGTTGAAAGCTTGGAAGCAAAACAAAAATTTATATGGGCAATCAGTTGTGCCTCTTCTTGATTTGCTGCTATTTAAAACTGCACGCAATGTTCAAAATTTCAATTTTAATTCTATTTAGAGTAGGGCAGGAGAAAGAAGGGAGGAAAAGGAAACTGAGTTTGACAAAATGCAAGGCAGTATCAAGGTGGAAAGCTTGGCCACGGAAATGGGAGGCAAGAACTTTCTAGGCTGCCTTCACTGTCATTGGATTTGAGAGCAGACACATTGTTCTTTTTCATAGTTGAACTCCACACACTGGCTACATGTCTACTTGCTGGGAATGGTAATATGAATTTGTAAACTATGTTGCTGGGAATATGAAATAGTCAGGAATTCAGATGACATTCCTAACACAGTGATCCTGCTCATCAGTGGATGCAGAGTGACAACATTCTTTATCTGAAGGCCTTGAACATCTTCTGAGATCTGTCATCAAGGAAGAAGGTGGAATGGAGCAGAAAAAGAGTGTGTTCTGGTTTGAAAGCAAAACCAGTGAGAGACTCCAAGTCAGAAATACAATTTATTGGGAAAAGGGGAAAAGAACAAAAAATACATGCAATAATACAAAGGGAAAGACTACTGACAAAGTCAGAATACAACCTGGCCAGCATGCTGATAGCAGTCCAAATTGGAGTAGCTGCAGTCCTCTTGGGATGGCAGATGTAGTTGCTGTGTCTTCTCAGAGAACCTGTGAAAAGGCTGACCCTCTGTCTAGAAATCCCCAGTTTTATCCAGGTTGGAATGCCTAGCTCCTCCCCCCTGGGCAGAGCATCTTACAATGGGTCATTATGAGTCACGAGGTGTGTCCTTAATCACCTGCTCCTGGACAGTGTTATCTCTGAGTCATGTGGCAAGGCATTGATGGGGCTATTAACAGCAGATAAGGAAAACTGCCTCAAGGCAACTCCTACTCAGATGGTAAATAGGAAAACGTTCTTTTTTAAATCTTGGACAGAGTGAAAAAATGGTTCTTATGCACTCTGCCAAAATGTGCCTTTAACTTTGAGTTGCACTGTAATTCAGTGCCTCTGGAAGCCTCCTCTAAGTGTCCACAGTGCTATGTGGATGTTCCAGGACAAGTGGTGGGGACAAAGATGATATGGAAAGTGAAAGAGCAGGCTGAAATGTGTCCTTGTTATTATTTGCTTGCTTATTGTTTAATGAAGTCTGGATTTTTTTCAGCAATTCCTACTTTCTTACTGTGAGCCCTCAACTCTAGACAGATATCCTTACTAAAAAAGTGCACTTTTTTCCTTCAGAAAGAATTATTTTCATTAATGCTGAGAATACTTTTTAGAAGGTTGTTATTTTGTTGAATTTCTTTTTGCTCTTCTGGCTTAAAAAGAAAAAAAGTACATTCCAAGTCTTTCCCACATTCAACTAATTTTAAAACATTGATTTTTACAAAGCTAATTTTACAAATCTAATTTTACAAAGCCTTATTATTTACCAAGAAAAAAAAAATCTCATCTCCTGCTGCTTTGTAGAAAGTAGAGTGACAAAGTCGGTCAGCTGTTATCTCCAGGCATATCTGAGTCTTACCTCATTAATAGAATTTTTGCCTCAGTTTGTATCTTATAATCTAGACTCTCCCTGATGTTAACGATAATATTTCTCTCTTAACAACACTTACGGCTTCTATCCAAATCCAAAACCTACAGTGCACTCTATGGACCCCTAACAGGATCTGTTCCACTGCCCTTCTCTAGAAGTGATCTTGACCAAATCACTTGTGTTATTTCTTCCCACCCCCACTTTGACATTTCTTTATTCATTGCCTTCCTTCAGCTGCTTACATTTTTTTCCATCTGTGTTTTAAGACCAAGCATGAGGAGTTTTTATGTACAATCTACTGCACATCTGCTTAAAGATTTTCTTAACTCCTGTGAGCTTTGGTATTAAGAAACTGAAATCTGAGGCCAAGACAGACTGTTGAGAAGAGTACATGCAAGATGATCTCTATATGTAAACAAATTAATTTTGTTTATATGCTTGTCCCTCTCATTAACTGATGAGCTGTATATTAGGATAAAGATGGTCAAAAATTTCCTGCCTACATATCCACAAATCCCATGAACATCCACAAGTAAAACATTTAAGTAGAGGTGTTTTGATGTATCTTGGCAATTTTATTGTGTTTTAATTCCTCTTTATTACATTAATGCTTATAGGCTATTTGGGAATCTAGACCCCTACAGTGAAACTGGGAAGATGTTTCATCCCTTGGAGAAGTTATACTCTCTGAGAAATGCCATCCAGGCTGACAGAATGTTTATAGATAGAAATCATCACAATCTGTAGACATTTTTGTTTCCCAAGGAACAGCATTTGTCACTTGAATGGGTGGCAGAAACGAGGTAGTGAATCTACTCATAGCAAACTTTTTCCTTTCTAAAACAGACAGAGAAAATCTTGAACTTTGTGGCACATAAGGAGTGCAAAGATTGGCCAGTGCTGTGGCACTCGGCATCATCCCTGCACTGCCAGTCTGTGGGAGAGCAGAACATGGACAAGGGAAGGCAAAGCAAGGATAGTGCCTCTGCTGAAGCTGCCCAGCCTGTCAAAATCAGCAGCTGATATTTCCACCTAAGCTGTATGAACCCAGCAGAATCCATCTGCTGAACCATCTGTGTGATGAATCACTAAAACTACGGTCCATCTGTTGTTTCACTGCCACAAAGTTTGCAAGCCTCACTCTCACTTCATTATTTGAATATTTTTCTTTCCCTCCAGGCCTCCTCTGTGCTCTTGTCTCTCTCCTTTTCTGTATCTTTTCTGTTTTGTTCTGTTAAAATATTGCCTTTCCAATCTCTGAAATGTAAAGAAGGAGGAAGTTATGTTCCTACTGCTCTCTGGTTAGCCAGGAACAGCTTTGCACAGGGCCAAATACAGATCTGTTACGTGTATATCACCATTGCCTGTCTTCAGCTGCTCTGTACCAGGCAAGAGATGGAGGCTGTTTCACACTCCTTAAGACTCTCCCCAACATTTAGGCTGTCACATGGAACTATTAGAAGTTTAGATTGTGTGTTGACTTTTTCCTCACTCTTGAGGGAAGCATTTTTCACTTATTATTTACTTCTCAGATTGAAAATTCAACCTTGCCTTTGCTGTCTAACTAAACACAAAAGAGAGAAAAGCCCAGTTACATTTTTACCCACATGTATCTTATTTTTGGGGAAGGCTCAGCTGAAGGTCCTTCACCAGAGGACAAGCTTTGGCTGGCATCAGCCATGGCATAGTGCTGAGACAATGGATATGGGCTATATGCAGAATAGAAGGCTGATTTCTGTGCAGCAGGAAAAAAAAAAAAAAAAAAAAAAAGAAAAAACTAAAAGACAAAGATATCATCTCTTTCACGGTCCTCAGAGTCCAACCAAGCAGATTTTCCCTATTTGCTCTCAGCTTTGATGTTTAACAAGGAACAGGAGTAGGATTTAGTCCTGTGTAGAGGCATAGAAAAAAGAGGAGAAGGAGATCTTCTCATTATTTGTCATAGATTTGGATTTGCTTGGTGTGCAAGCAGACATAAGGACGGTGGTATTTAAGAAGTTTGCTGTAGTGAGCAGGTTTTTGTGCTGTCATCATTGACATTGACTCAGCCTGGGCAGGGAAAGCAGTGCTGGACAGCCCGGGCACCACTCAAGGAAAACGTGGTTTGCAGCATGCCCACATCTGTCCCCTCTTTCTGCAGCAGCTTTCCTTCTGTGCCCCTGCAGGCTCGACCAGGCAGAGTAATGTTACAGATCAGGGCAGGGGCATGCAGGCATGTCCCCATCTCTCCCACAGTTCTTGTGGGATGACAGGGTTGGGGGAGCACATTTTTGTCTAGGCTTGATCAAACTGGAATGCCTCACTGTCACTGTATCTGTCCATCCAAATGTAGAAGAGCTGCCTAGTGCTAATCCTTAAAATAGCAAGCCTGCCTTGAGAGGTGCTTGATGGCTCAACTCTATCCATGTTTAAGAAGCATTTGTACAATGCCGTTAGCAGTATGATTTAGCTCTTGGTCAGCCCTGCAGTAGTCAAGCAGTTGGACTAGATGGTCATTTTAGATCCCTTTCAACTGCTCTGTTCTATTCTGCTCTTTATAACCCATGCTCACTGAGCAAAGATGTTTAGATCAGCTGTTAGGCTTCTTCTCTGCATCCCCTTTGTCTTGAATTCCCCTTTCTCTCTAGACTTTAGAAGGACTAGAGGGACTGATCTCTTAATTTAGGCATTGAATTACATGGCTAAAAGAAGCTGGCTTAATCACTTCCCCTTGCTTTGCCTTGCTAAGGGCTTGAAGTGATGAAAAATTCACTACCTGCCACCACCAGGAGATCTTCAAATTATTAACTATATTACTAAAATAAAGAAAAAGGCAAAAACCTGAGCCTTTAATTTCAGATTAGATACAATTAGCTTTAACGTCCAGCCAGTGGATCTTGTTAGACTTTTATCTACTAAATTAAAGGACTTTCTCCTGACAGCTATCCTTTTGTACAGGAATTTATATTCCTGCAGTTGGAAACATCAGAGATTAAAATCAGAACATAGGGAGCACTGAAAAGTGTTGCACTTTACTTAGGAAAGGGTGAACTGATAAAATACCCAGGCTGATGTGACCACTTTCCACAAATAAAGAGTAAATACAAGTGATGTTCTCTCTTGGAAAAAAAAAAAAAGAAAAAAGAGAGAAATAGCAGCAGCAGGATGACCCTGGGGAATAGCAATTTCTTGGCATCTTTTAAAGGACTGTATCCCTGCCCTTTCATGCCCCATTCACTTTCAGACAATGATTATTCAGCAGTTTATCTCAGGCAAGAAGCAGCGTCTTCAATACAGTAGTCAATGGAATTATTTAGTACAAAAAGGATGCTAAATGTAAACAGTGACTGGAGAAGCCCAGAAATAGGATCAACTCAATGCATGGATGAAGAAAGTTAATAAAAATCAGAAATATTGTAATATTGTATTATGTTTGGGTCCATAGATCTAGCCCAATTTTCAGAGGTACTGTTCTGGAAGGGTTAAAGGTAATGTTTCTAGGCAAACACAGAAGGGACACCTATTTTTGTTAGAATGCATATATCTGCTTAAAATATCATCCAGTATAAGCAAATTTGCTCTTTTTTATGGTTTTCTTCAGTGTCAAATTGACTTGTATCCAGCTATTCAACTGGATTGAAAATTTTTGAGTTAAAATAGCTTGAACATCTCTGTGTAGCAAGACTAGACTGTATCATTATCATTTGGAAGGAACCTAACAAGATCATCCAGTCCAAAAGCCTGATCACCTCAGGGCAAACCAAAAATTAAAGCAGGTTATTTGAGGCATCATCCAAATGCCTCTTAAACACCAAAAGACTTGGGGAATTGAACACATGTCCAAGTGAGAGGGAGAGTGAGATGTCCTCTAGGCAGAGAACTGCTGCCTTGGCAGACAGCAGAGAAAGGCTGCCTGGGGGAGCAAACACTTTTCTGTCCATGTAACAAGAACAATACAGGGAAGATGAAGGAGGGGGAAACATTGACCTGTTGAAAGATAGGACACCAGTCAAGACATGTGAAAAGGAGCATCTATGACCCTTACTCTCTCAGGCATCAAGAGCCACGGTAGGTAGGCTGTGGTGTCATGCAAAGAGTTGTGATTGTGGCACAAGTGCTAAAATCCCCAGCTCTGCAAGTAGAAGCAGGCTCAGTGTGACAAACCTTGCTGAGATCTGGTTTGCTGGTCACACATGCCAATTATGCCACCCCCTGGCACTGGAGCTGGAATTCCTGCTTGTCACTGCACTGCACCGAAATGCTGTTGTGCTTGTAGCTAGCTCAGGTGTTTAACACACCGCTGTGCAGACAGGCTGGATATTTAACACCCCTTTGTTTTTTCAATTGGGTAATTTACAGCTCAGGGTGGGAAATGTCTCAGCAAATGAATCCATGTGTTAGCTGCAGCCATCCAGAAAGACCCCTCTGGTAGCTGTTTCTTCTTGGCTTCTAGGTTTATTCTAGGCTGTTCGGTTGACACATCTGCAACGAGTCAGACCTGTCTGTATCTGTGACGTTTTTGGTATTTCTGACTCAGGGAACATAGGTGGGAGAGCAAACGCAGCCTGCAATTATGTAATCTTTCTCTTCAAACAATAAAACCAACTAATCAAACCAAAGCAAAACAGACAAACATACAAAACCTAAAAAAAAAACCCTCTGAAGTAAAATCTGATTTTACAGCCCAGGGACTTCACCTAGGCTGGTGGATACCCATGTACCAGCCCATTTTTTTCAGTTTCTCCCTGTGACAGGTATCAGATGAAAATTTAATCCACACACATGAATTCCTGAGGGAATATATTTGATTTGGAAAGCAAAAGCATTTCAGGGAATTTCTGATAAGCTCTGCTTTGAACTGATGATTTTCTGAAAGTTACTTAAACAACAGAAGTTAATAGCCTCATACAATATGCCAGCTAATTTTTTATGATAACTGATGAAGGTCAAACAGAGAGGGAGAATGTGGAAAAACAAAATTATTCACCAGAAAATATTTGAGTTCTGTACAAGCAGTCAAGTAATGATAGATCCCAGTCAGAAATAATGTAGTCATAAAAAAAGATTAATTGGATAATTTTCTTGAAACAAGTAATGTAACCAACTCTACTCCACAACCACAAAAAATAAATTTATCTCATAGTAGATGACAGCACTTTCTCAGGAAAGGTATTGTTATATAGTCAGCATATACATTTTCAAAGGACTTGACATTGGGAAAGAGCACTCTTCAAGCACTTAATATAAGTGATTTTTCTTTATGACTTTCATTTAAAATACATTATGAAAATCACTTGATTCTATTTGGCTGCTGCCAGATTTTGAATAAATTACTTTCAAGGCCCACCACAATGCTGGAAATTATTTACTATATTAAAAGGAAACATTGTCAGGGAAGCATTTGACATCAGTCACACTGGTTTGGAAGTTCACCACCATGTAAAACGTTTATAGTAGGATCATGGCATGAGACATGGAGACTGACACAGGCTCATTGCCACGGTTGGGAAAATTGTCGTCCTTACCAAACATCCATAAAACAGGTTCATATGAAGGCTCTTGCTTTATGATTGCATGTTGTGAGAAACATTTACTACAGAGTTCCCCAAAATTTAGGTCACCATTTGGATCCAACTGAGTTTTGACCTGAGTTAGAGACTGCCCTTCCAAATGGCCCATCACATTTGTCAGTGGAAATCTGCCCTTCTCTTCACCAGAAAAATTTGAGTCAGTGTAATTTTCTTATAAATGCTAGTTGGTTATCTGCAGCCTATCTGGAGGAGACCCTCACAGCAAAATATTGAGTTTGTCATGCATCTTGCTTGAAGTGTGTCCAACAGGGAAAAAAAAAAAAAAAATACTGTCTGTGAATTGTGTCTGAGAATTTTGTGATATTTAGACACTTCTTGCTACCATCCAAACATTTCTGGAAAGAATTAGAGCTGGTAAAAAAAAAAAAAAATCCACAGAAATTCTTACAAACAAGGCCAGATTAAACTAGTCCTAAATTTTCATTTAAACATTTCAAGACATGATATTCCTCCATCAGAGATGGTGCCATTAAGAAAGCAAACAGTCTGCCAGCAGAAATGTTTATAAGGAGTCATGTCTTCTTACACTTTGGAAGTAAACTGGAAGAGGAATTTTGTAAATGTTTAAGCTTTTGCAAATAGCAAAGAAAACTTAGCTGGAGGATCTGCTGCCTTCCTTCCTGATAGCTATGTGTGTGGTCTCAGGAGAACAGTCAAAGGCAGCAGCTTGCACAAGGTGCTGCCTGAGTGTGAGCCAGCCTGGGAGGACTGTAGCCTGTATGGCACATCTCTATTATTTATATCTTTGTGGGTTCAGGCATTCATTTGCAGGTCTACATAAAGGACACTGGAAAATGTTGTCAGTTGCAAGGAACTGATTGTCATCCTCTGTGTTTGCTGTAAAGCACCCCAGCTTGCATGAAGACAATTCCTTGATATAGTCTTGCTCTCCTACCCACTTCTCCAGTCTCACATTAATCTAACCCTTAAAAAAAAAAAAATCCTTTTTATCAGGTTGTACTAGGCAGCAGGAAAATTTGCTGTCTTTGTAATCTATTTATGTACAGATGGGTTCACCTAACCCAAACCAATTTATACTGGTGATATAGTATCCCACCAGTCACTGGAGGGGGGATAGGTACTTCACAAAAAAATACCTGATCTTCGGATTTCTAACAAAAATGTAAGAAGAAGTTATGCCTGCAAAGTAATGATCTTTTGGGTTTTTTTTTTCTGTAAACAAAGTGAGATTATACAAGATACTAACTACCAGGCAGCTGGAGCTGAGTAAAACCCATCTCCCTCAAGGTCTATTCCTGGTTCTCCTTCCAAACAACTCAAACATGCTGCTTCAGCTGTTGCCCCTATAAATGTGTTTCAGTGCATACAATCCCTAATTTATCTGCATAACAGGCTCTCTAAGCAAAACAAAATGAAGTACAATACCTCCTTCACCTCAACCCACAAAATTGGACATATTTTTCTCTTCTAACACATTTTGCCCACAATTTTTTAGAACGTTATCCTTGAGAACCTGAGTCCTTCCTTCACTCTTTGCAGATTTCTTTATTTATGAAAGTATTCACTTCCTGAACTCTTTGACTTTTCTGCAAAATTGATATGTATGTTTCAAATAGATTTTATTGCTCTAATCCTAGTCTTGACATCCTCATCAACTAGACCAAACAGACTTATTTCTGTGTTGAGCAGCTTCGGCCCAATGACTGTGAGGCACCATTAATTTGTTAAAAGCCTAAGACATTTTTCTCTTATGGAAATACAAACATCCTCTAGGCTTTATACCTTCAAGGCTGCTTTTTAAGCTAAAGTCTACTGCCTATCAGAGCATTGCAGCACTCTAATATCTAACAAGGATATAATGTGAAGGCCTTTAAAAAATCAGAGGCAATTTTTACGAAAGATTTTTCACTATGCCTCCTCAAATACTGTGTTTTTTGAATGAAAGGAAATTCTTGCTACCCACAAATATTTGTTCAGTGTCAATAAGATATAAAGGCAGAAGAGTCATGTCAATGGGTGAATGGAAAGGTTTCAAGGCAAAAGTATTTACTGCCTGGAAAATGAATCCTAAGGCTTTGTAAAACTAAATCACATTATGTAAACATAAATGGCACACAAACTCTGTTAAGTACCATAATTTGTTCCAAATTCTCAAATATCTTTCCTCACTGTGAGTGTTGCTCTGCTGCCCTTTCCTGCAGCTCCTAATGCCAGAGTGAGAATAAAGACTTCGCAATATGGGCACTTAGTTATAACTTATATTTATTTTTGTGGGAGCTATTCAGGAATAGTCACTAGAAGCTCTTCCATTTTATCCTTGGGAGCATGACTGTAGCTTTCCTTCTTAAAAATTGTTGCAGTACATGGAACAAATATGCTAATAGTGCCTAGTGTTCTTTACAGTAAAAGGGTATCTGACAGGATTAACAGAGAAGACAAAACAGTTGGGGTTTGTATTACCAACCTTCAGAAGGCACCAGTGAAGGGATTTCTGCAAAGAGTGCAGATCATGAGCAAGAACTTTATTCCATTCTATCCCATGCCATTATATCATGTTCCATTTTATTCCATTCCATTTCATTCAATTCCACTCCAGTCCACTTAATTTTAATTTCATTGCATTCCATGCCATTCTATGATGTTTGATTCCATTTTATTCCATGAAATTCAATTTCATGCCATTTCATGCTGCTCTGTGGTGTTCCTTCATTCCATGCTGCTCTATGAGGTAACATTCCATTCCATGCCATTCCGTGCCCTTCTGTGAGGTTTCATTTCATTCCATTCAATTCCATTCCACTTCATTCCGTTAAATTCTACAAAATTTAATTCCACTCCATTTCATGGCATTCTATGATATTTTCTTTGCAAACAGATCTATCCAGTCCTTTTGGCCCAGAGGGAAAAAAAATCCATGAAACATAAACCTCATAATTCTTTGGGCTGTGTTTCAGTAAACATCTTTGCCTTCTCCCAGACTGCTCCTTCCTCAGCTCGTTCACTGAACCCACTTGAACCCTTAAGTCCTTAGGAGATTTTTAACACCTGCTATCAGTCCAAAGAGGTCATGTCTAACTCACATCGGTAACAGATTGCTGTTACCTCCAGCAAAAGTCAGGGAGAATTGTATAGGTTCAGGGCAAGCTTCTTTACTGAGCCTTCCCCCTTTTGGTTTCTGTAGACCCCACCCCAAGTGAGCAGGACACCTCTGAACTTGATTTCCCTGCTCTCCTGATACAATTTCGTTCTTCCAGATAGCTCCTGTTTCAGCAGGCAACCATCCCTCGCCCATTTCTCTTAACTTCTAGCAAGCAGATGGCACTACAGCCAGGTTTTGGGCATCCACATACAGGCAAGCTCCTGCTCATGCACCCTGTTCCCTCCCATATCTGCAGAGAAGAGGAGATTTTGAGGGCTGCAGCTCAGTAGGACAATAATGATGGTGAAGTTCTCAGTTGCATGGGTAAACATTTGGGCCACTGGCCTTCATAGAAAGAGAGGCCTCATCTGGACTCACATACATATTTTTTCCACTCTTTATTTGGAAATGTCTCCACAGGTACACCAGAATAAGAAGTCATCTAAATATGGTGCTGCAAAGATGTATTCTCCTCTGCAGAGACCACCTGGACTTGTTTACCCATTTAGAGTGACCTAAACCATGCCTCACACTTAAATTGGCCTAATAGGGACCCTACAGCCCATTTCCCCACTCTTACAAGAATGCAAAACTATGCTGGTGCCTGTGCTATGGAAACTGCATAATGAATACTTTTGTACCTGGTAAACAATGACAGCCTGCTTTGCAAACTAGTTACAGCAATAGCTTTCAGATTTGTAAGATGATCTGTGACATTTACTTCGGTCTTAAATTGGCAATCACGAGTGAGGTGAAACAAGTTTACTCCTATAATAGATGCATATCTTTGCTTTGGTAGTTTTTCTACTGAATAAATAAATGCTTGATACTATTTCTCAGGGAAAGGGCAAAACATCCTCATCACATGCAAAATATGAAAAAAAAGAAAAAGGGAGATACAAAAAGAAGAAAAATAGAATCTTCCATCAGAGCTTTCTACTGTTTGGAAAATGGGAGATGAGTACCATAATATAATAAATTTTGCCCTTTAACAATATGATAGAAGCAAGTAAAATAATAACCTGCCTATATGCCTCAAGGAAAAATGCTACTGACTTTTAGCCCAGAGAATTGTTATTTCATGTGAGTGAAACAACACAATTCACATTCATATCCCAGGCAAAAGATCAGTTAGAAATTGGAATATTTTATTGTGTTTGTGATGCACCAGTTTCTAGAGCTGTTGAATTTGTCATTATTTCAGTTTCCTTCAGAATAACAATCAATATCCAGAATCAGAAAATGCAGTAACCATTTTTTCTGTAAGTGAAGTTCTTTTTATGTGCTTGAAAAATTCATATTGAAGTTTAGTAGTAAAAAAAAAAAAAAAAAAAAAAGCACTCAGCTTTTTGTTCAACTGTGGCTTTTTTTTCAGAGTACTCTATAATCCAAGATATGCAGCCTTCATGACTGAAAGTAACCTATCATCCAATACTAAATTTCTAGGGAAAAAAAATGTGGAAGACTTTTGTTAAAATATTCAGGGGAAGCATTCTTCTTACTGGCTACAGAGCAAGGCAGCTAACTGCTTAATTTAAAATATTTAATAAAAATATATGACTGAAATTGGGGGATGGTAATAGTTCTATGTTCAAAAGCTGAAGGGAGCTGACAAGAAATTTTGAGAGAGATTTTTACAAGAGCATGAAGTGACAGGACAAGGAGGGGTGGCTTCAAATATCTAACTGGATTAGATATTAGGAAGAAATTCTTTATTGTTACTGAAAGGGCTTGCCCAGAGAATTTGTGGGTGCCCAGTCCATAGAAATGCTCAGGGTCAGGTTTGATGGGGTTTTGAGAAATCTGATCTTTGGAAGGTGACACTGTTCTTTTCAGGGGGTTTGAAACTAAATGGTCTTTAAGGTCCCCTCCAGCACAAGCCATTCTTTGATTCTTTGAGTCTATGATTCTATGATATGCAAGGATTTTAGTGTCACAGAGGGCAGAATCCACTCTTCCATCTCCTGACAGAACAAAGTATTCTCTATCTTTGATTGCTTCTTATCTCCCTTTTCCTTTCTTTTTGTTCTGACTGGGAAGTTACCTGTTGTTAATACCATAAATTCTCAAAAGTATGTCCTTGCTAAAGTCAGACAACAAGCTCTTTATGACTCAGAAAATAAGCCTTCTGGTCATTTGGCTCAAGTGGAGCCATATGGACAATCATGGACAATCTATCTCCCAAATGGCAGTGAATTGGATAAAGAGATTCCCTCCCCCAACACTAAGCAGGAAGTGTTGACCTAATTGACAGATAAAGGATCTGGCAGGTTAAATGGATAACGAACTGATATTGTCACTATTTGTAATGCTTTTTATCTTTAAGTAAACAATCAGCAGTTCTAATAAAAAATTGAATTATTTGAATCTATTTTAAGAAAATGACAGAGTAGTTACAATTATCTACATTGTGCCAGCAGTTGTGCATAGGTCTATGTCAGTATAGTTGCCTGTTGAATACTACAAACCATTGCAATGAAAAAGCCCCAAACCAAACCAAATCACAAACAAAACAGCAAACCCCATCCAAGCAAGACTCAGGAGTTACAGTAGATCAAGCTTCACCCCACAAACCTACAGCCACTGCAGAAGAACGATGCTGATGTACAAAAAACGAAGCCATTTATGTAGAGACTTCTCCTGTAGATACTGCATACCACAGTTATCAAGGTCAGCTATGTATGAATTGCACAAGAACCTATCCCTTCCAGATATAGCTGTTATGGGACTTCTTTTTAAAGTAATCCATCTGTGCAGCTATGGTTTAAGTCTAAACCCCCTTCCTGACACTGCCTTGCAGATTTGAGGGATTCATACTTCAGATACTTGCATTAAATTTTATTTCTCAGGCCAAATTTCCTCCCATGAGCCACTGTCAAGGTCTTACAGAAATTATAACACTCATGCCTTAGCGACTGCAATTGCTGCTGAAACAAACTAATTTTTACAACTCCAATCTTCATTTCTTCTGTTTCCCTACACTCTGCATTTGACTCAGATAACGTTGTGGCAACTGCCTGGAGAAGAGAGACCTCATTGTAGGCTACAACTCCCTCATGAGGGAGGTGGAATGACAGGCAGTTATCTCTCCTCTGCGGTGACAGATAGCAGGACTTGAGGGAATGGCCTAAAGCTCTGTCAGAAGAGGTTTAGGTTGGATATTATAATGTTCTTCACCCAGAGGGTGGTTGGGTCTTCAGGGAATTGGGCACAGTCCCAAACCTGGTTAGGCTGAAGAAGTGTTTGGACAACACTTCCAGGCACATGGTAGGATTCTCAGGATTGTTCTGTGCAGAGACAGGAATTGGACATTGATGATCCTAGTGGGTACCTTCCACTTCAGGATATTCTATGACTCTGCAACTCTGTGATAAGTTCCTATTACAGCCTGGTTCCTTTCTGATTCAGCATTGAAGTTTCTTTCTTTTTGCTGCACTTTGAGAAACTCCTCTCACAATTATGACATGCATATTTTAGAAAACAAATTGATATGCTAAAATATGCACAAATTGGTTTGATTTTGCCTAAAGGCATCTGTCCGAGTGGGAATAAACCTTCAAAAATCCATTATTTGCAGTCTTACAAATGCTGTTCCTTACAGAGATATGGGTGAAGAAATAATGGCACAAAGAGGCGAAAGAAAGCCCAAAGTTTTCTTGGTTTGGTTTGGCTTTTTTAACCAAAAACTGAATTGGGAAACTATAGAAACATGTTTTGGAGCAAAATAACATCATGCTCAAATTTGCACTTTGAATCAATTTAGGCAGGGACTAATCCCTAAAGAATTTCCATGTTCAAGAAGTTATTCCCAGGAAAAAAATTGAGATGCTATTAGGTACTCAGACATAGTCTAAGAAAATGAAAATGACATTCTGGAAAATGTCCCTGTGTATTGCAAGAGGGTTGGACTGGGAGACTTTTATAGGTATCCATATTTTAATCCATAATTCTCATTTATTCATTTTGGTGTTGAGCTGGGTGTTCTGCTTTTGATAAGACAACCACAGAGTGAAGTGTGGAAGTGCATTGGACATTTGAACTATGAAAGGGAACATAAATATATAAATGGCTGCTCTGTGTAGGAAAAAGCAATTATCTTGGACTGCTTCCCTTTCTGTTGTACTGAGCATCAAGAAGAGACTCTTCTGTTCAGTTCATGCTTCCTGACACCTAGCAGGGCTGGGGTTCCCTGGCAGAGCATTGCCACAAGGATGTTTACTCACAGCAGCACTCCTTAAAATGGAATCCTACAGTATAAGGTACAAGAAACTTTCTCATCCTACTTGATTTGCAATCTGATCAGTGAAGAAACGGCCCTGGAGCCGTAAGCTGCACAACTCACTGAGCATTTTGCTGTTAACTGGGCTTTGATTTCTCCTTACTATCATCTAGACAACCAGCTTACTAAAAAAATGCCCAAGGATGATTCAAAAAGCAAGGAGGCATAGGTTTGCTCCATCTGTGTCAGGACAGCAAAGCACAGGCAGTGAAAGCAGCACCATATCCAGAGAGGCCAACACAGTGCTCAAGGCTCAAGTGAATGTTCCTAAAATGTAAAGTTTTGGCTGTGTAATTCATGCACATGAAAAACTGATTGCCTTAGTTTTTTTGTGTCTTCTCTCTTTCCTTTGAAAAGGGAGAAAAACAGTTCAGGAAAAGCAGAGACATAAAAACTAGAAATCAAAACTGGAAAATGACTGAAATATAGACAGGGGATTGTGATAGTATCACACTTGAAAAACTGTGCAGGGCCAGAAGGTGGGCTCAATAATCTTTGTGCGTCGCATCCAAATCAAGTTATTCTGTGACTCTGTGATTATTTAAAAAAGAACAGTATCTTCTTGTATCTTATCATCTATTTGCTTACTGCCCATGAAGAGTTCTTCACCAAAATATCTTCTATGGTCCTTGCACTGATTGCCTGTCAAAATAAGCAGGAGAAAGAAAATTATACAGTGGAAGAGAAGAATATTAAAGGATAAAAACAAAATTACTGCAATGACAAGCTACCTAGCCATCTGTACCACTCAAAGTGCTTTTCTGCCTAAGAAGCTGCTGATCTTCAACAATTTCATTCTTTACAATACAAGCTTCATTGACAGGTTTGCACGTCCCCTCATAGTTTCCATACTTTGGTGAGGGCGAGGAACATCACAAGGAGGCAGCAGCTTGTAAAAGTTAGAGTGGTCTGAGTCTATAATTCTCAGAGCACAGGAGCTGAGTGTCTCCCAGTACTTCCTCGGAAGCCATATTTACCCATTTGTAAAGCGGACAGCTCCACTGTTCAAGTCTTGGAATATTCCTGTAGGTCTCCATGCTGTCCCACAGGCCCAGCCTAGGACAGTAACCATGTCTCCTTTTATTTCTGAGCTACGATCTGCATGTGGCAAGTGAAGTTGACACGTCCCAAATATTCACTTGCCCTGCACATCATGACACTATACAGCTTCATTTTCTGGAAAATGTCCCTGTGCTTTGCAAGCGGGTTGGACTGGAAGATTTTTATAGGTACCTTCCAACCACACTCTTTCATGATTATAGATACTAGGGCTGTGTGTGCATCTGGAAAAGGCAGTGTAAGATGACTGCAGTGTGCCTTGCTGGATTTCTGCTGTTATATCACAATAATCTGTGAATAAGAGGAGATGCAGAATCAGCTCACAGAATCCTGTCACCACTAACAGCAACACTGTGTGTGCCTCTGTTTACAGTAAAGGAGATTCATGGTTAAACACCTGGCATTCTTTTGTGGCTCATTTCACAGGCCAATCCACTGAATCTCTTGATCTAGGATTGTGTAGCTGCCTGGACTTGTAGAATGGTACTGTTGGGTGGCTTAACTCTGTGCAGAGTATTAAGTGAAAGAAGAGAGTGAAAATATGACATGTGTCACCCACTCATATATTCTTCAACAGTTTTGCTCTGTGAAGAGTGGTGTGTCAGTCCCTACCCACAATTACCTGTACAGTTTGTTCTGGGTCTATTTTTAATGCTTGAAATATAAATTTCTGCTTCTGTTTTGGCAGATGAACATTACAGCAGATGTCAAAACAGATGTGTATACAAGTTAATGGTGGCACTCACTGCAGTCAATTTAAGCCTTCCATAGTTCATATAGACCAACGGTTGCCATGTTGAGCAGAGACATTCTGAAAGTGGCAAATTCTGTGCTCCTGTCTGCTTTTAATGATCAGTCAGATTCTGATCTGTATGGTCTGTATCTTTGAGAAACCTCAAAGCTGACGATTTAAATCCCACACTAAATATGCCAAGATAAAAATGGTCCTTAACTTTCAGGTTTTTGTACTTTAGGGCAGGTTGGACTTAATGCTATAAACTTCTTAAGACACTGAAGAAGTTTTGGGTGAATCTAGGAAGCATGATATTTAGTTTTATTACCTACCTTCTCCACTAACTACTCCAGTTACATTTTTGATGTGTCACTATCCATGCTTTTCAGGTTTAGATCTTTGCCAAAAAAGAGAGGAAGAGTGATAGAAAAGGAACTTGCTGTGGCATTTCAGCGTGTTTTATTACTGAACTAATTCCTTCTGTTTGAGACATGTCCTTTGTCAGATGCACAGTGACGACAGCATATTTTCTGCTTACATCAAATTCCTAACAGTGAGAGAAGAACTAGTGATGCAGCCCCATTACTTAATTTAGCTGTAGATTTGGAACACTCCAGTCTTCAACATGCCTTACATCTAGGGGCTGGGGTTGATCTGCTTTCAAGATAAAGATTTTTTTTCATATAGATGTTTTTGGAGATAAACATCTTTCTTTGCCGTGATACCCTTGGGAATTCAAATTTGTTTCCAGTTATTTATAAAAGCACCAGATAGGTAATGACTGTTGTAGACAAAACTGCACCTGCTTTGTAAATACAGTTCGATGTAATAGATATGAAAATATTTTGTGGCAATCCACCATTTCATCCTTCTGTAAAAATACAGCAAGTTTACAATCCCTCATGCATTAAAATCTTTTTTTATCAGGGCCTCTCCTTATTGTGATTTTGTAAGAAAATAATCTGTGCTCTCAACAGAGCTGTTCGTGAGTGAAAAGGTGCCAGTAAAAGATCAGACGGTTGTTAGAGACACAGAATAATTCTTCCGAGCCTTATTAAAAATTACAAAATACAGGGTTTTAACTGCTTGGAAAAACAGATCAAACTGTGAATGCAGACAGAAGATCAAACAGATTCTAGGCAGCTCCTTCCCCTAAAGGAGTTAATCCACCTTCTTTTATTAAAAAAGTTAAAAGTAAAAAGGCCTAATTCTTATCTGTAGAGACTCACAGGGTGCTGGTGGGAAAGCAACACCAAGAAGTGGCACAGGAAGACGTTGCCCCTCTCTGCAAGCTCTGTGCTCTGTGCTAGCAGAGCAGGGGGTGAAACATCTCAGGTATGGCTTAGGAGAAGATGTAACCTTACTTGTTAGACCTGAGCACTTCTGCCTTGGATTCAAAGTGTTCCCAGCATATGGAGAGATGCTGAGCCATTAGAGTGGAGGGATCAGTCTGGGCTGTGCCTGCTGCTTCCAGGGCACTGCTGTGGGCAAAAGCTGAATTTGCTTTCCAAACCCAGCATTAACACTTCCACATCATAATAACCAGGGCTGAACACAGATTCAGGCCCTTGCTGAGCCAGTTTTGGCACCTACTGTGAAAGGAGAACTCCAAGCCATTCTCAGACAGGGAAGCTGTAGCTGGTGTTCATCTTTCTATCCTTGCTAATCACCTTCAGTGTCTCTGTGACCAGAGTCAGGAATTTTGGGAGTTTATCCAATTTCCAAGCAGATGCACAGCAGTCTAGCATTGTCTTCCCCAGGGATCTTTTACCTCTAGGCATGTCAAATTTAAGTATGTGAGACAGTAAGAAAATAACAGCTGCAGACCTCCTTATTAAAGATCCACAACTACCAGATTTTATTCTTTTAGCTTGGCTTGGGAGCAGGTGCTTACTGGAAATGTAGGCTATAAATCAAGGGAGAAAATTGAAACAATCCTATTCTCTCCCCATCTCCCTCTCCTTTTGCCACCCCCGCCCCCCCCCCAAAAAAAAAAAAAAAAAAAAAAAGTTTGGAAATATTGCCAAGGTTCTGCTTAAAAGGGCTCCATGGTGCTATGAATTTGAATGTCAGCAGATAATTAGTAGATTTAATTACAAGCAGAGAACAAATATATCAGAGTAGCACATAAGCAGAGTAAGATTCCATGTTCCTGAAAAAACTGCCTGTGGATGTTATTTAAGGCGGTGGATACTGAGTCAGGAAGGTTTGCAATAGGAATATGAGGAGAGTGGAGAAAACACTACCCAAATGAAATGCTACCCAACGAGAAAGAGGAAAGGAGTTCAGCTTTCACTGACAAAAAACCAAAATGCTAGAAAAGTCAGATTGTAAGAAGAGGAAGAGGAATCTATGTCCCTTGAAGAACCCTAAATGCTGAAGTCTTTAAGGAGTGTAAGGAGGGATGGGATCTGTCAGAGCAGAAAAACAAACAGGGTTGGGGAAATATGCTCAGAACTCTCTTATACAGGATGGGCCTTTAAAAGCAGTGAATACCTCCTTGTTCTCCCCTTTTTTCTGCCTGATCTGTCTTTTAGATGAAATAGTATATCCCATATTCATTAAAGCCTATTAAATAGCTTGAAGATTAAGGATGTGAATAAGGTGTATCTGTATGGGCATATAAAAGATGCAAAAAGAGACACATCAAATTACAGGAGCTGCAGGGAGAAGAAAAAGTACAGGTTGCAGAACATTCTTCTGCTTCATTATTGACAGCATTTCAATAAAGAACTGCTAAAAAATCTTCTTAATATTAAAAGCTGGTTCTTCCCTGGATCTTCACAGGCTGAACTTTCTGGAAAATTACATATAAAGAGAAGATAAATTAACAGCACGTAAAGCCTACAGTAAATAAACATCTACCAGTGACATTATAGTACACTAGATTTACTTTTTTCAAAGTAAACCTGTGGAAAACACTTCAGCTGTTAAGCCAGAGGATAAAAAAGTTAAGCAGTTTAAAGTCTTGAGAAAGCAGCTGTTAAACTCTATAAAGGAGAATTTGTAGGTTAGATATAATTGAATTTTTTTTTTTTTTGTGCATGAGGGAAATACCTTAAACAACTACCCTGCTATAATCAATGGATATTTATATCTCACATAATTTATTTTGCTTTTAATTGAGCTCTTGGAATGGTGTTTCTACAGGTTGGGCAGCTGTACTCTGTTTGGGAAAATGTATGTGAATTGTCCAGACACCAAGGCTTTTTGAGAGTTGTTGCTCCCAAATACCAGTGACATTTCAGCAGTCAGATGTAATTATACACTATGGAAATCCATTCCCTATTTTTAAGGTGGTTTCAAGTAGTGAAATCCAAGACTAATTCATTATGGTCTGTTTGCTTTCCATGTTTCACTAAATTTTTTTCTTCTCTCTTGTAAATTATTGGTTCTCCAGATTTCAGTTTGGAAAAAAACACATTCTGTTACCTTAGAAACTTGCAAAGATATTTTAAGGCTTGTGATTATGCCTGTTACAAACATCTAAAAAATCCCAAGATTGACTTAGTTCATAAATATATATATATGGGGGGGAAGATAATATGCATCTTTATAAACACACATATATGTGCAAACATATTTAGAATTGAGTTTGAGGATATTTCTGTTTTGGGGCAGAAAGCACCCATTTTTTTATCACAAATGCCCATTCCCCAGTTAAAATGTAGCATCTGAGATAATCAGTTAGAAACTGAATACTCTTAAGAGAAATATCACATAGTGATGGGACTTACAGATTTTAATCTTTGAAAAAACATCAGATGTCCATTCTGATAAAAGGTGTGAGTTGACACAATACAGGCAGGTACAATGAAAAATAATGTCCCATGTTGGAGTGAAAGGAAAACCAGAGGGGGGAAAAAAAACCTCAACATGTAGAGAAGAGAGCTATTTTATCAATTTCCAGCTCCTTAGTCATGGATTTAATGTGAAGAACATGTCAACAGGCAAAATACTTTTTTGCAAGCAAAGTGAATTCCCTATCATTTAAATAATAGGGAGAATTTTAAGTAAAGAATGATATTGTCTAGCTGCAGAGGACCTTATGTATGTGTTTACTATTTATGACAATTAATATAGTGCAGGAAAGGAACACAAGGCCAGGAGAAAATAATGTTCTTTGTACACACAAGAGCTTAGTATTTCTTCTCACACAAAATACAGTACTTCCCTAAAAAGAGAAATTAGCCACTCTACATGTGTGAAAAATGAGTGTACAGATGCACTTAGTGTATCTTAAATGATCACACATGGTTTGAATGGCAGTACAGAAAAGGAAACCTGCCCAGGGAAAAAAAGAAAACTCATTTTAAGAACTGTGTTCTGGCTATTTTGAATAAAATAATCACTCAGCCTAAGAAAGCAAGAATCGTGTATTAAAGCCAGTCAAATTAGACCATTTTAAAGACACTTTAGGAATCTGATAATTTCTGCCTTTAGAAACCAGTGCAGTGAAATGTTTGGTCCTTTCTCTGCTGCTCTAAAGGCTCCCCTGCATATGTACATTGGCTGCCAGAAGGTTGGGCTGTTTCCTTTTTCTACCGATGTTGAGTGGCAAGCCCCAACTCAAAGAAGTGTCAGCACTAGCAGAGGCAAGGTACAAGCTCTCATTGCTAAATGACAGCAGGCTCCACAGCCCTGGCTGGTGCTTCCTTCACCTTGTACCTCAGACCTCCTGAGACTGGGATGACAGCCTTCTTTTGGTAGCTGGGGAGAGCACTGACACCTCCTGTGCATTCACACACTTCTCTATTGTGCTGAACACACGGTGTCTTCATTTCTACTAGCACTGGCCCTCCTAACTGGGAAGCAGATGTTGCAAAGGAAGGTTTAGGAACAGTAGCAAATGACACATATTTTGCTGGCATGAAACAGCAATGCTCCCAAAAGAAGCTTGAAGAAGAAGGTGTAAGAAGATGCAATACATGACAGCTCACAGAGTATGTGATGTAACCAAAATATCTCGCTGACTTTGAGGAGAAGAGATAATGTTGGGGTTTGTGGTTAAAATATCAAGCAGTGGTACTGTGTCTCATTTCGACCACAGTGATGTGTTGTGGTACAATGCAGCACTTCCAGAGGAACATTTTACTATAAGTCTGTGGAACTTTGGGTGAGATGTAGAGAGGGATTTAGCAGGGACAATGAGAACTAGTGTGTGTTTCTGGCTGTGAAGCTGTAAGGCTGGCATTTGTATTTTGCCCTGGGGTTTCATGCAAAATCTGTAATTTGAACAGAAGAAGCTGTTAAGTCTCTTCAGATGGTTGGGATCCTGGTTTGGGATAAACATCTGCTGCTCCATTCCTCTCCTGTTATGCTGATGTTATTTCAGCGACTAATAGGATGTTGTCAGCTCTAGTGGCAATAAATCAGCTTCAGATCAGGCTGAGTGGGAAATGCAGGTTCAGGGAAGAGCACCAGAGCAACGGGGCATTTCTGCCTGCTTCAACATCAAGTGTCCTATTCAGTAAAAGAAAAGCCGCAATCTTGACCCAGCAATGTGGATTGGTTGGGAATGCAGGAGTCCACTCCAAGTTGAAGTGTCCAAGATCAAAGCCGGTGAAATCATGTTAATCAACATAACTTTATCATGGAAAACTCAGCCTGAGGGTGAGGTTATTGTTTATTGTTTCACTCACTACCAGCTGCTTTTATCAGTTTGCTACACTGAACTTAAAAGAATTTTGACTTCCTTGCAAGTTTAATTTCCAGGGGTTTCTCCTCATCTCCACACACATTCCTGGAGCTATGCATATCTCCCACTAGTAATGATGCACTGTGTGCAGTGATAGACACACTCAAGGAGTGCAGGGAGCTCAGGATTCAAAGGGAAGAAAGTAGATTTGCTGCTCCCCCCTGCTCCCTCTCCACTCCCTGCCGTGCTTAATTCCAGCAGCTCAAAGAATGCAACATCAATGACTCCAGTGGTGTTACAGGTCTCTGCTACACATCCCCTGTCTCAGCTCTAGCAGTTTCTTGCCCAGAAGTCTTGATTTATTCTGAAACTAAGGTTTTGGATATTGGTGATATTAGTAAAATCATTTCAGTAAAATTGGATAAAATACTAATCTGTGTTGGTTTTCATGGAATATTTTAACACAGATTTTTATTGTAAATAACAGGAGAGCTTCTCTCTAAAAAAATCCATTATCCACAGTCACTGTCCTTGTAAAAAAAAAAAATAAAATTACCAATCAAACTATTCACTGCAATCTAGCAAAGAGTTAGAATAATCTTCCAACAAAGAATGTAATTTATTTGAGAATAAAATAAACAAGTCACAGGCATGTAAAAGAGTCAGTAGCAATTTCAGATGGAAAGACAAAGCACATAATTTCAGCTTTCATGTACCATTCTGATAATGCTAAAATCTTTTCTTTGAATGATTTCATGCAGATGAATGAATGAAAGGATAATTAGGCAAATGGTTTGACAGACTTGAAAACATTTTGGTCATCCTAATCCAAGATATGACATTTTAACTTTGAGGGAAAAAATATAATTTTGGCTTCTTTCTCTGATTTGGGATAACAATAGCATTTGGAGGCTGGAATTCCTTGTAGAATGAAAAAGTGACTCCCTAATCAGCTCTGATTTTCAAAGGCAAAGTAAATAGTAATGATCTTAATTTAGAGCACAAAAATAATGCTAAATACATGGAAAAATCTTACTCCTGACAATGTTGACTGATACACAAAGATGTGGTGGACTATCTAGTGACAGGAGTTTCTAAAATGGATTTTAAGAAACATATTAGTGAATCCAGATACAGTTAATTTTCTCCTAGATTTAAGAGGACAGTCTATGTGACCTCTTGATGTCCATGCTTTTCTTCTTTTCTGTGACTAACCATTGTCACTGCCACAACTGTTGCATGACAAAATCAGGTTGGAAGGGAAGTATATGTAACAAAAGCAAAAACAATTCTAAGGATTCAGGGAAGTGCTCTTTAATGACTCTTTTGGGCATAGTTTTCCACTATGCTAATCAAATTAATTGAAGGTTTTGTTGTTGTTTTTGTTGTTGGGTTGGGGTTTTTTTCCTTTTTTGTTTGTTTGGTTTTGGTTTTTTTTTTTTTTTCTTGCAATCAGTTAAAGAGCAAGAGAGCAAGGAAAGCAATCAGATTTACAGTGTTGCCTTTCTGGTTAGACATCTGTGTTCCAGCCTCTTTCACATTCAGGATATTGATATTGGTAAAATTGATAATGAATTATGCTCCTTGCAGCTGTGGTTAATTAAATTGGCCACTCTTTTGTCTTTAGCACAGGCAGCTGGGGATTTCAACTACTTAAATTGTTGAATCCTACTTTGAGAAAATTCTGCTGTGAGACAGTCATGCAACTCCTATCACAAAGATCCTGCATTATTTCAAGCTGTTAACCACTCTTCAGATGGGTGGAAAAATTATAAAATAATTAGAAGTATTTTTAAATACAATCTCTTTGTGGAATGTAGAGTGTCACAAAAGCAAATCAGGTTTTCCTCAATCTGTGTTTCTGGTGAAATAGTGCTAAAAAGGACACATTGTCTCCTCTTATCTGGCAGTCAGGAAGTTCTTGGATCTTTAGGTACTACTGTAAAGCAGACAGTAGAGCATTAGGTGTACTCATGGTCTCACCTTTCCTTGGGAGCAATATGATGGAAATCCCAGAGGAGTGTGGTGAGAGGCTTCTGTGACTGAAGCACATTCAGGACTATGTCTGACAACCATTCTTGGTGAAAAGTTTTTCCTTCTGCTCTCTTATGAGAGACACAGCACTGCTCTGAAGGAAAAAGTGCTCCTAAACACATGGGAGAACAGGTAGCAATTGGTGCACCTCTGTGTCTGCTGCCTGCTCCAAAGGTAGCTGAGTAACCCCACTACACAAAACCAAGGCAAGCAAAAGAAGTCACTTCCACAGCTCACCCTATTTAATCCTCATCAGTTGCCATAATACCAACCAACATGCAGGGATTCTTCTCAAGAACTACAGTACAACTAAACTGGACAAGAAAAAGACAAAAATGTGATGTGTCCTTCTGGAGTTTGCAGACAAGGTAATAAAATGCAGAAAGATTGGAAAGCACAGGAGAGCAGTGAGGCAGCATTGCTGGCTATAATCAAGCCAGGCTAGCAAAGTGACACTGTTTTGATTTGATAGGAGTTGGTCACACAGCATCAAGGCCTTTGCTGCTCCTCACACTGCCCCAGCAGCAAGTTCCAGCGGTGCCCAGAAGGGTTTGGATGCTTTTAAAAGATGCTCCACTGATGGTCCAGCAGTCACCAGAATGGGTGTGAGCAAGGAGCTGGGAGGTGATGCAGCTGGGACAGTGGAACCTAAGGGACATTCCAGACCATATGGCCTAGTGATCAGCAGACAGAGCTGAGAAGATGAAGTAATGAAGAAGATGAAGTGATGCCATTTGCCTTCCTAAGTAGCCATCATGCAGTAGGGAACCCTGTTTTCCTGGAGATCATGGAAGCTGCCCATGGGAAGTGGGAATGAATTCCTTGTTTTGTTTTATTTGTGTCCACAGCTTTTGCTTTACTTTCTAAACTGTTTATCTCAACACAGAAGGGGTTTTTGCACTTTTACTGCCCTGATTCCTGCCGACGCTTCTCTCCCCAACACCTTTCCTCAGCCCAGGCTAGCTCTTCTGGGGAGAGGTGCGGGCAGGTTGCTAGCGCTTCCTGCTGGACCCTCGCGGGCTTTGGGAAGCGCTATCGGAGTTCCAAAGAGCAGCCAGCGACCCCACGGCGAATTACGAAGATAGTCTTTCTCTGGGGGCGAATTCCGTTTATTGTAATCCAACAGGGAATACAATAACTTGAAGGGGACCAGGCGTGCCGTGCCGGTGTTTGTCGGAAAGGCGCAGGCAAGGTGGAACACGCTGGAGCCAGCCAGAAGAAAGCGCGAAACGAACCGCGCAAACAAAATAAATACGGAATGGGGGAAAACCGAACAGCCAATGGGGTAAAACTGCGGAGTGGTTCGAGGGTGGTGTGATACGGGGGTACATCCAATGAAGGATAGACGGGGAAGGGTCCCAGGTCCTCTACCAATCACCCGGCGTCCTGGATGGAAGATTCTAGGTGGATGGGAAGGGACACCGAGTGATGGACAGGCATCTGGGGGAAACAGGGGGATGACTTAGCACTTTTGGGGATAACGGACATGCGGGGGAAAGGCGGGAAAACGCGGGGAGAAACCATTACAGAACCGGGGGTACATGGAACAAACCTATACATAATACAAATGTAATAAAACATAAAAAACCACAACTCCACAGATTCCCTTCTGCATTCTGCTGGGGGGAGTGAGCAAACAGCTGTGTGGATTTAAACTGTCAGTATCCTATGCATTTAAGGATTTTAGGTTTTCTAAAGAAATGGCAGTTCAGCTCTTCAAAACTCATTAAATAACTTACACTTTTCAATGGCATTCTAGTCAGAATGAAATACTATACATGTAGAAAATGATCCATCAAAAATGGAATAAAGTATGAAAACCATTTATTTTAAAGTTGCTGCTTATAGGAATAGGAATTTCTTTTCTGACCCTCATTTGGGCATTGATCAGAAAATAAATAAGAGAGTTGTCTGTCATCACTTCAATAACTTTCAATGAAAATAACATTTTCCAAAAAAAGTCCAATTTCTATTAAGTAGACTTATAATTATCCAAAATGAATTTACTACAAAACAAAGCAGTACTTTTTTCCACCAAAATATAAGTACCACTCTACAAAAAAGCAAAATTACAGCATTGCTGACTTTTAAGGTAAGCTTATATAATAATTAGAGATGCAACTTTCTGTGATGGTATCACAGTTCTCGTAAGGATTTTTATTTGATTAATAAAGACTTACTTAGATCTATTTTGCTGTTGCTGCCTATTCTCTTGACATAATTAAATTGTTAGATTCTGTGCTTTGCAAAATTGGAAATTTTTGCTGTTCCATTTGTCTTGGGTAAAATATGTTTTTCAGGAGTTTTGTCCCAGTTCATCTCCCACTGACAATGTTGCTAGGGCAGTGGACTAGGAGTGGGAATGGGGTGAAGTTTTGCCATCCCTGTGGTCAGGACCTTTAAGAATAAACTGAGCCCAAGTGACTGATTTGTTTTCTCCACATGGGGAAACCTCATTTTCTGTTTCTAAACGGTAAGTTTAGCTTAGGTGGAGGCAGCCTTTCAAATGTGAGATCTACCTTTCCTGTGGGAAAAAACATCACACAGAGTGGCATTTGTACTGCACCTGTATGTCACACCTCACTGTCTAATTTTACAGTGGTGGGAATACAGCGAAAGAAGGTGTAAGTGGTTCCTTTTTCTGTACTTTGTAAATCCACAGTGATAGAGACAACCTGTCTCTGTCCTCATTCACATGCTGTTTGACAGTTCTCTGCACAGACTTTCCCCAGCTCCCTTCTCTTTTAGCCATATGTGATGCTGGAATCCTCCATCTGTTCCATTTACTGCTGTTTTATATGCATATATAGATATATATATATATTTATGTATGTATATGTACACACATCAACTTTTAAAATTGGAAATCTTTCCACAAACCTCTCAGAATAACTTGACCAGTTACCCAAATCAGCTGTGTTGATCTACTAACCAAAGAAGACATATAACAAATTGACAGATAAACAATTTAACTTTTAGCACCTGAAGTTTGTATGTTTTGCTTTACAGGTTATGTTAAAAAAACTTCAATCAGAAAATAAAATGACAACTAAAATGAAAACTTCACTGTTTTCAGTAAGGGTAGAAAATTGGACAGAATTTCCATATTGAATCAAGGCTACTGAACAAAAACTTAGTGTGTATATGCACCAAAATTAGTCTTAAAATGTATGTTTACTATGTTGCCTGTAGAGAGGGACTATCAAATGTCCTTGCCATAAGCTTGTACTAAAACATTCTCCTGAGTGCAAAGAATATGAAGAGTTAAACACTTCTCAAAACACTACAGACAGAGCACAATACTCTGCAAGGAATATTGATGGTCAAATGAGGACTTTAAGCTTCCTGGTGCCAAAAAAATTAAAAATCCAACACCTTTGATGCATAGTTTGAGTAATTTTAAAGACAAGAAAATGCAGGCAAGTTTTATTTTCTGCTGACAGCAAATGTCCCTTTATTTGTTCATTGTAGAGCCTCACTGAATTTTTTTCTTTATCACTGTTCCCTCCCAGAACATTTAAACTTATTTCTGCATGGCTCTGCATATGCAACAGATGTAAATGCAGAAGTCCTTAGCAAAATGCACTCTGGGTTCCTTAGTACATTCCTTGAATCTCAGTACTAACTTCATTTCAGCAGTTTTCAAGTAGATTTTTACAAATTTCAAGTAAGAAAAGCTGAAAGTCTTCATCTCATGCACATTGAGGATCCTCAGTCCTCCTCCCCGATGGATTAACATTATTTTCATATGTGTAAAAAAATACTTATTGACTGGGCAGCGACAACTGTTCATTGCCTCATGGCATAAATTTTTCATTGAGAAGGAAACACATTTCAGCACTTCAGAACTTATTAAATAATTAATGTGTTTCAACTGCACTAAAAAAAAAAAAAGAAAAATAATTAATTATCAATATCTGCCTAGTGAACCTTATACACTTATAAGGCTTATTCTACAAGGACTAATAATTATTTTACAGAAGCCTAGCACCTACCTTCAAATAAGCTAAGATGCAATTGTGAATAGTTTTAAGGCTTAACTCTTATGTTCAAACAGTGAGAACTCCTACAGTCTCAGGATTCTCCTGCATCCAGCAATAGCAATTTAGGATTTCTAATCTCCTGGCACTGCTGCCAGGTTTTTTGGTCTCTAAGAAAAAAAAAGTCAGATCCAGTGTACCCAAAAGATTTTCATTTAACTCAGCTGGACACAGTAGAAAATGAAAGCGACCACCACAACCTAAAATAGATCCAGCCATGCAGAACAGGAGCGTTTGCAAGACTAGGAGGAAATAGAAAGTGTGGACAAAAATCTGCAGGAAGGGCAGAGAAATCTTCTCAGGTGATTATCCACAGAAAATGTTTATTCTTGCCAGCACAGAGCAGGGATATATTGAGCTTTTGGTACCAGGCTCATATTTCTTGCCAATATCAGTGCTTTTAATCCATGAATCCCAGGGAAAATGAGTAGAAAATTCTCCTTGCAAAGAGACATAGCAGATTGAGTTTGAGTTTTCAAGTCTGAGAGTGAATGTTGAAATGTATGCAATGGGTGACTGCTTATAGCTTTTTCTATAAATAAATTCTGCATGACGGCAGATGCTTCAGGCACCTGAGGTATGTTTCCCATTGGCTTGTGGAGTTTTTTTCATTAATGAGAATAAAGGTGTGAAAAAACTAATGAGATACATTCTTTCATGTGTATAAAAATATTATTTTAAAGATGGTGCTTAATGCAACCCAGTAAGAAAGCTTGTTTTGCAGGAGTCCACCTTGCCACCATCAACAAAAGCCAGGTCATAATTAACCTGCTGCGACAGAGCTCCTTGGCCTTGGATTTCCTGCTTGGGAGAAAGGGTGGGAACAATTACCTAGTGATCTACAAGAGCATAAAAGTTTGAAGGCATGGGCACCTAACTTCCCACTATCTCCTCACCCCACATAGTTATTTGCAGTAGCATAACTTTCAAGATTAACATTTTAGGTATCATTTCTGGTGGGGTGTTTAGTATGAGCCAACTTATATCCAGTGCCTTATGCAAATAAAAAAATATGCTATGAGATAGGGCAGACACATGAGCACTGTTTGGGCAGGATGCTACAGCCCTGTTGACTCTCTCAAGGTAATTAAGAGTCAAGGGATCATCAGAAAAATACCTTTGAAAATGCCTTCAGGAAAAAGTTGTCACATTCCTGTTTCTTCCCCAAAGTAAACTTCCTTTTTCTTTTTCTGCTACACCAAACAAGAGCTGCAGCAACAAGGTCTGCAGTGACAAGCACTGCAATTTTCATTGCAGTGACAATCATAGGACTGGGCTGTAAACTGCTCCAGAGAATCCACACCCCCACATTTGGGATAAATGGCCTTGGTTTATCTCTCAGAAGAGCAAGGAGGAGATGGAAGGGACTTTTCTCAGGAACTGCACCCATCATCACAGTTCCTTTTCAAATAAATCTGGACTGCAGCAGGATTGATAGTGTCCCTGAGAGCTCAGGGAATCGATACAGGCAGCAGAAAAAGGCAAAGGCAAACTGCTGTAGCTTCTTAAATGAGAATTGATTTTTATCCATTGTCCATTCCCATGGCAAAGGAACAAGCTTATACCAAGAATAGAAGGGAGACTAATTCTCTGTCTCAGGAAAGGACAGGAGCTCAGTAGATGTCACTAAGATCAACACAGTATTAAAGAAATCTTTTTTTACTTGACTTCCTGACAAAGCAAGTGGACTTGGTCTACTCAGCTGTCTGTCTTTCCTCCAACTTTGCTGCCAGAGGTTGCAAGGAAACCAGGGTGCATGATCAAGGGAAAAAAACCCAACCACATTCATGCATTTCTCAGGAACAAAGGAAGTTTGCAACATCTTGAGGGCGAAGAGCTCTGTCTCTCCTGGAAGAAGCCCTTGAAGCATCAACATCTCCATGTTTGACACCAGGCAACACCATGGGTATCAGAGCTCTGTGGGTTCCCAGATACCCCACCTTGAAACTGCCTCAGCAGCTCCTCTGAAAGATGATTCCTCAGCCAGCTGCCTCTGACTGATTCTGCCATATGATAAGCAGCCTAGATGGGGTGGAAGAAAATGTTTTACTTCTTTAGGACAGAAAGATGAAGCACAAGCAAGAATCAAGCTCAAGCAAGAAACACACCCTTTCATTTGTGCCTTTGAGTAAGCACCACACAGCCCTAAAACTCATTGTATTTTCCCATAATTGCACACCAACTGTTATGATTAAAACAAAAACCATCAGTCCAGCTTTGCTGGTGAACAATTAAAGATGCTTGGTTTCTTTAATGCCTTATGCAGTAGGAAAAATATATTCAAATACACACATATTTACATATCAATTTATTCACAAGGGTGTTTCACAAGCATGGAAAGGAGCTGATTTCACTACAGCAGAAGGTAACAGGACTAAAATATCTTGTTTATCTCCACTGCACTTGATCTGTGGTGTGGTGTGTGCAGAGAGGCAGGTGGTCCAAGTCGTGCTGATACGGAACTGAGGCTAGGCAGAAGCTTAATGACATTATTGAGCCTGCTAAATTTGTGTCAGTCCAAAACCCACCAGAGAAGTCATATGAAGCCCAGAAGTCAGGTAGTGTTCATTCACAGTCAGTGTGCTGGTGTGCTTCTCTCCTACCACATCAGTCTTTGGGTGTGGTGAAATTGGGGGTCTCATTCCTGAAGAGACAATGTAAGAGCAGCAAGGGAGAAGGGCACTCTGTCTGTACAGCTGTACTGTAAATATGTAGAGCTGGATGTGTTGTACATGGCTTTCAGACTGGCTGCAGAAAGCACTTGTTGAGGAGGACAGAAGACACTGTTCTAGTGAAGAGGATTTCTCAACATTTTCAGTGGTAGTGTGATTTGTAACACACCTTCAGACCCACTTTTCTTCTTCATGGCCCTCAATATCTTGGTCTGTCAGCTGAGAGCAACCAGCATGTTCAGCCTAACTGAGTACTTTGAGGTCTTCCTTTGGAGCTCCCAAATCCCTTTTGTTTTGCTTTCTGCATTTTTTAAATTTAAAAGAAAAGAAAATATGCCAGTGTAAACTGTTCCTTCTCTTATATCTCTTCTCGTTAAAAGGTATGGCTAGGGATGTATTCAAAATCTCATATTTTTTTATGACCCATTCCTTTGCCAAAAAAGCACGTAGACACTACTCTGGGATTTGGTGAGGGGGTTGTTTCTTGGGGGGAAGAATCATCCTGGAAAGCATCTTTCATCAGTACCCATGACAGGGAGAAAAATATTTTGGATGGGAGATAAATCTGTCATGAAGTTGTCACAGCTGACAGATCTTTTTGTTGATATTACTTTATCTAGTTTGGTATCATCTTGTCACAGAAGTGTGTTTCTCATAGTTGTTTACAAAAAGGTTTTCTGTCCTATAAAATAATTAGAAGAAATCACAGCCTAGCTTTGTGACTGGAGGTAAGGAGGAGGATCCAAGACAGCTTTCATGACAGAAGGAGAAGAAGATAATTAAAATTAACTATAAAATTTCTGAGTTAATTCTACAACTTGATTGTTCTTCCTATGTCACAGAAGTAGTATAGACCCAGCAGGTTTGGTCACAGCCTTTTCTTTGCATTTGTTCAATGAACTAACACAATGTCACATAATTGGCAGATTTGATTACATGATGATGATAATTGATATATTCAGCACAAACAGTTCATAAACTGCCAGAAAATCAACCAATTAATTAAAAATCAACATGCCTGCCCCCAGAGATCAAGATACTTGGTTATGTTGACTAAAATAAATACAACTAGTAATTTGATTAGACAACATATTATATGGAATTAAGGAAAAAAAAAAAAAGAAGTGGCTTCAAGTGAGGCATACATATTTAAAGCCAGGAGGAAGATTTTTCATCAGTTAAGCTTAACTGAAAGATAAATGATACTCCTTTGAAGTATGGGATCACAACAAGACATTTCAACACAGGGGAAAGATTTAAATGTTTTATGGGCATGGTACCACACAGTGCCTGATTGGAGATTCCTTTGTTAGCAGCAAAACATACGTCAATTAATTACAAACATTTTTACAGGATGATGAAGTGCTGCTGTATTTCTTTTGATACCTTTGTGGACTATGCATGTTCAGATGTCAATTCTGGTAAGCACAGAGGCTGGGAGATGAGCCAAACTCAAGAAAAAGGAGCCCTACACTGCTCATGGGATTGGTGCTGGCAGCAGTGTTTGAAAGGGGTCAGCTCATGACGCGCTTTTGCAGACTCTTGGCAGAACTGCTCATGACAGTAGGATCTTGCCCAATGCATTGCTCATTAAATCTCCTATGTTTAAGCCCAAATATGTGTTCAGTATCAAGGGGTACAATTAAAGTCCACTAAAATATAAAATGAAAAGCTGAAACTGTGGGGTCAATGAAATTGCATTTGTCATGGTCCTTAGTATACAGAGGAAGTTGCAAAGTATTCGTCTGCATCACTGCACACACATCTGCATGAAAACTACTGCATGAAGCACACATTACAGGATGCCATGGTTTCTTTTCATACGTTAGACAAATTGTTGACCTGAATGTATTCCAGCACTCCATGAGCAGCATTTTTCTTCTGGAGCTGTTCTAACTCTGTAAATAGGGAAACACATCAGTTACTCCAAGGGAGGGGAAGAGGTTGTGCCCTATGCCAAAGGATGCCAGGGATTAATGGTTTTACTTGCTCACCAATTCCTAGAATATGCAAAACAAGTTTTGAGCACACTTTTGATTTGGGATACAGGTCTGCTTACCAGGGCCAAAAGTTTGACACCTGATTGTGCGGCAGTTTGACTGTTCCCCTTTTTGCTCATAGTGCATTCTGAATTAAAGAATTGTATCACTTGTTTTATGCATGAGCTGAGAATTTTGATCCAATATGCACTGAAAGCCTTTGACTGATCTCTCAAATTAATTACTCCTGAAATACTGACATCAGAGGAAGCAGGCCCTGGCACTGCAAGGATAATAGTCACTGCCTTGAAAAGTCAGGAGCAGTGTTTGAGTGGGGATTGTTGTCTTTTCTTTTTCTACAACTTTCTGGTTTGCTCTGGTGTCTGTGAGAATGCAAAGAAGCACTGGTTTGTTTAGAAATTATTTAAATTAAGACAATGTACGTTGCAACTGAAAGAAGTGAAAGCTTAGTCAAAGCTACAAAAAAGATGATGGTAGTGATATAGAAGACATCAGAATCACATGCAAAACACCAAATTTTTTCCAAGAAACAGATAATTTCTTCCTTCAGAAAAAGCATTGGTACTCATTTCTCACTCATCCTTAGATCTTATTATATTAAAATGCTTTTCACAAAGCTAAACTAATAAAGACAAATATTTGTTTTATGACCATTGTCAGAAATCAGAACTGACACATCACATATATGTTTTCCAGATTTAAACCTGTACATGCTTCCAGCCTCCTTGATCCAGTTATTATTGTACTCACAAATCAGGTCTATATATAACTTATATTTGGCTGGACAGCTAACAGCTGCTTAGAAAAGAAAGATTTATACTTTCTTACACTTTCAGCATTTCCAACAATAAATTCTTCTCTTTATTACAATTCAGAAACCACTGAGAAGACAGGCTATCACAAATTTCAGGCCCCCAGTAGAAATTTAACTTTCTTTGTATGTTCAGTTGTTTTTAATTTGTACAGTCTTAGTGAAAAGGCTCAGCAATTGAAGAGGGAATGTTTGCAAGCAAATATATCAGGAAAAGTAAAAGTTACACATACAATTTTGGTGCTAATTTTTTTTTAGTTTCTCAAAGTAATTGGTTACCTGATTCTAGTAGCATTTATGCACGATGGGGAGCGTCTTTCCAGACATGATTAATGATCATTTAAATTTGCATGTGTGTGACTTTCTTTGAATTGTTCAGCTTGGACACAGCTGGGAAAAAATATTCATTGTCAATGTCCCCCCTGACCCTAAATACAAATGTGCAACAGCTTTTCATTTTAATGCAGATAAAGATACAGAATACATGATACAAGATACAGAAACATGAATAATCCCTAGAATTTCCCAGTGTATGACATATTTTTGTTCTTACCAAAAACCTGCAAAGATTTCCTGCAGGAAAAAGGATGAAAGCTAACTTCCCACTGGAGTCCCACCTTTACCAATTTGGCTTCTGTGGAGTGAAGAGGAAGCAAGGGTCTTGCAGACAGCTTTTCTCTTCTCTGCCCTCCTTCTAAATGTATTTGAGGCTTACCTCCTTGTCAATCTCTTGTCATCCCTTGACATTTTTGTTCTTGGAAAGTACAGCTAAAGTTAATTATCTAACAATACTGATAACATTATTATCATTGTGCCTACTGTTTAACACCTGCATTGCCACATAAGCAAGAGCTATATTGCTCAGGACAGTGCAGAGATACTCCAAAATATGGTATTTACTTCAAAACTGTATGAGCATGAAAAGGGAAAAAACAAGGGAGAGGGAAGGTATGCACAGCATTTATAATCTAGCCAGCATGTAGTGCAATTGCACCTATTAAAATGGAAATCATATGAGAACTCACACCACAATACAGAAAGGGTCAGAGGTCAGATTTTGAAAATCCTAATTCAGAAAGGAGACGAGTCTTGCAGACCAGAGCCTTCTGCAGAAGCTGAGATAAGCTTTTATGGAATGCAATCTCTGTCAGTGTTCAGGAGGGCAGCTGGGTTTAGCAGCCTGGGACATCAATCAGTGAGCTTTGGTCTCCCAGCCAGATACACACTGGTGAGAGGGAAACACAGCTTGCGCCCCAACAAGTACTTCAAGGCAGTTGACAGTACACGTGGGAAAATACTTCCATTTTAAACACCAGCACTTCTGGCCAAGCAGTGAGAATGCATTCCCCCTCCTATCCATAACTAGTGAGCTGCTGGACTCCTAGTGCTCCATCATCTCTGTGCAGATACCTGTGGAATTGTCGTCAGGAGTGCAGTGATCAAGTGATGCCTCTCTTTAGGAGGGGCTGAGTAAAGAGTAATGCAGGAAGTGTTTTTGTAAAACCATCAGAAGTTTATTCTGATCCTGAATATGGTAAATACAGGATCTTACAACCAAGTCATTAAAAAAAAACCCAAAAACAAGTATACGCTTCTTCAGTGTGTTGATACCTTTCTAACAAGATTATATTTGCTCTTCCTGATGCATCTTGATTTGAGTAGCATAAAAATATAAAAACACAAGTGTGAATTAAATTCATGAAGTCCTGCAGCATTAGTATCCTTTAAGTTATCTGATACATATTTAATGTGGAAAGACCTTACAATTATTTTTAAGCATTACTTAGATCCATCCATACCTGTCCCTGCAGTTCTTCACCTTCCAGGAAGAATAAAACAAGTCGACATTCTCCATTCAGTCTGTGTTGTTATAATAAATAATAACAAACTTGAGACCCAGGGACTCCTAGCATAAGAAACAAAAAGGAACTTACCCTGTAAGTTTGGATCATTCCTTGCAGTTAGCAGAGATAACTTTGCATTCTGGATTCAAGTGTTTTTCTGCTTCTTCAGGACTCCCTTGTAGGAGGACACTGAAAGAATTTGGGATCTGTAAAGACAACATTGACAACATTATTTGAATCAAAATAAGGATATAAATAAATACCTAAAAGATCCTGGTACCACCAATCATATCAGTGCAAAGGAAAGTTTTTATGGGAGGAGGGGGAGAATGATGCTACTGGGATTTTATTAAGTTTGTGAACATAGAGATCCCATTTGGTACCCTGTGTAGCTGTTATGACTCTGCTTGGCAGGCAGGAAGAGTCATTCAGGTGGGAAGAATAAAGAGGGTGCATTCCACATCCACCTCCAGGGCTGGAGCAGAGGAGCTGTGCAGCTGACAGTCATCCTGCTCTTGGGATGATGACAGAGGGGAAGGGAATGGGGGAGAGAGAGGGAATTGGGCACACTCTGAAAGAAGGTGGCACAAGCACTGAAAACTTTTGAGGCTGTTGATATATTACTGCACAGAGTTAAAATCAAAGCACAGATGTCAGATCTGTGTACTGACCGTTTCCATTGTAAAGGTATCATTTTTAAATGCCTTTTTTCCCACTGGCTTTTCATTTGCAGGGAAGGACCAGAAAAAAGCTTTAGCCACATGTCTGTCAAATCAGCACTTCCTCCCCTTCCCTGTGCAGCTTATCAATATCAATTCTGAGTCTCATTATCTGTGTGCATTGCTTGAGATAAGGTTTCAAATGGGGACTCAGGTGCTGTAGTCACACAAATCCCTTTCCCTGTGGTTTGATCTCCACAGGGAAGTCACCAGGAGCTGTATGAGGACATTAATATGAAATCAAACAGTTTATGTGCATGTGACAGAAAGATCTGAGAAGTGACTTCCCCCCCAGGACAAATGACCAACACTGAGCAGCTGGCTGTATGGGTGAGAAAGCACAATTACCACATATTTGTGTACATAACAAAAGTCTCAAATAATTAAAAACACTGCAGACACACCTGATCACAAGATTGTAGATCACACACCAAATCAACACCAAGCTTCTGGACAAAAAGCTCATGGATTTCTCCATTCTCTACCAGGAGCCTCATGGCTGATTCAGGGATTTTGACATATTTTGAAAGATGTGGCAACACAAAGATTATTCTCAAACAAGTGGTTCCAAAGCAATCTGCTTCTGATGACTTGTACTTAAATATGCATTTTATTTCTTTTCCTATCTCATCCTCTTCTGCTTTCCTTCTTCCTACCATGATTCACAGTCTTGTCCTCTAAATTCAAAGTTCTGGAGGTACTGCTGCCTGAAAACAAAGTATAGAGCCCTACATTATAATAACAGCACAACAATGCTGTATTAAGTGAGATGAAAAATTTCTAAAGTGACCTGTTAGAAAATGCTGATAACTCAGAATAAAAATATCCTGCAGGTAAATGCTGTTTTCATTCAAATTCTCAATGGATAGATATTATTAAGTCTTACTACCAGAATATTGACATGTTCATTGCAAAAAGTCAAAATATCTTTTTTTTTTCCTGTTTTTTTGATGAAATAACAGAATAGGGGTTTAACTGCTCTGAACTTATTGAAATGAGATGCTCTGTATGGCAGAAAGAAAAGATTTCTGGGTGTTTCATTTGCAAGTTATTCTGAGATTTTCATCCCAATTTAAGGCAACATAGAATTCTGAAAATTCAGTCTCTCAGATAGCAATTTCTTTTTCCAGCCCCATATATATATTGGAGAAAGAAGACAATGCACCAGAGCCAAAGGAAAAAAAGAAAAAAAATAGAAGGAAAGATAAAATACAATCGTTGGTGACTATAAAAACAACTGACTGAGAGAAACTAGTAGCTTTTCTGATGCACTGTACAAATAAGAAACTTTGTGACAGTAATTTTATTAAATGTAAATTTTGATATATTACCTGATTTGGCAGGCATTACTGTGAGATTCTAAATGTAGCTACTGAATCTCTGTGTTAATTTACTTTTTATTCTTTTAATGCATTGAATATTCCTGGTTTAGAGCTCATACAATTTTATCATAATTTTATCAATTGTTTGTGTGGTAAGGTTTGCATGCTCTTAAATACAGAATTATGGAGCTGGCACTAGCAGAGACTGTTGTAGATGCAAATGCCACTATCAAACCTCTACTCATAAGCTTTTCCAAACAAGACAGCAGGGAGTAGTTTATCCCTATATCTGAAAGCAAAAGGTCTGAGGAAGACCCTTAGGTGGCTACAAGAAGCAAAAAGGGTTTTTCCCTGGATTTGAGTCTGTAGTAGTTTATTCACACAGCCAGCCAGTGAACCACAGAGACCTGAGAGTCACTTGTTCAGTGAATGGAGAATTGCTCCACTATTTCATACTTCCATTTCTGGCAAAACATCCTTCATACTGAACTAAGTGTAAGGAAACAGAAAAATTTCTGGGAATTGAGGGTTTGAAGATGTTGAAAAGAACAAAACAGTGATAGTGGGTATAAACTGGTGGCAGAAACTCTCTCCCAGCTACTCTCTCTTCATTGCCCATAAAACTGTATATAGAATTCTAAGAATATGTTCCAATTGTCCTATGAACTAGAAAACTCAGTGATTAAACCCTAGAGGTAATTGGGTTATTTAATCATGAATATAAACTATTTCAAGTTTCAACTCACAGAACTGAGTAACTATTTTTGGAGAAAATAAGTGGAAGGAAAGGCAGATAAGTTTGTCTTGCTAGACTTGTGAGCTGAGCATAAACTCCCTTGTGAAGAAATAGGACAAAATTCTTTCCCCTGCTTTTAGCTTCTCAACAATATTCAAAATGTTATACTTAGAATATTAGCTAGAGAAAGGAGAATATTAGCTAAAGAAAGCACAAAGGAGAAGGAGCACAGACACTCTGCTGAGAAGCAATAATCACAAATATCAATATAATCTCATCTCCTGCAAGAAGTCTGGCATGAGCCACCCTTCTCTCCCCAGTCCTGGCCAACACAAAGTTGTACAAGTGCTCAACAGCAAGCACACTGCCACAGCTCCCCCCTTTTATAAATAAACACATCTATGCAAAGTCACAACAAATTAGGAACTTCTTATTTCTGTTCATTGAGCTGGATGGAATCAATAGTCAGCGGGGAGCTGGCAATGGATTTATTAAGGCAGCTCTCAAAGCCTCAGTCATAGGAGTGAGAAGTTACCCACCGGCCTCATTTCCCTGTAAACAGGAGACAGGGCTAAAATAAATCTAATTTCAAGTGAAAATAATGGATAAAAATCACCTTACATTGCACTCTTTTGCCATCTAAAGCAGCTGCGCTTTTCCCTAAATAATCCATGAAAGGCTGTTCAATGACCAATATCTGACAACTATATTGTCTTGTCTTGTGAAAAGAAACTAAAATAAAACCAGAGAAACCGTCTGTGGCCATTCATGCTTATTTTTTGCCTGTCTGAAGAACATCAATCCATTTAAGTAGATTTACTTTTGATTGAAACCAGTGTTTTTCATCTGACATATTAGAAATTCAGACATCTTCAAAGGTGTTTGTCCTTTTCTCGTGATGTGCAAGTGCATAGCACTAGAGCTTAATATTTATTAGAAATATTCAGTCAGTCTTCTGAGTCTGCAGTTCTCTGGCTATGTCACATATTAACAGGACTGGGAATAAAAGTCAAACACAGTACCAGATGTGAAATATTATAGGGCTATAAAATGATAAAGGATAGATAGAACTTCTCACTTTATTACTATCGTAACAAACTTTTTTACTGAGGAAGCCACAAACAAATAGAAGAATCTATTGTGCTGGGCATCATTCAGGTTCTTAACTGGGAAATAAATCTTACCCCAAATATTTTTCAATCCATGGCCTTGTAGGAATGCTCTTTCTGACCTTATTCTTGGAGCAGCTCCACTGACAGCAGTGCTGTCGCAATGATAAAGTTGTGCTTGTATGCGCTGCAGAATTTGAGCTTTAAAAGATGAAACAAGAAAAAGGGTCACAGCCTGCAGGGATCTGTATTCTCCATCATATTTAATGGCTAGGAAACCAAGGCAGAGATAACTTTGGACCACCATGGTCAGAGGTTATCATTAGCCCTGGCAATAACTGGCAGATATTTTTTGGCATTTTTGGCAGGGAGACCAAAGGTCCAAATGGGTTTGGTAGAGAGAATGCTGCTTTGGTAATCCTATAAATTTTTTAATCATTATTAAAATAATTAAATTTTGTATTAATACCTCATTAGGTTTTAGTCATAAAAGAAAATTAAGGCAATTTCTTGGCAGAAATGTGAGTACTTTACTGGAAAGGTAATAATCCAAATGTTGCTCTCAATAACTAACAATCACTTGAAGCTGCTATTCCCACACCAACAGACTTTGGGATAAGAAAAAAATAATCTAAATAGAATAATTTTAACTATGAAATGTCACCCACTCTCCAGGTTGTCCAAAGGCATTTTTTAACAGG
Source organism: Taeniopygia guttata (assembly GCF_048771995.1). NCBI lineage: Eukaryota > Metazoa > Chordata > Aves > Passeriformes > Estrildidae > Taeniopygia > Taeniopygia guttata. The sequence goes on from NC_133028.1 coordinate 55,543,913, forward strand.
TTAATAATAAAAGTACAATTTAAACTACATTCGAGATATGGAGTAAATTACAAGTTTTTGTCTGAGTGTGTAAATTACGGATTTGAAACATTAAAAATTAACCAGTGAAGGCAATGTAAACAACTGAATGGAGCATTTGAAGGGGTTAAGGAACTTGAGCTCTGGTCCCAGCTCACTGATGTGTTTAATCTTCCTGTGGCACCTGAATGAACAGCTCTTGACTTTAGAAGGTATTTTCTGAAGCTTCCACATCACTGTGGTTTGAACCAGGCAGGAACAAAAACTAGTGTCTAGGAAAACCCAGAACCAAGAGAAAACATCTGTGTCATCTTTTTTTGGGTTTTTTTTGTCTCTAATAATGGCATCTGATAACTAAGGTCTGCTAGGTCCAGTAGAGTTGGTCTCCAAAATAGGAAGGCTTTAGTGGGAAATGCAATGGGGCATCACTGAAAGGTCATAGTGAAGTTCATGCCCATGGGAAGAGCAGGAAGGATTGTCTGACTGATGTACCATAAAACACCTTATTTAGACATGAGTCTGGGCATAAGTTTCATGTTGTTTGAAACCATCTACCAGATTCAGTAGAAAAGGTTTTTGATGGGGTCCATTCTTTAATGGTTGAGACACTTTTTAGGTCAAAATGTCCTATGGCAGGTCAGAGGAGAATATTTTCCTCGGTTCCTGTCTCCTTTTAGGGATTCCAATGCCTTGCAATGGGAAGGGCCTGCCCCCTCACACGACTCTTTCCCCATTAATTGCAGGCATGGAGACATGCTGGAGACAAAATTTTTCAGAAAGCATGAATAGTGATCCTTAGTAACAGCTTTCACAGCCACACCTCCTGAGAAAGCTACATTCCCTTCCCAGCTTGTGCTTGCATCTTGCAATTAGACTGACTGGAATTCTCTCCATTAAAAGAACATGCAAATGGCACCAGGAACAAAGATAGGATGGCAGTGGAACAGAGGATTGCTCATTCTATCCGGAGATGAGTCTGAATGGCAGTGACAGGTAATTCCAGAAGCATGAGGATTTGAATTAAATGAAAAGTGAAAATGAGCAATCCAGTCAGAACAATGTCAATAGTGTTACATAATTTCATATTTGGTTTATCCTAGTCTGCCCCTAGTTTGCATGGACCCACTAAAAGGCTAAATCTAAAGGCCTGTCCCTGCACTGTGGAATTACTGCAGACACAAGAACATTCTCTGTTGCTGCCATTTTTCACTGCTCTCTGCATAGTGCAATGTCTTACATGTGGTTCAAGAATTATAGATTACGTGTCAGTAGATGGGGTAAAAATGGTTTTGAATTCAACATTTCTTTTATAAATGTGATTTCAGACAAAGGTATATTGCAAGCTGCCACACAACACATTCAGCAAGTGCTGCCTTGCTATCGTAAGACATTATTCTGCCTCCAAATCTGATTTGTATGAGGAGGGAACCAGGAGAGTCCCTCCTAAAATATATTGTTGACTTATTTTGCCATTGAATTCCAACATACCAAGGTTGCATCGCTAAACAATGTTTAGTTGCATAACCTTTTAGAGGTTATGCAACTATTATGTCTCATTGCACAGAGTCTACTTCTTCCAGCAGAGTTTATATTTATTCAAATTATATTGTATCAATGTTTTGTCTTCTATGAAAAATGTTCACAGTACAATCTCGGACTCCTGATTTCACATTTCACATAAAGTTATGCTGCTTTAAGAGCATTTCCATTTCTCCGGCTTCCTATCAAATACTTAGTGCCTCATTCCAGAATGCCTTTGAAAACTCTGTACCTTGGATTCTTAAATTTATTTACTCTGATCCTTTATAATTTGCACTGCACAATACTGGAGTCAAAACTGGTAAAAGCAGAAAAGAGGGGTACTTCACTCGTCTTTTTTTTTTTTTTTTTTGTATGTGTGTTATAATTACTCATTGTTAGGTCAAGCAGTGCACATTATAGAAACACAGGATGATAACATAGACTCATAAAATGGCTTGGGTTGCAATAGATCTTAAATAGCATCCAGATCCAGTCCCCAACCATGGGCAGGAACATGTTCCACTAGATCAGGTTGCTCAAAGCCCCATTCAACCCAGTCCTGAACACTGCCAGGGATGGGGCATGCACAGCTTCTCTGGGCAACCTGTGCCAGTGCCTCAGCAGCCTGAGAGTAAAGATTTTTTTCTTACAACTAATCTAAACCTACCCACGTTCAGCTTGAATCCATTCCTCCCTCCTGTCACCTGTAAAAAGCCCCTCTTAGTTTTTCTTGTAGGCTCCCTTCAAGTACTGGAAAGCTGCAGTATTATCACCCCAAAGCCTTCTCTTCTCCAGAATGAACAATTCCAATTCTTTCAGCCTTTCCTGTCCATCTCTCTGAGCATGTCCATGTCCATTCTCTGGACTTACTCCAACAGATCCATGTCCTTCCTGTGCTGGGACCCCAGAGCTGGATGCAGCCCTGCAGGTGAGGTGTCAGCAGAGCAGAGCAGAGGGGCAGAATCTCCTCCCTGGCCCTGCTGGCCACTCCCAGCTTTGGATGTAACCCAGGATGCAATTTGCTTTCTGGGCTATATATATATGTATATATCTATAATGTATCTTTGTAGGTAATTTGTCTGTAGTTCTTGAACTATTTTCTTATCTAAATAGGTTTCTGATGAGCTATATGCAATAACTCTATTTTATGGAATGCTTAGCAATGCTTGGTATTTCATTCCCAGAGGGAAGGGGAAGAAGATGCATTCAAAATTGTAAAGGCCTCTGGGAGCTAAGATTATTTAAAACATAATCTCTAGGAACACAAGCTTTTCTGAGTGCAGAAATCCATAATGGTGGGCTCAGAATTACTGGACTGAAACGTCCATTTTCGACTTTCTGGATTCCATTAATATTTCTTATTTATTGTATATTGACCCTATTTTAAATGCAATTTATTTGTGTTTATTTTATTGGATGGTTTTGAAAAGTTAAACAGATAATGACACTGTTCCAGCTTAACAATGAGTTCTGCACAGAAAATAAAGCTTTAAATTTCACTTGTCACTTGTTTTACAGTGTTTATCTCAGACCTACTACCCTTGACCTTCCTGCCACATATTTCCTTGTGTTTGCTTTAAGCAAAAAGCATTCAAGAGCTCATGAAGATCACAGAATGTGTGCTTGGTGAGTTGATTATAAAGAATTTCAAGTATGTCCAATGAAGCTCTTGCATTCAACCTGTGTCAGGGCTATGGGCAGGATTGAATAGAGGGAAGAAATGGGGAAAAAAAAAAAAAAACAAACAAACAGAAATCTCAAATCTACTTTAGCTTAAGCACTTAGCCTGCAGAGTACTTAAAGGCCAAAGTTTGCAAGTTATTCATTGCAGAAGCAGAGGTTTAGAGCTTTACAAAGACAATTGTATACACCATGTTCCGATTCAGAAAAAAAAAAAGGGTTATTAATGTTTAGAAGATACTTATTCATCTCTCTGTGAATCATCAGATGGCTTGATTCTGCAGTTCTTATCCTTGCGTAGCAGGAGAATCAACATACAAATTCTAGAAGGTGGATTGAATCAAATGGAACTAATTGTGCTCTAAAAATGGATGTTTATTGAACTTTTTTGGTCTGCCTCACGGCTTCAGGCAAACAGGAATTCTTGGCTATGAATAACAAACTTACCCTATGAAGGAGGCATTCGAAACACTAAATTGCTTTTTGGGAGGAACTTTGGAAGCAGTGAAAAAAATTTAGGTTGATATTTCCTGCAATAAGTTATTAAGTGATTGACTTGAGGATCCAAAGCAAATGCTCGTTGATAGCTGGGATTTAAAAAAAAATCTTTTTTAAATAACTGCATTGCACTTAAAGCACTAGGAAACAGGAGGGTATCCCCTGACTAGAGACTATTCTTCTGATCATATTTTGCTAAGCCAGGAGATGCCAAAAATTAAAAGGTGAGAGGTTTAGGACCCATGGAGCAGCCCATAGACTGGTATGGATAAGGCTTGTACTCCTTGTCACTACACCTAAAGAGGCAGTAATATCAGCATATAAAATTCATAGCATTTAGGAAGAGCCCCATAGCTGAAGGTGAAATGGGTGAAATGAGCTGCAAATTGCCATTTTGTTTTGTGTTTCTTGATGCTTGCAGGATGTGAGACCACTCACAGATATTCTCTTTTCTTCTACATGAAATCTGTGAGGACGAAGTGTAATTCTTTCACATACATTTCATGGTATGTAATTTTCAGGGCCAGTGTGTGTGGTAACTTGGACAGGAGTTAGTTAATGTACAATTGAAAAATATAGGTTATCTGAGATTCCTGTAGTCAAAAAAGCATACAGTAATGTTACCCACACTGTAAAGCATTTCAAACAATTTTCAAATAATTCCTTTGGTTCTATATCCTGCTGTAATTCCTTAATACTTTGAAGGCATTGTCTGTAGATACTATGAAAGTGTAATCTCTATTGCTCTAAAATTTTGTTTTATTGTAACACCCATGAAAAAAATCTGAAATTACCAGAAATGACATGGACATAATCAAAATTTGAAACAATCAAGCAGCTGGAATGCTGCACCCCTTACACTGTTATTACTTTTTCCCTGCACTCACACATCAGTCTGTGTTTGCCTTCTACTGTAAACCAATTGTTGGAATTAATATTTTCTGATATGTAGTCCAGATGATGCCCACCAGGCACCTTATTCATGATCAGGCATCCAAAGTGTTTCAGCACTATGAATAAATGTAATAGAAATATTTCTGCAAGTTTTTTTCATATATCCCCCAAAATATATATATATGTGAGGGATGGTCAAAAAACTGCCGCTGGTGCTTTTATCTCATGTCAGATAGCAGGCACTGGGATGAGATAAGGAGAAAAACACATCATTTTCCATTTTTTTTTTATTTTGATGATAAAAATGAAATCTGCTGGGCTGCACAGGTCTTTCCTCAGCTTTGTATCTGAATGCCCAAGCAACTTGTGATACAGTCTCATAGTGGAGAGGGCTTTCACCTGCACATTCTCTTGTCTTTTCACTTAATGCATTTCTCCTTTCTGCCCAAAATGTTGGTAATGCTTTAGTCCAGCCGTGATTTGGCAGGAATTGAGGGATGACTATATACTTTGAAGGAAAACGTAGGACTTCCATTGATGAAGCCATTTATCATATACTATAAATAGATTTAGCAGCTCTTTCTAATCCCAGTCTCAAAAGCACAATTATAACCCCCTCCTGCAGTTTTTTCTCTGGATGTCATCCTGGTTTTTTTCCCAGAAGCTGATCAATGTGACCTGGCCAAATTGAACACAACCTAGACACTGTTGAAGCCTGGATTGTCAATACATGAATTTCACTACACATCCCATGCAGTCAAACCACATGAGCTCCATGCCTGTTTGTCCTAAATTTCTACCATTCCTAATCCATCTGGGCCACCAGATAATCCTCCAGACCAGCGCCCCGCATGGATTGCATGAGGATTAATATTAAAGCCCTCTAGTCCTCCAAAATTCATGCATTGCACGCCTCTCTGTTACACAAATAATTCTTAAGTCTGACAACTTTGTTTATTCTCTAAGGGCAAAATTGACAAGCAGATCAAACAAGGGGCTGTATGAACTTGTTCTGCAGATACAAGGCACTCAGCTAACATTTCTGTAATGCTTTTCTTGTTTAAAAGTATTTGTGAAGGAAGAGAAAACCAAGTTTGCATAGCCTTCAAAAGATCAGAGCTTAATTTAGATACAAGGTCGGATTAAATTCAAATGGCAAAATTCATATTGACAAAAACAGAGAATGTATTCCAAGGAAATAAATGTTGACTTCCCCCCACCACACACCTTAGTAAGACACAGTTTTGTTGAAACTAAGCTTCTAAATTCTCTAATTCATTTGCAGTCACATTTCAATTTGTACATATTAAGAAATATGTTTTATTAAGATTTGTATATTATGAAATGTATTGGGTATAACTGGGATGGGGGTCAACCTTCCTCACAGTGCCTTTGCAGTGCTGTGCTGTCTATTTGCAGCTAGCAAAGTCTTGATAACACACCAATGTTTTGGCTATTGCTAAGCATTTCTCCCACATCATCTTCATGGTTGTTCCTCCAAAATGCTGCCTCGCAGCCCCCAGCCCCAACACCTGGGGCTGGGCAAGAGGCTGGGAAGGGGCACAGCCAAGAGAGCTGTCCTAAACTGACCAAAGGGATATTCAACACCATTTAACTGTTCTGAGAAATTTTGGGAAATATCACTGAAGGAAGATGAAAGAGGGTTTTTGAATAGAGTAGACAGAGAGAGGAGGGAAGTAGCCACTGAAGCCAGCAGAGGAAAAGCTGTTTGCAAAGAGGCACAGGCTCTGGTGTTGGGCATTATTTGAGTGCAGCTGCATTCTGTGTGGTTTTGTATGTGTTCCTTGTTCAACACAGTAAGATCATCCACTCCTTTCCTTATGGTGCTGCCTGTAGTTTCTCCCCCCCACGCAGCCCCCGGAGAATCCGACTAGCTCAGAGATAAGGGGCTGTGAGGGAAGGAATATCAGGAGAGGGGATAGGTATTCAAAGGAGGCTCTTACCCCAGGAGGTTGGTACAGCTCTCTTTATTCTGTGGTGTCCATGGGAGAGCGGGGCAAAAGGGGAGGAACAAGAAATGTCAGGGGGTCTATATAGGTTTTGGACAGGGTGGGCTTTCCTGGCTCTCCGCCAATGCCGTTGGGGCAGGAAGGAGGGGTCCAGGGGTTATCTTGATCAGAGTCACAGGGTCCCGGGGAAGGGGGGCACAGGGTGCCCCTGAGCTCACTGTAACAGCTGCCAGAATTAATTTTTTTGCTGCTGATGATATTTGAGCATGCTGAGCTTTTGTGTACCCAAAATAATCCAAATCTCTGGGACAAAATCCATGAAAAAGGAGCTTATCAACTAACAAAGAAATGAAATTTTTAGTTTCTTACTTTTGAAAATTCAACTTTAATCATCTTCAGCAACCAAGTTTGGTCTTTGCCAACAGAACTTTTCATGCATTCCTCTGTACTCCAGACGCGGTATTCATCTCCAGCTTGGAGGCTGATTTTTAGCATTTTTTAGTATTGTCTAAAAAGCTGTCATATTCTGTGAAAGCAGCAGCTTTTAAAGATGCTTCTTTATCCAAGAGGATCTTTTATTCAGGAAAAAGACTCTTTCTTTCTGTCATGAATTGCATTGGTGCTATGCCCTGCTTTCTCCCAGCTGCTTAGGGTATAAATACTTACTAGTAGCTCCATTTTAATGAAACACAAGTAGGAACCTTCTTTTGTGCCAGAATTTAAAAAGCTCATTTATCATGGTTAATCTCAGCAGATGGAAAGCAGTGCTTGTGCTCTGTAACTCTTGCCACAACTTGAGTCATGGTGTTGGGCAGGTGAGCAACCTGCCTTTGAAGATCACCATTTTCAGTAGATGGTGTCAAACATGTGGATGGGCAAAGCCAGCTAAGCCCTAAAAGTCCAGGAAGTTGCTGGGAAAACAGTGCATTTGCAAAGCACTTCTATCGATAAACCCTGAAAGAGGTTTTTCTCAGTTCTTGGCTTTCAGCATGTTTCTCTGTCTCCCTGGATTGTAGCTCCACTTCAAGGCTGTTTGAACCTGACAGCTGGGCTTTTTTGTGTTTGGGGATTTTCTCTGCATTTTTTGCCCCTCTGTGAAATTCCAACAGACTGGTTTCAAAGAAAGGCATCTGTTACCTTCAGTGCAGAGCTGTTGCAAAGCAAAATAACTGCCATTCTGTGCCTTTGGAATAGTTTTTCTTTGGATTACCTGTGAGTTTTATGAGTCAGGATATGGGACTTGCCATATCCCAGCTGCCCATGAGGCTTCCATTTCTTCTGCTGCAAGATTAGTTGAAATAAAATGAACTTAATACAGACTCAGCCTGACTGCAGAGGAATATACACATCAGAATTAGGAGCTGCAGTGTCATATAATGCCTGATGGTTCTCTATACCATTTCTCATTGTGGAAGTACTTAACTGGGAAAATGCTGGAATGTTGGCAGGGCTGGATAGAGAGAGGTCATTAAAACATTTCTACTTTACAAAAGGAAACTAACATACCATCCTTGGAATACATGGTTAAATTTTTTTCACCCAGACTGAATTTAAAATATCCATTTTCTTTGCAGTTTTCAATGCAGGAACTGAAATTTATTTGTCATTTGATTATTTTCTTTTTTACTTAGATATAGGTATTTGCTAGCTATGGTCCATGGTTCACCTAGTCAGTCTCTGGAGAATGTCTGGCCCATCTGTTTGGGCTTATGGCTCTAAGTGTAATTTTTCTGAGGCCAAGAAATATAATTGGTACAGTATCCTGCACAATAGAGACTTTTCTCTATGCCTGAAGTCATCAAATGTGAGAGCAAAATAAATGTACAAATGTTCAAGATGTTCCTAAAAAATATGTGCTGTGAAGAAACCTGTGAGGAACATATTCCACCTTGAGCCTGCTCTGCGCAGTCTTTCTTCCACCCTTGGCAGGTTTTAACACTTCCCTTTAAGCTCCTTCATCCACCTTCCAGTCACTGAATAAACACCTGCAACCTCAGCTATCACTCAGAGAAAGCCTTTCATGGGACAGGTGAGAAAAATAATTTCTGATTCTGAGCACTGTTGTTCTTCACATTGCAATGGTAGAGAAATGATTGCTGTAGGTGTTGTCCTACTTGTCATAGCTGCTACTTTGCCCACTTTATTGGGCAAGTTGAAAACTGAATTGGGAACATAAGAAGGAGCAGTAGCTGAGTGAGAGCTTCTTCAGGTCTGGCTTGAGTTCTGAAGGAGCTCTGTTCGTGAGGTTGGTCTTTGTGCATCAGACATATGGAGAAACAGTGCAAGATTTGCACCAAGGGTCTTTTACACATTTTCATCTCCAAAATATCAGCTTGTGTGCAGTGCACTGAGGTGTCTTTATCTGTTAATATATTCTCATGCAGTTCACAGCTGTTTGATCAAAGCAGTGTCTCAATACAGCTGAGCAAAATGAGTCAACACCAGAACAGAGAGGAGCAATCTATATTATCGAACTCTGTCTTTTGTAGTAACAGAGGAGGGGCAACCCAGTAGTACCACTCCCTCCCAATTCATCCCTCCCAATGGCCTCCCTCCTTTTTTCAATTCCCAGCCACAAAAATATTTTGGTTTTTTTAACTTTTTTCTCAGTCCTATTCACTCTATTAATTCTTCATGCCCTTCAGTGTGGATATATAAGGGAAAATGTACTATTGAGTTTCATTTTATCCTCTCATATTTCATATTTCAGTTTCTTCTCTTGGGAAGATCCTAATGTTTGATGCTAGAGGGAGCTCAAAACCAGTATGAAATCTCATCTGGGTTAGTGGATAAAAATCTAAATAGGTTGACAGAGTATGAAATGTTATACAGAAAAAATGTTCTTTTCTGTTCTGTTGGTTTTGCTTTTGTTTTTTTGGGGTTTTTTGGGTTTGTTTTTTTTTTTTGGGTGGCTTTTTGGGTTGTTTTTTTTTTCCTGCATCTATTACAAGGAGGAAAAAAGAAGTATAACCTTGACGGGATTAATTTTTTTTTCCAGCAATTAATTTTCCCTGATACTTGTATGACGTACAACAAGCTTTTGTTATTTTCAAGTGAAATGTTTGGATTTAAGTTTCTGGACCATCTCACAGTGAATAATTTCCAGCTCAATTTCTGATCTTTTTGCACTAGTACAGGCAGTCTTAAACTTACCATAAAGGTATAAATGAGCAAATATTCCATTAAAAATGAAGAGGCTTATGACAATACCTATTCTCCCAAAATGGAACCACCTGAGCTTTTCTAATAGCTGGTGACATCCATTAGCACTTCTCTCAGAAATTGAAAACATCTTCCATCTGTTCGTACACACTCATTACAAAGTAGTTAAGAGCCTATGGGATCACACAGACACATTTTTGCAAATTAAAAAATATCAAGATGAGTTATTGAAGAAGCAGGGATGACTTTGTAATAAGCATCTAGGCCTTAAACTTTCCGTTTCCTCAGACACTGCAGACACCCCATTAGCTGAAACCTGCTTAGTCTTGTAACCTTTCAGAATATGACATTTTGAAACTCTATGCTAAAGATCCTGTGAAAAGTCCAGCCAGCTCTGCCCATTTACACTATTCTAACAAAGAGCAGAAATCGGTAATTTTTTGGCAAACATCCCTAAGGTCAAGTAGCTAAGAGAACTCAAATTAAAATGGAGCATTTACATAGATAATGAGATCAGACCGTATTATATTAATATGCAATAAACTTCATTAATAATGTGCTTGCATGTTTTCATGCCTGAAATTATCTCTAACCATTAAGTTTGGATTTGTCTTTCCTGAAGGGAAATTTATTGGGAATGGACATTTTAATAAATTCCTTAAGATGATAGAAGATCAGTGAAAGGCTTCTAGAAGCAGGGGTTCTATAATGAGAGAAAAGGTTTGGTTGGAGACACATGTCAAAAAAAACACAATTTGCGTTCAACTTAAATATGTTTAGAGGTCTTCCTCAAAAATCAGTCTTCTTGGGAGTGATTCCAGTACCCTCTCACTCTATGTATGTTTCTTCACAAAACCAACCTCTTGGTCAAACCTCCAGTTTGTACACGTGTCTAATCAATTACTGAGTACAAATTGAGGGTTACCATATTTTACATTGTTGGGTCCTAAGTTTGATTCAGAGCTCCAAAAGCTTCTGATTTTTTTTTTTTTTTTTTTTAAGTAAAGTGATTGCCACATGTCTTGGTCTTGCGGACACCTCAACAAATTAGATTGCTGAGCAATCACCATCTCTATGAGGTTTAACAAGGGCAAGTGACTGATTCTGCACCTGGGATGGGGCAGCCCTGGGTGTAGGTACAGAGAGGGGAGCAAGTGGCTGGACAGCTTGCTCAACAAGGAAATATTGTCTGGGGAGACATAAAAGTAACTGTGAAGGAAATATAGCAAGGAAGAAGAAACATTTAATGTGGGAACCTTGGATTATCCATGCACATGCTATGCCCATGTTTCAGTCCAAAGTTGGTGTTAGCGAACTCCAGGCTGTAGAAAAAAGGTCTGTATGAGCTCACTCAATAAGACAAATGTTTTTGAATGTTGCACAAATATACTTAAGCATGAACAAAGAAGGCAGCATAGAACAGTGGTGGGTCATCTGCAAAGCAAAATGAAATAGGGTCCATATGTTCTTAGGACTCATAAAGAAAAAGGCTCACTAAGATATTTCTCTGCACCCTTCCAATAGTTTCTGTTAAGCTGTGTGATGATGACACACCTTCCAGCTCCAGGATTTTCTGTATTACTATACCAAATACTGCTTGTAAAATGATTGGCTTGTTGTATTACATAAACACTGAGCTTACTAAAATCTTAACCTGAGCCAACATTAGAGAATTCAATTCTCTACTTTCATTTTACATATCAGATTTTCTCAGTCTCTGTCATAAATGAGGAGTTAGTCATCAGGAAGCTTATTTTTTTAACATCACTTACAATATTTCTTCTTAGTGGCCAACAGAGAAAACAAAGAACCATGCATTACATAAAACTCTTAGAAGGTGGGCTGTAACAAAAGACTAAATCCTTGCTAAATGTTGACACATTGCCAGCAGCAGTAACAATGGAGACAATCAGAATTAAGGGCACAATTTGACATTGTGTGCAGAACAACAGCAACTGCATTTGTTAGAAGATACCTTTCAGTTGGTTGGCTTTATGAGGACAGAATGAAGACTGAATTATGAGGGGAATGAGACTCCTCCTGTCAGCTGTGATGTATGAGGAAACCTTCTATATCTTAACAATGAAATCCTTTTCAAGCATTACAGACACATAAAGTAAGATGAGTCAAAGAGAGGTGATGTCATCCATTAGAGAAGTGATAATGTAATAAATTACTATGGGGGATTATGGTCAATATTCCCTAAAGATTATTCTCTGTTCTGTATTTAATCACTGAATTATCTTAGCCAAGATGTTTAAACATAAACACATGAAGTAAGTCTTTCATGATAGAGATTTTATAAATGCCCAAGAATGTTTCTGTTTCATTGAAAAAAATGAATTGTACTTTCATTGCCTTTTGATGAAAGTTTTGTGTACATAAAGGGGTGAACAGATTTGAAAAATTCTCTCCTACATTTGTGATCAGGCTTCCATATATGTATGATATTGGTAAAAACATGAAGTGTGAATCCAGCTTGCATAATCAAGGCATGATGTTTTTTAAAGGCCTGTTGGATCCTGGTGTTTTTGCTAACATCACTGCTGTAGCCAGCAGAACAGACAGGCCATGTGCTCTGGGTCCTGGGAACCGGCAGAGTGAGGAGACACTTCAGGAGAATTCTGCATGGATATTTCTACCAGAATCTATCTGTGCTGGGGCTGTGGTCTCAGCTTTCGCAGCTTTTTGCCACTGTTGACATTTTGTCATTAAAAGCTTCCATGTTTCACACCAATACTTGAGCAGCCCTATTTTTCAATGTCAACCAACTGCCAGTTTCCTGGATCAATAACTGTGAGTAGCCTAAGAAACCTGCAGGTCCAGGTCTTCATTTATTACGACTCAATGTATTTACAATGACTTTATGTGATCTGTCATAATTTTTATCATCTGATTCTAGATCTTCCTGTTTAAGCAGAGCCACATTTCTACCATGCCCATGAAATCCAGAGCCTGCACTACCTTCAATGTATGCAGTAAGAGGGGACCTTCAGGTAAACTGCATTTCTTTCTACATTATTTTGTATTTAAAGGGAAAAAAATAACAAGCCAGCTACTTTGGAGCAAATAGTACTGTGAACTTAATGAGACCACACTGTCAAATTTACTCCAGGATGATATATTTGTTCATTAATTATGATATTTTAGTTGAATGTCATACTTTTCTTTATCTGCGTGCTTAACTACACTTCAACCTTTTCAGCAGGATTTCCACTGAATCATTTTCTTGCATAAAAGTATTAGAGCCATGCCTCCCCTTTCTTTAGAAATTCCTCTGCAGTTTTCCTGACCCTACTACTAGCTGGGAGAATAGATTAAAACTTCTGAGCTGTGAGTTACATTAGTGATATCTATGGTTATCAGTGATAAAGCAAAGTGTTGGCATGTCACATGAGGAACAGACCTTTTCCTATATTAAATAACCTTTTATTATGGATGATGAAAAAGCCCTGCTAGAATCACAGAAAGATTTGTGTGGGAAGGGTCCTCTGGAGGTTTTTTGTTAGATCAGACTTCTGAGAGGTTTGTCCAGGCAAATGCTGAAGATATCAAAGGCTCTGGATTTAACTGCAAAATAGTATCCATTGCAGGATTGTCATTCTACAGCTGAATCACATAACAAGAAAAAGCACAGCAGGGCCACCATTAATTGAAAGTGAAAGCAGAATCCAAATGAACCCTGCTCTACTTCAAATGAAGCCAGAGATTTGCAGTCCTACTCACAGTGGACCAGTGCTTTCATCAACTATTTTGCACCCAGTATTCAAGTTATTCCATTGTTGGCTTCAAAGGAAAATCACAGGGATAACAGGCAGGCAAAGAGGGAAGACCCTAAGTCCATAAGCCGAGTGAGAGCCTCACTGTGTTGATATGCTGGTCCTGCTGGACCATGCAAGAATCCTTTGTTTGACAGCCATGGTACTGATTTCAGGTCTGGAAAACTGCTTTACAGGGAATCGTAGAATAGTTTGGGTTCTGTAGAAGGGACCATTATACGTCACGCAGTACAACCCCCAAGAAAAAGGACATAAGGAGTCCACCTTAATTAATGTACAACAAAGCCAATGTTTTTAAAAGGAGTTAGAGTGGTTAGGTAGGAGATAGGTTATATATTACAGTCCTAGGCAGGAACTGCAGTCAAGAGCCACATTTTTCCAAAACCTTTGCACCCAGCAACACCCCATGCAGAGAGGGAATCAGCAGTCATGAATCAGTTTTATCCATGCCAGATAAAACACAGAGACCTTAGACTTAGGCATGGAGACAGAACAATATATATGTCTGAGCAATATAATTAGATAAAAAAGGAAACCAGAAGGTTGGCTGAGCTTATGTAGATATGTATTTATAGCTTTGCTAGGAAAAGACTGTTAAAGATGTGTTCTTTTTCTTTCTAAATGTCAGTTTTTACTGAGCAATCCATACTGCTGTCCAATGACTTATTAAAGAGAGAGGGACTTTGAAGCCCAAGATCCCAGAAAGCTGCTCATATCTATTTGTTTATTTACCCACATTTTTTTCTCGTGTGGCCAGCTTAGCTCTTGCCTAAGTGAGCAAACAAACTGCAGATGCAGAGCTGATGGCATTGGGCCTAATAGAACCCTCAAAATAAAGCCATAAATTGTGTCTTTGAATTGCCAAGGAAATTAGACTTTCCAAGTCTAAATTCAGAATATGTCCTAAAATCAGTCTCAGTCCACTGTGTGTGCTGGAGATATGGGGCTTCAATGCTTTGAGTAATTTTTTTTTTTTTCTTTTCCTGTTAAGGACACCCCATCTCGTATTTCTTGTTGGTCTTTACAAAGTGAGATAATGCTAGATGAGATACTGCCATCACATTTTTTTGTATGTGTGTATTATGCTACTTATAAGAAAGAATTACAATTTATATTTTAAAATAAAAGCAAAAAAAAAAAAACCCCACTCTTAATCTTGTAAATTTGCGGGCCGTTTCTGAATTGATGTTTCAATTATGCAAAGTTCTTTTACCAAAACTACTAATCCACACTGTAAGAGTATTTCCCAACTCCTTGGTCCCATAATACAACCAATATATTTTTAAGCTGTTTGAGTTTGAACTGTAAGTTTTATCTAATTATATCAGAAATTGTTACCAATATCAGGTTGTTAGTTATTTTCTCTGTACAGTGAAACAATTTGCCAAAGGTAGAATTACATCTATAGATGTACTAATAACATGTGCTTGTTCATTTTTTCTTTATGGATTAGGAGCACTGGAATAAAAAATGTCTTTCATAGTAGTCTTTAATTCAGTTGTTAACCTAACAATGAAAACAAAGAGCAAATTTACTCTAACAGTAATCAATTGGCCAGTGGCAGAAGGAAACTCATTCATAACATGCTGCATGCAGAAATTCATCATGTAAGGTCTTCATACACACAATTTTATATTTAATTGTTCTGCCATGGTTACAGAGGCTCAGATCCATGGGAGAGGTTGGTGATAACCAGAGAAGGAGTTAGGATGGAGAGGTTCAGTTTGGATTTTGCCCTCTTTATTCCAACCCTCTTTTTCTCAGGCAGCATGAGAAAAAGAGCATGAGGCTCTCTTCTGCTTCCAGAGTCCTTCAGAGCACAGGAAGGCTGGGCTTGCAGCTCCAACACCAGGATTCCACTCCATGTCCACTGGGGCCTGATGTCATAGGGAGACTCAGAAAGAACTTCTGGGACTGATATCTGTGGCTTTACTACTCTTACATTCCTCCTTGGAATTGCTTTTCACCACTGGTAGGAAGAAGGATGGGAGGGAAGGATTTTTTGGGACATGTCAGTGCTTCTAAAAACTCATGCCAGTCTCCCTCTTGCCCACAGTGAGGAGCAGCACCTCAGCAATTGTCTTGCTTTGTTTCAAGGACTTTGGTGCATATACAGGAGTATATCCTCCTTTTGTCTTGTAAAACAGAGAAATCTCTGTTCTGTGTTTGCATTTTGCACTGATTGTTTTTCAGCCTTCAAAATTACTCTGTAGCAGCGTGAATCAAGAGTCCTAGGCTGAACCTCACTCACCTCCTGATATCCAGACACAATGCAGGATCTTAATTAAAATGCAGGAAGCACCTGTTTCCTGTGGGTATTTCTTCCTTTTCAAAATCCAAAGTCAAGTTGAATTAAAATATTTTTATAATGATTTTCATGAACAACTAGAAAACTTGTTTAATAGTATAAAAAGCCATAACATTTTGATGTTGGGAGGAAATTCTTTACTTTGAGTGTTGTGAGGCACAGGAACAGATTTCCCAGGTAATTTGTGGTTCTCCCATGCCTGGAAGTGTTCAAGACCAGGTTGGATGGGGTTTTTAGAAACCTGAACAAGTAAAAGGTGTTTCTTATGGTCAGAGGTCTGGAACTTAAAGATCAGATGATCTTTAAGATCTCTTTCCAACCCAAGCAATTCTGTGACTCTATGCTTTGCTACAGGAAGTTAATTTCAGTCACTTTAATTTAGTTGCTATGTAACAGGACTATTGTATGCATCAACAATGCACTGGGTTTTTTTCCACTAGCAAGAATTTCCCAATGGCAGGTGTAAGAAGTCAGGAACCATGGTGGTAAATTCAGTAAACATGTGTGAGAAGATATTGATGGCTGTAAGCTTTTGACTACAGCATGAAAGAGTCAACAGCAGCAGTCTTACAGGTCTCTCAAATATTAGAGCATAGAACGCCAAGAGCACAAGCTTATGGGATTAATGAGACATTATTAAAAGAAATCAAGTGTTTGCATAATATTTTCCAGGAGCACCATTTTTTGACATCACTAAGAGCAGAATAGCTGAATGTTCTTAGAGCACACTCAGTCAGAATCTGTGATTGTGAAGAAAATTGTGTATTACAAAGGATGGGCAGGCAGACATTCTAAATCTTTTGGAGCATAATGTGGCCAATTTTATCTGAAAATTATTAGAATTAATCACAAATCATATCTTTAAGAAAGATGAGTGATACTATTATAAAATAATAGATGCATATTATACTTCATACAAAGTCATTACTTCAGCACATCTCTGAGTCACTGGCAAAGGGTCCTGCTAGCACTCACTAGAACAAGTTCATAGAAGAAATTCATAGAAGAAAATCCATCAGGGTTATTTAATAGTATAATACTACTATTTGCTCAGCTACACATTGCTCGTAGCTAGGAAGGTGTAACTAGGAAAGTACTAACACATAACCTGCCATAATATTTTTCCCCCAGGCACCCACTACAGTACATTATTGAATGCATAACGCAGACTTAATGGAACCCATTAGGCTGTGGTTGAGATACAAGGATTATGAGTACACAGAATAGGTTTATGGGTTATTTATTTTATTCTGTCACTAACATGCCAAAGTTAAGCAGATTTTCTTTGAAGAAAATGGAATGGAAATTCATTCAGGATAGACTCCAAATTCAAAAAAGCCTGAAAAAGGTGGATGTAAAGTCAGGCCAGTAATTCAACCCTGACTGTAATCTTTGCTCTGTCTACCACTGTAGTCATTCCCTCCCAACTCTTGGATGTTGGCCCTAGACTGATCACAGTATAAGAACTCCCACTGAGCCCATGAGGGTCACTAAGATGAACAGAGATAAATCAACACGTTTTGTTCCTACCAGCTGTGATAGAATAATTGCTTTGAACATTGTAGTTATTAAAATCACATTTGTCATGGGAAAAAAAAAAAAAAGGAAAGATATAGAGGAGTCAAAGGGTCTTTTCATGCTTTTCTATAGTGTATCTTATTTTCTTTTTTAAAAAAGATAACTCCACTGCATTGGACTGAGAGAGGAGGAATGTAATTTCTATGGTTTTCCCCACCTCCACGCAGCCCCCTCTAGGATCCGACCAGCTCAGAGATATGGGGCTGTGAGGGGAGGAAATACCAGGAGAGGGAAAAGTATTCAAAAGAGGCTCTTACCCCAGGGATGTTGGAACAGCTCTGTTTATTCTGTGGTGTCCATGTAGAGCGGGGCAAAAGAGAAAGAGCAGGAAGTTTCAGGGGTCTATATAGGTTTTGGACAGGGTGGGCTCTCCTGGCTCCCTGCCAACCCCGTTGGGGCAGGGAGGAGGATCCAGGGGTTATCATGATCAGAGCCACAGAGGCCCTAGGAAAGGGGGGACAAAAGGGTGTCCAGGAGCTCACCGTAACAGAGGAAGAAAGACACGTGGGAGAACTACCAAAACAAATTCCAATTTGTGGCATTAGTCGCTGTCTCCCAGTGCCAGCAGCTAATTGTCGTAGTGGGGCATGCTGTGAGGACACAGAAAATAGCTCAAATGGTAGCAAATTACTATTACATTGTTTAGATATGCAGGCTCCCTCCACCCTGCTTGGCTTGTTTATCTGTTTGCAAATAGTTTTCTTGGGGATCAGGTTTCGCAAGTGTTGAATCATTTTTTTGTGTGTATTAAATTCTTTGGCAGGCTACGTAGAAATGAGGAAGAAAAAGGAAATCAATGAAGTAAAGGAAAACCAATATTTCTAAAATCTTTCCCCCATGTGACTTGCTTATGAACAATCTGTGTCCAGGGGGTATCTTCTCATTCTTTCTGATGAAGAAATCTAGCTGAATGAAGTGTGGACACTCACCTGTAGGCTGGTTTGTATACACCCATATCAGTAATATTTTCAAACAGGACGAAGGTACAGAAATTATAGGAGATATTTCCTGTATTCATAATACAGAACAGGTTTCAGACTGCTGTGGATGGAAAGTTTTCAGACTGCTCTGAGAAGCAGAGCAGAGAAGTTAAAAAAACAATATAAGAAAAACTTCACAGCAACTGTGAGGTAGTCTTGGAGCTGTGACAACAGGGTGCTGGAACAATGGAGTGGTGAAGAGTCCCCAGGAACAGAATCCCATATGAAGAGGCCCTAAGAATAGGATATTGTAAAACCTTATTTCTTTGACAACTTATTGTTAAAATAGGTTTAATCAGAAAGTGTAATAGTAATAGTATAAGGTTAAATACTCACCATGTGGTGTCTCCTGGAGTGGGTCCACTGGAAGATGGCAGAGCTGATTAAGGCACTGGAGCACCTCTTTTGCAAGAAAATGCCAAAGGAGCTGGGTCTGTTCAGCCTTGAGAAGAGATGACTGGAGGCAATCTCATCAATGTCTATGAGTATTTGAGGGGAGGTGTCAAGAGGATGGAGCCAGGCTCTTCAAGCAATAGGAAAAGAGGCAATGGGGAGAAGAAACTGAGGTACAGGAAGTTTCCCCTGAACATGAGGAAGAACTTCTTTCTTGACTGTGCTGATGACTGAGCACTGGAACAGACTGACCAGAAAGCTTGAGGAATCTCCCTCACTGGAGATATTCAAGAGCTGCCTGGACACAATCCTGTGCCATGTGCTCTAGGATGGCCCTGCTTGAGCAGACAGGTTGGACCAGGTGACCTGCTATTGTCCATGCCAACCTAACCCATTCTGTGATTCTGTGATTAGCTGATTTTGTCCAAGGTGAATCACACAAAAGCACGATTGTTTTTCAACATCCAGAATAGACTGAAAGAAAAAAATAAATGCTCTTTGCCCACTGCATGTCACATCATTGCTGCACTGCAGCAATATTAAATTCTTCTTTTAGGACCATAGTTACTTGCCTCTGAATGAATTCTTGTTTCTCACAAGGCTTGTTCAGGTGAAAGTTAAATTGACATTTCCTAAGAACTGGAAAATGAGAAATATATTAAATTATAATATAAGCAGGGAGATTTTTAGGTGGGATCTTTTTTCCCTCTGGGTCTACAAAGATTATTAAGGGCATCTGGTCAATTCCATCTTGGGGGAATTAAAAAATTTAAAATTCTTATTTACAGACCTCTAATCATCATTTTTGAAAGGATGAGTCTTATATTAGGCTAAATTAAAGTATGAAATCTGAACCTGTTGAAAAATACAATCATTTAGGGGTAGGGGAAGGTTTCTCCTTTTTCAATGCAGGATTGATACCAAATAAAGATCAATAGGAAATGAGATTCTTCTCCTACAAGACCACTGTTAGAAAAGGTAAAAGAGCAAAATCCATTTATTTCTTCATGGAAAGGAACAGGGTTACTATCTATGCAAAATTATACAGCCAGTATATAACAGTCTTTTATTCCTAAAGGATATTGGAATGTGAATGCTCTGTTTTTCTAAAACCTCAACATCTACTTCAAATAAAGTTTGATGGGAAAAGGTGATTGATGTGCCCTCTAACTCAGAAAAAAATTAGAAACTGAAGAACTGCTTCTCTACATGGGAATGGCATAGCAAGGAGCTCAGATCAGGAAGCAGAGACAGACAACATTCAGCTGACAAATAAAAATGGATTTTATGACATAAGGATGAGTGAGGAACAAACTCCTCAGGGATGTTTTATCTTGATTATCTGCAGAGATGCCTTTCTGGAGGGCAGGATTAACACCAGCATGGAAGATATTGCTTGATGCAAGAGTGATGTACATGAGATTCTCTGCCTTGAAGTAAGATTGGATAATCATAAGGAGCCTTGTTTTTAAATAGCATGACTGATTTCCCTGGCATGCACAGCTCTGAAGTGGAGTCTGTTTAGACTGTTTAATCGACACAGATTTTTAGTCTGGATTTGAAGAAAATGAGTGAAGCAAATATATTTTAACAATGCCTTACAATTAGTTTTGGAAGAGAGCATGGAAAATATTGTACCATGCTAGACAAGCCACTCTCCTGTGTATAAAGATCTGATTATTGTGAGATGCTTCTACCAAAAAAAAAAAAAAGGTGCAAACAAGACCATATGACAAAATCAATAGTGTGGATTTTATTTAGCAGTAAAATGTGAGGTAGAGAGAGGGAAAGAAATAGAAAAGGTGGAGGGGGTGAGAGAAAAAGAGTGAGAAAGTAATAGATTAAGTAGAAAGATATTCACCATGCCTGTGAATACAGTGGTATCCTATTGGTCCTTCACCATGGTCTTCTCTGTGATGGAATTCCTCCAGTCTCTCATAATTTCTCATCCTTTATATATTTTAGCAAACAAAGGAATTAATGTTCATGACCTACATGATTTTCTCAGTTCCAATGATAGTTATGCTAATGTTCAGTCTTTCTATGAGTTGGCAGGTTTCTTATATGGTTCCCCTCTTCCAGACCAGTTAGAGCTGATTTTCAGCACAGTTACTGTGTTGGCTTTCTTCGTGTATTCTTTATGTCCATTATCAGTGCTCCCCCAGCTTATTTACCTCTTTCTGGCTTGAGATAATCAGACAACAGTACCACCTTTACCTTATCTCACGTTCCAGTCAGGTGCTTATCTAACTGTCCAAACTTCCAGGAATTTATGAAGGCATATTTGGGTGGAGGGGAGGATGTGTTCAGAGGTCACAGGTGATTAAGCAGGTTCTTCTTTCTGCAGTTTGCCATAGTGGACATAGTCCTTCAGGGATCTTAACAGTGTGTGAGGACATTATGTCTCTTACATAAAAATAAGTGTCTTACACTGTGGAGCCAATGACCATCCAAGTCTCACCCTTTATATCCTGACTTTGGAAAACTGAGTGCAAAGGAAGATGCAATACCTTCTGTTTCCCTTCAGCAGCATAACATGAATGTGTTAGGTATTATCTGACACTCCCTTATGCTGCTCCACTGAAAAATTTATTATCTTTCATGTCAAGATAAAGGGCAGTGAACTTGTTTACAACATACAGAAAGACATTATGAAATTAAGAATTTTTAAAATTTAACTCAAAAATTGATTCTTTTTGAGGACCTTCTGCCTTTCTGCCCTCACAGGAATGAGAAAGAATATCTGCAGGCAACCCTCAGAGAAGTTTGCAACTTATTGTGCTTTGAACTTATATGCTAGAGAGAGGAACAACTGCCAAAAGTACATGCTTGTGCTTCCTTTTACCAAACCATAACAACCTAGAAGTGTGGTTCATCTTTAAGAGAATGTGTCCTCAAATATTTGTATTAGCAACTCACTTACCTAATCCAGAGTTAATTGGAAGAAAATAACTATTCCATGACTGAGAGTCATACACGACCTTTCAAATCATGCCTCTCTCATTATTTGGATAAAGATTTGATGGATTTGCCTATATAATCTTGCACAAAATTCCTATTTTACAGGGATGAGAAAGTGTACTTTGGACTCATATTGTAATATTCAAATAACCCTCTTTATAATTATATCTGCCTGTAGGACTTATAAAGAACAGCCTAGAATCAGGCTACTAAATCCATACTCAACCACTCTAACTGATGTAATAGCTGAGCTGTTTCGTTTAAAGTCAGAGATTTTCCCTACTACTCATTAGTACTCATTACCTGCATGGCAATCCTGGGAATGTTGATTACATGGAGAAAGAAGCCAGAAAAATGGAAAAATCAAACAATTAGGATTCCAAAATACACTTTTAATGAGTTAGTTTTATAATGGTGATGGAAGAATCTTGTTTAATTTACAGCTGCATCTTATTTTCTATTATAAGTCAAACATTGTTTTCTGATTTTATTACATAAATTGTTGATAACACTGAGAATTAGATTTTAATCAAGAAAAGATTACTCCTGGGCACTAAATCTCTGATTAATGCACCAGTCTAGGAGAGCACTGTAGCATGTAATTTTATCCCTGCTTAGTAGAGTACATAAAGTCATGCTTAATTTGAAGCCCGTGAAAACTCCCATTGACTGTTAAAATAAGCAGGTTTATGAGAATCCAGAAGAATCCAGAGCACAAATTCAGTAGAAAAAAAAATGAAAACAAGAACAGAGGACAGTAAAAGTTGCTGATTTATTCTCTCCCATTCTCCTTCCAAGTGGCAGTTATTCTGCTGTCACATTAACATCATTTATGATTTGTCAAAAAGGATTTTTACCATGACGCTTCTTGTGTGTACAAGATGCTGTACAAATCCCAAAAGATAATAAGCCCATCCAAAGTGCTTTGCAGTCCATTTCTAGCTGATGCAGTATCAGCTAGATACCTTACCTAAAGGACATTGAAACTCAAAGTTTCTTTGAGGTTTGTCTTTCTTGCACTTTTGCATTTTATTAATGACACGTGGTTTTGCACAAAAGCTGAATTTGTATGTCAGACTGTGTTCTTAACATTGCCAAAAACCCAAACATGAATCTGAATTCATATACAGTGTCTTACAAAACTGATTTTAAAAATTAACATGAATTGCTAAGTACTGCCCAAATTAACACAAATCAGAGTTCATTACATAGCATTAGGAGGCAATTTATCGCAATCATTATGCCTGCTGTTACAGAGAACCATATGCCAACTCCAGAAATAACAAGCATTCTGAATCAGGGTCATTGCTGTCATATTTGCTTGTGAAACACATTAATTGATCTTCTGTGCACATTAAAATTTAAATCCATGCTTTTTTGCTGCTGAATGCTCTATCATAACGTTGTTGTGAAAAGGGACAGACTCAGTGGAGAGAGAAATTATGTTTTAGAGTAATACTTGTCCCAAACTGTGGTAGATTATTTAGTTAAATACATTCTGCTTAACTAAATGAGGACCTCAATATCTTTTGGTTTCCACAGTAGGAATATATGCAGTCTTACATGTCAGACATGTGAAATAAAATGTCTTACCCATGTCATCTTGTTCTGGTGGTCTTCCTCAGGGGGCTGTATCTATAAGATCTAAAGGGTGAGCAACACAGTGTTTAGGAAAGTCTCTTCTGTAAAGGTTGTTGGGCAATGGAAAAAGGATAATAAATCTCATTGTTCAGTCACTAAGAGTGAGAATGTTAGCATGGTCTTCAACCGTAACCCCCGGTAGACACTGATGCACCACAAATTAAAACAGCTTGGAAATCAAGGTATGCATTTTGCTATTTCAGGTTGTATCCAAAATTTCCATGTTGTCTACAGATAAATAAAAGATGAAAAGAAAACCCTTATTTAACAAAAATAAATATAACAGTACTATCCTTTCCCCTAAGCACTTTTGATGAATCCTGGACAAAGGCACTGAGAAACTTCACTTAAAAAATATAAATGCGTATCTTTCCAAGGCAAGGGGAGATTATGGGAATGGGACAGAAGTTGGAGGTGAAGTAACAAGGTGGAAAAGTCTTCTCTATAAGATAGGTCATGGGATTGATGTTAGAGAGTTGACTTTTGGAAATGGAGTCAGTGAAGGAGGAGGAGATGAAATATTTTGAGAAGAGCAAAGAGATTATTAAATTAGACAAGCCCAACATTGAAATTGGACAGGAAATTCTGACATGGGCATGAGGGGTGACAAAACACCTGAGAGAATTGGGGGCTGCAAAATGGGTTTGTCAACTTTAAGGCAAGATGGGAGCATTAAGTAGGAGCAGAAATAAGAGCATAAGGAGCATAAGAGGAGGAGAAATATTTGATGTCCTAGATTGTTTGTTCTGCAGTTGATGCCAAGTCATTGAGCATTAGGAAAATCTTTCCCTCTTGCCCCTTGAAAAGGAAGATGCATCTCTCAAGCTGCCTGCTGGCATAGTAGTCCATAAGGACTTGCTGTCTGGATAAGGTTTACCCTGTCAAGTCACATGGCTTTCTCTAATCTGTATTTTCCTTGATTCCTATGAGCCAGAGAAAATATGGTTTGAAAATGCAGTATGAGTATGGATTGCTTTGTTCCGCTTTCCTTTATGTGAGAGTAGGTTTTCTTGAGCACATTCTTCAGGGTTTACAGCACCAGCACAAAATTGTCCTGCCCTGTGAAAATAAATCACATGCCTATCTATATATCCTTTACCAAGTGAATGCAGCATTTCTGTTGTAGTGTGTGTCTGTCACCCTTAACAATGAAAATGGAAGTAAATTAGAAAATAGTATCTTAAACAAACAAAATCATTTTACTAGCATGAGCAAAATAACCCAGAAAACCTTAAACTTTTCTCAGTTAATGTGCAAATAATGGCATTTCAGTGTTAGTAGTGCAAACAGCTGTTGTGCTTACCTAGACAGAGGGCAACTTCTCTGTAATGATGTGGGTTATTTAAATCTTTGGAGATAACATTATCAGGAGCAGCACACAATGCTACAGCATTTATCATTCACCTACTCTGTTCTTGTCAGTGCAGAGAACACAAACACACTGCTTTCCAAGCAGCAAGTCAGGTAGGCCAAAGCATGAATTTCAGAGCTGAGTGCTATTAACCTTCAGCAAATGTGAAGATAGCAGATATGCCTCAGGGATTGCATAAGGAAAATAAGTCTGTGCAAGCATGTTGTTTTGCACTTAGTAACAGTAAATGTGGGTACTGAACTCAGCACTGCACAGACACCTGCCATCCCAAAAAAGCAAGACTGATGCATTATGATTCCTGTTGGGAAATCCAAGGGATAAGGGATTATAGTCAGTGAAGTATTCTGTCATCACCATAACATCCGGAGTGCTCTGTGACCATTCAGGTTCTCTGTAAATGTGTAGTTAACTGGGCAGCTCTGGCTGGGATACACATCAGCTTTCATGCTGAGCAGGGAGTCATCCACAGACAGAGTAAAGGAAGGGCTGCAGGGAAGGAAAGGGCTGAAGCCCTAAATCCAGAATGCTAAACTACCTTTGCTACATCCCTAACATACACAGCATAAGACACTGCTTATGGGGTGTTAGACAAAGAGAAGCATTGCTTTTGGATCTGATTTGGATTGAGCTGGGAAAGAGCAGAGTGTGGGCAAGGGCTGCTTTTCCAATAGATTTAAAAACTAAGAGAGATGCCTCGTGCCTTGTAAACCAGCCATATGAGTTCCCAGAGAGTACTGGTGCAAACAGAGCCTTGATAAAGTCTGGGTTTATGTCTGAAATGTCTCTTTTCCCATCTTTTCCAAAGTGTTTATGGATAGGGTTACAGGTAAAGCAGTGATGGTGTTTTCTGTAATGTCCATCTGTGTCCCAGGATGGTGGCATGCAGATTCCTGTGAAGTGTTTTCTCTTCCAGACAAAGAGAAATCTAATAAGGTCAACATGGTGATAAGGGACTTTACAATTTGCCTTTAGTACTCCTTAGCCCATATTGCAGTCTATTCTTGACAAATGCTCTTTGTCTCTATATATACAGAGATCAAAATCAAAACATGCTTCAGATGAGTCAGTGTTCATTTCCTTGCTGATTTCATAGTCTGAGACTATCTGTTAGATTACCGAAAAATTCAAGGAAGCAGAATAACTTACAGCTCCTTTCAGTTTAATGTCTTCTCAAAACCTAATTAATACTATCTCTGTCCCATAACAATGAAAAGAATTATTAAATAAAATCCAAGATAATCTTCTCATATCTGTCCAGTCTGAGAGTGAAAGACATACATTGGCAGCATTGTGGTGATGGGAAAAGAGTAATTCCTGTCTATCAATATTGTAGAGACTTCTGAAAGATTCAATAGATCCAAAAACCATTGTATTAGAGGAGAATGGTGGTTTAACCCCAGCTAGCCCAGTACATGAAGGAGATTCCTTACTCCAGACTTGGTCTTTCTGTACAAAATGAAATATTAAATTCCTGGCAAAAATGCTCTATCCCTTGCATCATTGACTGTTTGGAGTCCATGTTAGTCTGGGCTCAGAACATAGATACAAAGTTTTGTGTTTTTAACCTCTGTCTACTCACAGACATTCTTTCCTACAGTTCCACAAACTCACAAACTCCGGCAGTGCTGAGAGAGGTGTGAACTGCAGCAGCAGGAGGGGGGCAAGCTGCTGCCGGAGAAAGTGAGAGAGACCTTCCAGCCTGCTTTGCTTTTGGGTAAATCTCTCATTTTTTCCTCCTTAATTGGAAACGTGTTTACCTGCAAGGAAAAGAGAATGTGGATATAAAAGCTCAGCAGCCTCACGCTCCAGTTTTTCAGCCAGCTATTCATAAGCAGAAAAAAGATTTCTCAGGGATAAGTAGAAACATTTAAATTCCAATATGGCTATTATTATTTCAACTTTTTTTTTTTTTTTTTTTTTTTAATCTTAGCAGGGACTCTTTATCCCTTTTATTTTTTAGGTCAGAGAAATTAATAGCTGTTTTGTGTAATAGAAAAGCAGCAAAGTGCTCCAAAGAGCAAATGTATTTTGTTTGGACTTTTTCTTATAGGAAATGTAAAAGACAATCTTTTCAAAAGCGCAGTGAAACCTTCGCTTTACTTCTCTGACTTTGAAGCTAGATTGGAGCCTGCGCTGCCTTTTTGAAGGAGCTTTTAATGGAAGTGGTGAGATATCCTTAACTGCAGCAGATCAAGTGATTTCCCTCACAATGCAGCCCAGCGTGGCAAAGCATCAGCAGTTAAGGAGACTAAAGGAGTGTGAACTGTCCTCAGAAGCCATTACATTAGTGAAGTTTATCTCAGCCGGGTAATTTGCCTCAGTCAGGAGCGGTATTAAATTTACTGTTGGACAGCAGCCACATAGCAGTGCTATTTGTGTGCTCTTTATCTAAGGTGCTATATATTGTGCTCAGAGATAAAAGGTCATCCTTTTTTTGTTTTCTGAAGGAGACAAATTAGATATTAGCAATCATAAGAAAGTGTTTCTCACCGTGCAGATAACTTCTTGTATTCGTCTTTGCATTTATTTTCATGACCCTTAGACTAACAGCTCCTTGCAAAGATTGCAAGCAGGAATCTCTTTCCCCAGCTTAGTAGGAAAGAAACACATGGGCAAGACATCATGGTCATCTCACTAGAAAGGAAACTGCTGTCTGCAGAAGTGCAAGAGGAGAAGACCAAAGATATCATTCTAGGCAGATGGGTTTTCAAAATTCTGTCCCTTTTGGGAAGACTCTAATTTCTAATTTCTGGAGGAACCAAGTATTTATCCAATCTCAGCATAAATGTCCCAGATTTGTAGTGTTCCGGGAATAAGGCACTCCTTAAGAGAAGACAAATTGCAAGATTATAGAGCAGCATTTCTTAAACCCCTCCATTTGACCAAGGCAAACTGACAGCAACTTTCAAGTCACCTCCTTGGTTTCAGCCCTCAAGCCAGACCATGGCTTATGTCCTGGACACCAGAGATTTTTAGAGTCAACCCAACCACACTGCAGCAACAGGCAATCCATTTTCATCGTAGAAGCACTGTGGAAACAGCAAACCCCACTCCCTGACGTGGCTGGAGCTTATTTATTCCTCCTGTGGAGCCACTGGAAGGGCACCAGGTGTTTGTGAGATTGATGGTCCAAAGGCCCATCAGGCTAATGAAACATTTCCTGCTGCAATAGAATCGTTCCTTTCTTTTTCTCAGAGGGCTTTCAGGTGTACACAAAGCTCTCAAAATACTCTGAGATACTTTCAAGAGCTAAGAAAGCACCCAGGCTTTTAGGCCAGATACTTGCTTGAATTCTGTGGACCAACATTCCCTCATGTGGCTTCCAAAAACTGAGAGGAAAGAAAGGTGCACTTATAATCTTCAGTGAAAGTGAAAATACTGCCAGTGGAGCCCATCAATGGAATAATTCAGAGCAGTACTGCCTGGAAGGCAATGGATCTTTAGCAATGTGACCAGTCTGGGCTAGACTCACTTCTGTTGTCCACCACAAATTGATATAATCACAATGAATCTATTTAAAGCACTTTACCTCTATTTCCTCTTTGAAAATGTAGCCTCGAAGATATTCTGCTCCTTCTAGCCTAAGGTACCTATTTCACCTCCTGCAATTAATACACTTTCTGGAGACTCCCATTTTGTCGTGGCCGTTTTAAACATCATCATTTTATTAAAAGTTTTCAGTCATCTCAGGTGATGAAAAGATGTTCATGTGCTTTTTAAAGGTAGTGAGCATTTCTTCCCTTTTCTAGGCAGAGTCGTTTGTGTATGTGTCCAGACAATTGCCATTCGCCTAAATCAATGAGAGTATGGGAGAAAGGATTTGCATAATTGATGGGAAGAATGAATTACTGCTAGCCACCCAGCAGCACAGTAATTGATGTCTGGGAGGCAGCTGCAAGTGCCACATAATAGCTGTCAGTGTCACAGATGGTCTGAGTGCTTTGGTGTGGAGATAACACTGTGACAAAGGGATTGGCATGGTGTGAACACACCACCACAGTTCTTGGCTGGCCACTTTCGACAGCGCTGGCAGCATTGTTGTGCTGTCCTCAACGGAAGATGTCTCTGACTGTTTCCTGCATCTGAAAAGATGATGATGTCTCTAGACATAACCTTTCAGATTCCTAGAGGATAAGGGGTTTTTTTTGTTTGGGGTTTTTTTTCTTCTTCTTCTTCCTTTTTTTAAAAAAAATTTGATGCTCTGGAATCATCTTGGCGAGAAAGTTTCTTTCTGAAGACTGAGGGAATTTTCTACGGTTCTCACAAGGTATTGAAAGGTAAAAATACATTAAGAGTTTATTAATTAGCTCCCACATCATCCTCAGAAAGCACTTTCAGATAGAAAAACATCTTACACAGCAGTATGACTGGGATTATTGCATCACACACTTTAGTGTCTGCACTCCCCTGGCATGGAAAAGGTTCCCCAGGGAAGTGGTCATAGCATCAAGCCTGACAGAGTTCACTCAAGAAGCATTTGGACACCACTCTCAGGCACACAAAGTGTATTTTGGGATGTCCTGTGCAGGGTCAGGAGTTGCACTCAATGATCCTTGTGGGTCCCTTTCAATTCGGGATATTCTATGGTTCTTTGATGATGTGATTCCATAATGAGTACTGCGATTCCAGAGAGCAAAGCTCTGGCTGTATTCTCAAGTGACTGACTCAGGAAAGAAATCCAGTTAGGCTATTTGTTTAGATGTGGCTCTCAATCACTCCTTATGCCTGTCCTGCATGATTGTTTATTTATTTCCTTGTTTATCTGGTCTTGTCTGAGATTGTGGGTTCACCATGTGGAACAGTCCATCTTTTTTATTCTCAAACCTATGGATGGAAATCTTAAATGCTTAGATCCTGTTTTTTTCTTGAAACCTGACTTGCACTCCTGTATATTTTAGAGACGTATTTTGTTGTAATTTTTGACATTATATCAAACAGATCTGTAATCCTTCATTAAGGATGGCACTTTTTGAGGCAGAGTTTAGATTAAAACAGATTTTTATGCTAATTCTGGCTTAATTCTTTCCTGATCTTTACTTTAGCCATGGAGGGGTCAGTCTAGTTTGATAAGATCTGGGAAAACACAATTTACAAAACAAAGCAGTATATCTGGATGCCTCTACCCTTAGACAAAATTAGTTTGCTTATAAAACCAAATATTTATTTAACACTTATTTAAGGTCAATGGAAAATTATTTTTAGAGATAATAATTTATGACATGAACCAAATACAAGTAAAGAAGAATTAAATTATTAAATAGATGCACGAAACTCATCTGTTAACATTCCTTTAACATGAATAAGCAAAAATGGTATTAAAAATTTGCAGCCAAAGTGGGACTGCACTTGTAGAATACTAATTATGAGCTGAACAACAAGGTAAATATTGCCTCCCTCTTTTGATATATCTCTTTTGGAAAACAAATCACTCAAGATGCTTACATGTGTTAATTGTCAAAACCATTTTGAAAAACATCTCTGAATACTGACTTCACTCTGTGGGAACTGCTAGGTCCTACCTTTACAGAAGGTGATACACCCTTCCAAGTGACAGATTTACCCCAGCACAGAAAGGTTTTCTTGGACTGGGGATCCAATACAGCCAATAGATATAATTTCTCACCTAGTAGAAACTCCCTGCATGATGCTGAAATACAGAGCATTGGGATGTTTTGCACAAAACAAAAGCTTGATTCTGAGGCTTGTTATTGCTGAAAAGAAATGGAAGAGTAGTCTACAGCTGAACATTTCCAACATAAGTAGAGAATTTCTCTCCTTCAGAATGCAGAGAAGCCAACTTGTGTAACTACTGCACCAAAGCATAATGTGACTAATTATTCCAAATGGCATTTAAAAGTAAGCTAAAACTTTGGTTTTCAAGGCTCCTGGACAAGAAAAGTCTTTATTCCAAAGTCTTGGCTAGTTGCTCTTAATGTGAAGCAAATTTTGTTGAGAGACAAAAGCTGAGCAAAGTATATTTCAGTAAATAATCTGCTATCTCATTCACACGTTTTTCATATCTCACTCATTAAAGCAATAGAGTCTTGGCACACCTATGATCTCACATTCTAAAACACAGAAACCATTCAGTTTTGATTACTAGGTGATATTAGAGAAATGTTGTAAAACACATCAATTAAACAAACATGCATTTCACAAAATCTGTTTCAGTACCTCCACTTTGAGTCTAAGTTTTAAAAAGAGCTTTTCATCCATTAGTGAGAGATGAAAAGAATTGGGACATAGATTATTCACAAGGTACATTTTGAGGAAAATTTAATTAAAGACAACAGCAAGCAAATAATAATAGCGCATGGTTCAGCATAATGATGAACATGGTGAAGTAATTTATGTTCTGCTTTCATTATGTTTGCCTTCCAGATAAAGCTGCTCTTCTCCAAGCAAGAGTGCTGTGGCTGTGAACTGCTAAATCATGATCTTCCACATTCTTTTGAAAAAAAGGAGGAGCACACAGCAGGGACAGTGAGGCCAGTGGTTCTGGAACTTACTGCACTACAGAGTAGTAGTAAGCACTACTAGTAATTAGTTGCCTTGGTAGTAGGCACTACCAAGAGAGCAGCAAGAAAATCATAATGAGGCACGAAACCCCCGCCTCTGTGCACTGTTGGATTTTTGTCATTACACAGCCATGGGCTTGAGTTTCCAGCTGGAGAATGAAGTAATTATGTATGTGTCCCTGGAGGCTGAGGACTGAGAGGTTAGCAAAAATGCTCCTTTATAGGTAGCTTAGGGGAGCTGCTTGCTGGATAGTGGCTGATTAGCTTTGCAGATACAGTTACCAGCAGGGTGTTTAGTCACTGAAAGAATGGTTCAGGGCAAGCATGTCTGGTTCCAAGGATTTTGATGGCTCCACTGGGATAGGGTATTGATTTTAGTGGTGGTGGATCTGCTCTGCCATGTTTGCTTTTGCTCTTTGATCTTTTCAGTTTTAGCCCTTCTTGTTCTGTGAGACTATTTCTTCTAGTGATGGATTTTGTGAGTTTAGGAATATTTGCAAGTCAGCAGGAAGAGTTCTGAAGACATTTCTTTTGAGCCATGAACTTCTTTTAACACACATAATGATTTTTTAATTACTTTGAAAATTTCAATACACGCTAGTTAAGGCCTGTGCAATGTTAGCAGATTTCTTTTTGTCTTGTAATGCCTGGTAATCGAGGTAATTCTTCAAAAATTCAATCTGTTTCTGAGAAGCAGCATTCTTGACAGGTTTGTGGTTGACTTTACATTAGTGAGGTGAATGTCAGAGGGGATTTCCATAGAGCATTTACAACAATATTGAAAGGTTTTTCTATACATCACAGCTTTCAGAAAGAAGATCAAAGAATATTTGTATTCCACTTAAACCCTCGCATGTGAAGGAAACCATCTTTGCATAAGTGAGGATACTGCCAGTGCTCTAGAGCATAGCAGTGATGAGACTTCATGCACTTGCACATCAGTGTTACCCTCTGCCCCTTACCTAAGAGAATGCCATCACACTTGCCTCCTTTTGCCAAAAACTTTTCCAAAATCAGACAAATTGCTTTCTGTCTCCCCTTCTTTCCCTCTTCCTTGTACCCAGGCCGGTCCTCATAGACCTTGAGTTAGATATGCCCTAATTTTTAAATGGCTCCACTTTAACTTTTCTACATTAAATGACTGAAGGGCAAATATTGCATCACAGCCTGTTCAAGAAGGACACGGCATGCTGGCAGGATCCACCATCCAGAGGTTAAGCAGGACTGGCCTTTTCATTCCTACCTTTCTGGTTTCATGCTGGCTACTGACACAGTGGGATGGTGGTGTAGAGCATCTTGAGAAGCATTTTTCTGAGAACATCAACATCCGTGAAAGTAGGATGCAACAATGCAAGAAACTTGTAAAGGCACAAACAGCAGCAAGAAGAATTCACTTAATCACTTTGATATGAGCAATATCCTTCTCCTGTACCTATATTGTCAGGGTTTTTCCCTCAATCCAAAGCACACTGATACCAATGGAAAACTTTCCACAGGTTTCAGAGCTTCAGACTGGGGCCACAGAGATGATGTCTCCAAGCAAGGAGGCAACTTTGGCCTCCTTTCTGCTGTCAATTATTTAGGTTCAGAGAGTAAGAAGTATCCTAGTGTTTTTGGCCAGGTGCTCAGCTAGGTCTCTTCTTTGACACATATATAAAGTTTACAAGTTAAGCCCCCAACCTTCAACAGTTTTGATGGCAATTGCATCCTCTATTGCACAAAATTATGGGAAATGTAAATGCTTTTCTTTTACGGTGATTTTTTAAAATCAGAGCTAGGTTTTAAATGTGTAGGCTCTCCTATCAAGCTAGATAAAATGGATCCATCTTTCTAAAACTTCAGAGAACTCCTGCTACATATCTTATTCACCAATTTGCAAGGTGTGTATCTTGAGTCTGATTTTTATTTATAATTATGTTTCTGTGCTGGTGGCTGACTGCAGACTACACTTAGAAAAGGGCTTTAATTGTTGCCAGAATTTTTGTAAAAGACCTAACTGAAACTAAGAATATGGTTGCTCCAGATCATCCCTGAACAAATTGCTAAAGAATTGTATAATGGCCTTCATCAAAAGAAGGTGGAAAAGAAGGATTCACTTTGACAAAATTATATTTCTGCTTTCTGCTGTTTTTACTCTGCAAGTCATCTTATGATTTCAGATTAGACATAAATGAGTGCAATCCCTCCTCTCAAGGAAAAAAATCACAATTTTTACCTTGATTTAGCAATGCTGATAACTTAAGGATAATTAGATTAAAGAGAAGGAAGGACATTGTTAACAAAAGCACCTTGCAGTGAGTCTTCTCTGTGTTTTATATGAAGTACAATACAAAAAAAAATGTAGTGGAAGTAAGGATCATGACATTTAGAAGTAAATTTTAGCCAACTGCTGATTTTTGTGTTATATGGATGTATGATGGGTTGCACATAAATGTGCTCCAGAAGCAAAGACCTCGTGAAAAATGGCTATACTATAAACTTCCACTACCAGTACAAGATTGCACCATTTGGACAGTAAAAGTCTCAGTTTTTAAACCTTCTTGCCTTTAGCATCAGGAAGCCATAAGCAGCTACAGAAAATGGTGAGCAAGTTTTATAGTTTTTATCTATGGTTTAAAATTTTTGTCTTTCTCCTTGGCTCCTTCCACAACAATCTGACTGACTACAACATCACCCTGTTCCTCACGAATGTCAAAAAGCAAAATTCCAAGGACTCTGGTTTTGTCAGACTCCTTTTTTATTTATTTATTTTCTCTTTCCTTTCTATGAAACATTTTTGAGGGTCTCATGCACCAGACCTTTCTTTATGTTCTAATTTTTCCAGGGTTTTTTTCTTTTACTTTTCTGTGTACTTACTCCCTTGGTATTGACAGGTATTTTCCACTCAGGGATACATATCAGGCTGTATCTCACTTATAAGGAGATATTGCACTTTTTTTCCACGTTCATTTTTTTGCTAGTATGTCCGGTAACAACCTAGAAATCTCAAAATCAGCAGTGCCTTTACAATATAGCAGCATTTCCCACAGACAAAATACTACACGTGACTTTGCTGTTTAATTCAGAGAGTGCTGATACTTTTTCCATTACCTAGATGCAGACTTCATATTGCATAGATTTGTTTTTAACCTGAGACAGTAGGCAATAAGATATAAACAGTCCCCAGTTCTCAGTAGATTCTGCTATAAAAAGCACATAAGAGAAAACTGTGCTATGTTTTTTGCCAAACACTTACATAAAACTTGCAAAGGACAGGATATTCCTCTATTTTAAGACCATGAAACAAAATGCAATAAGCTAGAAGGCATAACATCTTCCAGGGTTTGTAATCAATGCATCAAACGCTGTTTAC
Source organism: Taeniopygia guttata (assembly GCF_048771995.1). Taxonomy (NCBI): domain Eukaryota; kingdom Metazoa; phylum Chordata; class Aves; order Passeriformes; family Estrildidae; genus Taeniopygia; species Taeniopygia guttata. Next base: position 55,578,538 of record NC_133028.1, read on the forward strand.
TGCTGTAGCCCTTTTCAGTCAAATTTTTGTTAGTTTTCTCCTATGGCTTCCAATCTGTGAAAATGTTTAAAAGCACAGAGGTGCAAGCTGATATATAAAATATCTGCCTTGGAATAGAAATTCAGTGAATGGCAATGTCACCTTTGGCAATGTTTTGGTTAATTTTCATTAATAAGAATGTGTGAGCCTATTTTACTGCTGAAAGGATACAGCTGCTCACTGGTTTGGCATCTTGGTGTTGGGGTGACAGACTGAAATACGTTGTTTTGGAGATGCAGTTGAGCAAGATTTAAATAAAAAGCATTCACGGAAGCATCTTCTCCATAAAATTGGTACACTTCTTTCACCTTCAGGAAACAAAAACAACTGATTAATGCTGCATTTTATGCAAGGCACACAATGCAATTTTCATGCTTGTTCAGTTCCAGTAAGAAACATGAATGTCCACCTTTTAGGGGACAAATTGTAAATGTGTCAGCTGAAGCCTTGAGAACTTCAGTGAATTACAGTAGCATTAAATACCTGCTTTAAAATATTTCTTTATATTCATCCATCCCTTCTTGGATTTTTAGGTGTGTGTCTGTAAATTGTCCTGCATATTAAGTACAGATTTCTGGAAGTGAGACCTCTTCCTTAAATAAATACACAGAGGAGCACAAACACAAAATGAAGACCTGATGTAAAAGAATACAGTTATAATTCCTTGAAAGATAAAAATGGGCCTTATTTTGCTTTTCTATGTATTCTGGTCTGATCTCCAGAAGTAGATTTGTTTCTGAGTAAAGGTGTAACTGGCAGATTCACCTGCTTACTGACACTGAACATCGCACAGGGACAATCATTTTACCTGGAGGTTACCCAATGTGTATTTCTTTCTATCTCTAGTGTCTTCCATTTTTGGAAGCCTTCTTTTGACTAATAAATTGTGAACTGTTCTCCTTGGAATTCAAAAATGCATTTCAAGTCAGGAAAGAAAATCTTGTAGTGGACCATTTAGGGTCAGACTCAAATGACAGACATTAATTATTTCACCTAAGATTTTTGAAATGCCCTGCAAATTACTGGCCATAATTCTCTCAGGATGAAGAGCTTCATAGTATATCAGTTTTAGTAAGAAACTAGAAACCATAAGAATCCCATTAAAAACCAAAATACTTCTTAAAATCTATCCCTGTTGGTCTTTTCACTCCTTTTTTCTGCTCTCCTGCAGTACACATGACACATGAGGGTAGCTAGAATGATGCTACTGATAAAAACCAAGTGTCTCTAATTTTTAATATGTCTGACAGTGGCTTTTTTTATTGTGTACTCTCTAAATCTTAAGCTTTGCTTCTAAACAAAATGTGATGATACTTGCACATGCCACTTAAAAGAGTTAGAAAATCTCCTTTCCTTCCTAATCCTCCTAGGTCCACAGAGATATATTGCCTGGCTTCTAAGCAACCCTAGCCTAGTTTATGAAGACAATTTGTCTGTTTCTTCTATTGTTCCCTCATTTTTTTCTTTTTCTTCTACTCTACCTCCAAAATTATCAATGCAATTTATTTTTGTATGCCTGAAGAAACTGCTAGAGATTTGTTCACATTCACTTTTTTGTATAAGGAGAATTATGTACATCTTTGTACAGAAGTATGTACACTTTTTGTATAAGGAGAAGTATGTACAGTAAAGAGCACACTTGCTAGAAAGAGAAAGTTAAAGAAGCTGCACATAGAAAACTTCTGCATGATTTGAAATCACACAAACATAGCATGAACCTCAAGACTGAAGTGATGTTATCACCATACAAAAAAAAAAAAAAAAAGGAAATAAAGAGGCAAAGCTGCCACTATATTTTAAAAAATAAAATAAAATTGCACACAACCTTTCCCACAATACTTCACTGTCTTGGAAGCACCAAGTATTTTGTAGCTTTATGATAAAACCTTCTGGTAATAAAAACAAAGACTGGAACAGGTTGCCCAGGGAAGTTGTGGATGCCCCATTCCTGGAAGTGTTCAAGGACAATTTGGATGGGGCTCTGAGCAACCTGGTCTTGTGGAAGATGTCCCTGCCCACAGCAAGGAGGTTGGAATGAGATGGTCTTTAATGTCCCTTCCATCCCAGGCCATTCTGTGACTCCATGACTTTGTCATGACAAGCATCAATATGGAAAAACGTAGAGAAGATGGGAAAAGGATCATTGATGGCTTTTGTCTAGGTTTGTGTCTGTCAGAAGCTAATACAGTCTTCACTCTGGCTGCTCAGGGTCAAGTCATTCTGAAACTGTTCACTGGCATAATTGCTGTCACACAAAACACACAGAATTCATGTTAACCACAGCTTTGAACATGAGAGTAAAGACCCTTAAAAAGACCTTTCTGGCACTATTTATGCTGACATTAAATTTCCTATGCATATTTTTGCAGTAAAAGCACCACATTTTTTGGTTTTGTTTCTTTCCCATATTGTTGATAAATTTAATGCTTGTCAGAGAGGTGTGTGACAGCCAAGAGAAAAGGGCAAGAAGATAGAAGCAATATGAAAAGTTACAAACCTATGTCAAAATTGCTTCTTTATGTAACACCAATGCTACTGCTGTCATGCTTTTAGAGGCCACCCTTAAATGTCACACTGAGACGTGAGGAGTATGGTAGAAGGGGCAGTGAAAATTGCTGCCAATAAAACGCAGTTTTCCTGAGGGACAACAGCAGGGACTCAAAAGGTGACATACACAAAGTTACTATTATATTTCTCTTTTTATTAAAACCCTTCACACTCTCAAAACCTCCAGTCCAGCCCGTGTGGATAAAATAAGTAATTATTGTAAAGGATTGTGATTAGTCCTTCGGGCAGAAACTATGATGTTTAAACATTCTGTGTTTAGAAAACTAAGTCTAGAGGTCAACATTTTTGTATGTGTCTGTAATATGGAGCAGAGCAGGTTATGATGCCCAGGCAAGACTTTTGGCATAACATTGAGATACAGTGGTGCTGAGTTTAGTGATCTGTAGGTAATAGTTTCTTTTTGAAGGAGGATTAACCTTGGAATACTTGATTTTTCTCATTGCATCTGGGTAAGACACTGATAAGTCCCAGCAGCACTGTAGAGGAAGGTCTTCCAGGTGCCAGCTCTAGATCCTGGTTTAGACCCTCTGTCAGGAATCATTTCTCCTGTCATAGCACAGCCTGCTCTGTATCCTGATCAATTTTCATTTAATGTCTATGTAATAATTTGGCTTCTCCTGCTATGTCCATGACAAGACAGATATCACCTCTGAATAAAAAATACTGCATATCCTGGCCTATGCTTCAGATTCTATTTTTGGATATTAGCTTCAAGATGGACCATGTTGTTTCAATTTTAAAATTATCTACATTTTACCAAGTTCATGATTTCATATGGTGGTGTTGATTTGAAACTAAGAAATGCAGTGAAAACATAGGACCTAATGAAAACATAATGAAAATACAGTCTCATCAGCAGAATGGAAAATATGGCATTTTTGTGTAGCTTTCAAACATGCAAAGTGACAGGAACAACATTTTTTTCGTAGTTTGGTTTTCTTGTACCCAGTGTTCACTGCTTATGCAGAGAATGAGAGTTTTGTTCCTGGTTGGTTTAAAATTGGGCTTGATTCAGTTAGGTTTGACACAAGGACCCTCTGAGAAGCAGTAAAAAATATATCTTTGTTTTCCTAGTGTTAAATACACAGTCACAGTGAGGGAGAGAGATGAAAAGAATTTGAAAGAACTTTTGTCCCCTGAGAGCTGAAATATTTGATCTAAATCTTTTCTTATTTTAAATATATTAGATTATCTTGTCTCCACTGGAAAATGAAGGATCTGTTACATGCCCTTACTATATTGTCTAAGTAAATGAGCTCTCTAAATCATCAGGAAAATCCACTTCATGTTGTGCTGACTTGAGTTAAACTGAGATATTCGGGCTGTATTGCCCTAACTTTTATATCTGTGCAGAAGATTGATGCAAGGGGGAGCTTCAGAGAAGTTAAAGGTCTCTCAGCACAAGATCCCAAATACCTCTTAGGATCTGGACCACATACCATTCCAGAACAAATTCCATATTGATATGAAGGAAAACATAGCATCCTATGTCGCTGAGTTCTCTGGCTGGAAGCCACAGATACAAAAGTGAGAAAATCAGATTAAGCCTTTTCTTGTTTCTGGATTGAACTTTAACACTAATGCAGACTAATTTTCAATTTAGGGAAAAAATGTTCAAATTATTTCACAAAATATTCTTGTTTTCTGTGGAAAATGCAAAGAAATCTGTTTCTGATCATGGCCATAATATTATTATGACCATAAATATTATCTGCCTTTTTATAGTAAAATGTGGTAGAAGAAAACTTTGAAGAGTGTCAGCAGGAGTTGCTATACATATATACATATGTGCATAGTTGTCCTTACAAACCAACAGTACCTCTTTGTGAGATACAGAGTTGATGGGAAAAGAGAAATGCCATGAGAATCAAAATCTATCCTTTGGGACAAAAACTCATAAGAGGCTCCTTATAGTACTTCAGAAAAGATCTATATAGAAGTTAGCTGAAACAATCAATGTTTTCTCAGCCTTATGACTGTGGGGAGGGTGTTCAGAAATGAGCAGGGCTGGGAACAAGATCTGCTGTGCACTTCAACCATCCTGCTAACACAGAGGACCTCTGAAATATCCAAGTCGTTAAAGACAGCCAGGAATGATATACCAGCGAAGGGATCACATCACTTGATAAAGATCAAAGCCTTCTGCCACTGTCATAATTGTCATTGAAACAGGCATGGATGAATTTAATCCTTATGAGTTTCCTCACTCCTCAATTCTAAGTTGCCATTTTTGCCTTTCCTGCTAAAGCTAAAGGTACACTGAACCTTGTGCTTTGTGCAGTGAGTTATGAGACATTTTAAATTATGGTGAATTGAGGAATAGTTTACCTCTGGCTCTCACAGATTTGATCTGAGACTTATTCAGTAAGCTGCAGTAGAGTGAGAAATTTGCAGCTAAAAAGGATTGAGTTGTATTTATGTTCTGACTTATCCTCAACTGTAATAGACTGAGGAATGTTTTATCTCTAACACTTGCACTTTGCTCTGAGATTTGCACCTTTTAAAGGGGGCTGAAATTCTGCTTGTGCCTTCCCTCTCTGATAAATGGCTTGAGTTTCTGAGATCTTAAATGTGTGCCACAGTGAAGAAATGTTAAAAATTAAAAGCATGTAATTCTCTGAGGCACAAATAAGATGCTGACCTCTTTTCATTCAATATGCATTGATAGAAGGAGTAATTTGGAAAGGGAAATGCAGACTGACCTTATTTTGAGGGATAGTGCACTGGCAAGGTCCCTCTGTCAGCCCTCTCCGTGGCAGTAGGAGATGGAGATGGATGCTGCAGCAAAGATACAAGAGTGATTGATGTGTTAGAAACTGCAGAAGAACCTGAGAACAGCCACATAGGAATTCAGACTTCTCTTCCCTAAGGGGTGGCAGGATTTGGAGTGCCTCTACACCAATGCACACAGCACGAGCAACAGACAGGGGGAGTTCCAAGCCATTGTGGAGTGGGAGAACTTGGAAAAGCAGGCAATCACAGAAAGGTTGTGGGATGACTCACACAACTGGAGTGCTCAGGGGATGGCTATAAGCCCTTCAGGAAGGATATGCAAGGAAGAAGAGGAGGTGGGGTAACCCTGGACATTTTGACTGTCTAGAGCTCAATTATGGCCATGAAAATTTGAGTATTTATGGGTAAGAATCAGCAGGAAGGCCAACAAGGCAGCATGGTGGGAGTCTGGTACAGACCACCCAGCCAGGACAAAGAGGCAGACAAAGCATTCAACCACAGAAGATGATAAATGACCCTCAGAAATTGTTGATGTCATTCTGCCACAACATGGAAGATTAGAAAATTGTGAGAATTCTCTTCTTGCTGGGTCTGCACATAGTAACTGATGCACAAAGTAACTTCTTTTTACACATGCAACATTTAGAGGTAAATGTAGTGCTTAATGGAGAATGTAACTGAAGATAAATCACACAATTCAGCAGCGTTAGTTGCTTGTGTGCACCTTGAAGCTCTGACAAAATTGCACACGTAAGTCCCTCACTTTCCCCTGTGCTTTCAGGAGCTTAAAATAGCTCTGACCACCATTTTATGACTGGAAGGATGATGCAGGGATACATGCAAGTGTCTTACAATCCACGCTTTTGAGCATCTGTGTTGTTCAACCTACAGCTGCATTTTCAAAAGAATTTGCACCTGTTAAGAGCAAAGAGTGAACTTTCTGTCTAGATTAAAACTGTTAGCATAATACAGAGACTCTGCCTTGGCAAGTACATGTAGTATTTATGAATGAGCATAAGTTACACTTCAGATTTAGCCATTTGCCCTGATTCTCTTTCTATGTTCAAAAAAATAATTAGGTGGTTTATCCCCACTATTGCTGCAAGTCTGGGTTAGCTGACCAGAAATGGTGACAAGGTCTTCGCTGTCACTTTGCTAATGAGTGCCACAGTTATCTCCAGAAGATAAGAAACCTCATGAAAGAGGAGGCAGAAGTGAAAAGGCCAAAGAAGAAGCCCCATGAGAATCTCCATTAAATCTTGCCTACATTAAACATTTACATAGCAACAATACTTCAAAGGTAAGGTGTGGAAATCAAAATACTTGCAGGCCTCCATGACTGTGACAGGTTATCTGAGAAGTGTTGTCATCTGATCAGGCATTCTCATGCTGTCCTAAAAAATACCCTTAACATTTAACCAGCAAATCCTTTTGCCTCTTTCTTGTTTCAGGTTTTGCACACGTAAAATCATGGAGTCCATCATGTATCATGCTACGATGTGAAGGATCATTAAAGTATTACAAACAGCCCTAGGCTTTGAAAGGAAGTTCCAGTTCCCTGGAAGTGGTCAGGGCAACAAAATGTGCTGGCTTTTGACCTAAGGTAGAAAATACCTACAAAATGTTTACTGGCAGTGATGTCAGTGGTCTGGGTCAACCAAGAACAAGTTGCTCAATAGAACAAGTGGTCAGAAGGCAAGGAGGCCAATGACCATCCTATCTCTATTGCACATAGCAAATGCTCTTCAGCCTTGCTTTGTGTTTCCAGGTTGATAAAGGCTTTTGGGAACCAGCTCCAATTGTGAATCAAGGGGATTGATGATTCCATCTTAGTGAGCGACTCTAGGTATTGGGAGATTTGCTTGATTTTAGGAAAACAGAACAAAATGAAAAAAAAATGGTCAAGACAGAGGGGCAGCTGCAGGAAATTGGGAGACATTTATGCACAGACACCAGGAGAAAAAAGGGAGAGGAAGAACCTTACTGAAGGGAAGCTTTTTTGTAGATGAAAATGCTGAGAAAGGTACTTAGACAAGACAGGGTGTTCTTTGCTTGAAAGAAAAATTTAATTAATCTTTCTTTTTAAGCAAAGACCTGTTTGTTATTTGTAGACTTTCTAGGGAACGTGTGCCATCACAGACCTTTGTGAGTCCTTGGAGAGTGTGGTTTTGGAAGGTAAAAATTTCCAAGTGAAATGGCTGCTTTAGAGTTGGATAATAATTTACAGCGAGGAGTTTACTGTGAATCCAAAAAGAACAGGTAAGTGGAATGAAAGCCAGCATGGAGATTTATTTTATTTCATTTAAGAGGAGAAAATGCAGGATAATTAAAGTTAATATTGATCATTTGGGATGATGTTAGGAAAAGCTATTCAAATATGAAAGGATCACAGCATAAAAGTGTGGCACAGAATAAAGTGTCCTGTAGCAAGGGTCAGTAAAGGAAAGGGGAAAGGTTATACAGACATACTGGGAATGAGATAAGTGCAAGCTCAAATATGGGGCAGGAAGACTTCTAAGGTTTTCGGGAACTGTTTTTTATAATCAGAAATGGACTGAGAGTGCTTCACCTTGTCTCAAAAGAGGATTGGACTTAGAAGGTCCTTCCAATTTCTATTACAGTTTGCCCTTCTCTAATCTATGCAAAAAATCAGGATTTTTGCCATTAAATCACAAAGCAGCAATTAATCATTGTTCTTCTAACAAATTAAGTATTTATTGACTTTTAATAACATGTATTTGATTCTGAAGATAGCTATCCTTGACTGAAGAGTGAATTTCTGAAAGTATAAACCAGTAAAAAGTACATATTTTTGAGGGAGGACAGGACTCTTTGTTTTGAACAGAAAATACTTACCAAATCAGATGGGAGTGAAAATTGATGCCCGTTGCTCCTTGTCAGCAGTTGTGTGGCAACTAGCTGCCATTCACCCATTTCCAAATGGAAATACTTTTCAAAGTGGGAGTGCAAAGTGATGATGGTGCCCAGCTTGAATTCACAGTAGGAGAAATTGTGCTCCAAACCTTGCGTTCTTCCTGCTGAGATCACTGAGTTATTTAATTATGCTGCTGCAGACATTGCTTCAGCATTTGATCTTTTCCATGACATCCTTTAACAACTAACTTTTCTCAGTCAATGCGAAGGCAAATAAACACTGCATTGCCTTTCATGTGTTTTGCCACTTTCAGTCATCTATATCATATTCAATTATGTCTCTATTAGCCTTCCCCTTTGTGCCTGTTTTCCTGCTTTGAAGAAGCATCTTTCCTGTCTTCTTGGATGCCTTTGGGTCTAAATGTCTAACTATGTCTAATCTCATAATCACGTGAACTAGATTTTCATTCATAAGTAGTCATAACATGAGAGTGTCTTACAAAATGTGAGCTTGATTTTGGATCTTCGTCCCCATAGGACGATATGCCAGTAGATGCCAGCTTAGGATTTCATTTCACAGGATTTCATTTTGAAGGCTCATGTTTAAACAATCCCTCTTTAGTGCTAATTCTGGTCAACAGAATATCCCTTTTATAAACAAAAGACAATCAGCAACATTTCACAAGTGGTGCCTCTTGTAAGGCAGTTTCAGTCCTGCTGCAGTTCCCTCTTGTAAACCTCTTGTTTGATGCTCATCCTTCCCTTCTTCCTACAACAAGATATGAAGGAGTAGGATCTCACTCTCAAAGCTCTGTTATCTTGTGATTTTCTTAATGACTTTGGGGTCTTGTTTCTACCTTTTTTTTTTTTTTTTTTAAGAAAGCTGCCTGTCAGGTGTTGGCCTTCATATTTCACCAGAAAATCATCATTTGAATATTTTTCTTCTAAAATCTCCAGGCCTGGGAAGCTAAAATAACTGAACCTGTACTACAAACAGGATTAAATGAAATTATTTGTTGGGGGATGGGCTAATGGGATATGGAATTTGGAATATGGTCTGTCAGTGCAGAATCATCTAAGTATTTCTGTTCCAAGACTGAAGAGCTGCCTGAAATAGCTGAAATCATCATATCAGCTTAATTATTTGAGATTTGTAGTAATTTCAATGCACCTGTACATGTTCAGACATGCAGACACATGCACACACAGAGTAATATTTTACTCAATTTTTTAGAACATAGACACTGATACCAACATGGAACATTCTAAGAACAGACTTAATTCTTCCCTTCAATGCATGAAAATTGTTATTGTCATTTCACTACAACTGGTTCTTTCCAGTTGTATTGTGTTTCATTGTGGTTTAAGTATGAGAAGATTGAAGTGTTTTATACTGTCAAAATAATTTGAATCAAAGGAAAGGTAAAGAATAGCTTCAAAGATATTTCATGTGCTTTAATTTAGAGTCCAACTAGCAAGCTGACTTGGAAATTTTTCCTAGTGAAATTCCCATGGAACTAGGCTTTTCTGAGTGTCCAGCAGACGTTTTGCATTACTAGATACAGTCAATTTCTATCCTCCCAATCAGTGCCAGGTTTGTGTTTGAGCCACATGAGTTTACAGACTCTTATCTTGTATCCAATTACTTCAGATTCTTTGAACATTCTTAGTCCTGTGGAATTTACTTTACAAATTAAATTCCAACTACAGATTCTGCAAAAGCTGCACTGGCATTACAAATTTCTGATTGTAGCTCTTCTTCTACAGCTTGCCACATTCTTCTCCCACCAGTATCTCCTGCTCAGTCTCCCATCGCAGATTAATTAATTTCCTACTTTTTAGTAAGCCCTCCCAAATTCATCAAATTCTTCAATTCCAAATGCTATTTCATCTGGAATTATTGCTACTATAACTACACTAATATAGTATGCTTTAGCTCAAAATAATATCCTGGAGCTGTCAGGCTAAGATCTGTCAAAAACTGGCATTGAACACCACCCTTTTTGCTACCAACAGTTGCCCAACAAAAGACACAACCTGCATTTTATTTTTGAAGTGAGCAGTGTATCAGTTTTACTGAAACAATCCTGCCTTTTTCTACCAAAGCTATGTGAAAATGTTTGGCCAGGCAACTTTAAGAGACAAAGCTTTTTATATGCTGGCTTTTCAGTTGCTCACTGCTGGGAGAGGCAGCTCTGTTTAGAAGTTCAGCAATTATCCATCACGCACTTTACTCTTTGAATCGAAGCTGGAGGCTTCATTTTACTTGTAGGAACACAACAGTTTTATCTGTTTTACGCTGAGCTTTTTAAACTGTGTTTGTTGTCCTCTGGTGGGCTAAGGGTATCTCTACTTGTGCTCTGAAAAACAGCATTTGCTCCAAGCAGGTTGTCCAAAGGAACATGGTGCTGGTTCTTTATTGTTAATTGGACAGAGTTCATGTTGCTGTAATTGGGGTTTCTCTCAAAGGCTGCTAATGCTAAAAAGGACTATTGATCATAGATTTCAGCCAGGTTTTGACCAGGTGTTCTGTCATTTTCTCACAGATTTGCAACCTGTATTATTATCAAACACTTAAATTAGAACAACACATTCTCAACAGCTTTTAAAATCACAGACATAGTAAAAGGGGGTCAGAGGAAATATGGTGAAAAAGACAATGTGACTTTTATGATTAGATGAGTTGCAAACAGCAGTTGCCATTCATAATGACAGGCAATCATACCACATTTTATGCTAGTTACACACGTCAATTTCTTCCAGCTCATTGTGGATTTTAATGCTTAATTAGATCAGCAATTAATTATTCATTAGATAAGAGGGAAATTCCAAATTTTTATCTTTTGAGAAATCTCTATGTTTGAGTGTGGATTTTTATGCCAAATTGATGCGAAATGATCATATTACTCAGAGATGGGGCACCAGGTTTGTGCCACGAGTCCTTGGAAGCCAGTCAGAGTGATATGTCCAAACCCACAACTAATGCTTTGCTACACAGTGGAGTCTGGATATTGTACCAATATCAGTCTGAAAATTTATTACCTGTGGAAGCTAAGAAGGAACATTTTGCTCCCTATGAACCCATTTTACTTCTGAGATTGTGTATTATTTTACCCCATCTGAAGTCCTCTAGTCTGATTGTGGCTGTGACAGAAAGCAGACAGTGTTCCTAGGTGTCACCAGCTGTCCAGTGACTGTCCAGTCAATATCTCAGTTCTGTGTGGCCCTTTCCTCTGGTGTACTATGACTGAGGCTTTTCAGCATGATGTTTGATGGTTTTCCAAGTTGTCTGGCATGCTGTGTCTGAAGGGGCTGGATAAACCAATGGGCCTAAAAAATGTGCAAACTGAAGCTTACAAATAGCATCTAACAGATGCAGGTGGACAACCCAGGAAATGGGGTAAAAAGAATCCTTCATCCTGGTGACTATCGAGTCTTGCTATGAATGTTCATAAGGAATAACATGATGCAGCCATTGCCAGTCCTTTTCCTCTTCTCTTGAAGTTGTTTTGAATGAACAAATCTCAAAACTGTGAAAAATCCAGAAAAACTGAAGTTACCTTTGGCAGTCTGCCAAGGCCTGCAGTCTTAAAAACTCCTAAAGGTCCCAAAACTATGTAAGTTTTAAGATCCTGAAGCAAGATCAGTGTGCAATTTCGGCTTGGATTATTGCAACATGTCCAGCTATTGTTTCACACTGCTAGCACATTCCTACTAAGGTCAGTAGGCCTTGTGCATCTAGTTCAGGAATTCAGAGGCAGGTACACTGGATTATCAGAGCAAACAACCAACAATGAAACAATTTCCACAGAAAATCAGCTTCTTTCCCTTCACATACTTCCTCCTGCCCCTGAGGAGATTTTGTATTCTTTAAGAGAGAGGGGGGAATGAAACTACTTCAAGAAACAAAGTTGACATCCTAAAGAAAAAGAAAAAGAAAAAGAAAAAGAAAAAGAAAAAGAAAAAGAAAAAGAAAAAGAAAAAGAAAAAGAAAAAGAAAAAGAAAAAGAAAAAGAAAAAGAAAAAGAAAAAGAAAAAGAAAAAGAAAAAGAAAAAGAAAAAGAAAAAGAAAAAGAAAAAGAAAAAGAAAAAGAAAATAGAAATTCTTGTCTCTTTTCTAGGGCAATTCAATTCTAATTGGAGGAAGTGCCTCATGTAACCTGGGGGCTACACTAGGATGGGCCTCTAAGCCCAAAAGGGACACACTGAGCAGTAGCACATCCATTTTTTATTTTAGGAGCCCTGTACCCAGTAAGCAAAAGTGAATAATGGGTAGGGCTGACACGGATTCCGTTCTCTCACTATTTCTACACAATAGCAGATACCCCTGAGTTGTGAATAACACTCCTGAGGGTGTCTCCTGACTTTTCCATTCCTTACAGCTCCTGGGCAAGTAGTCAGCTCCTTTCATCCAGCACTACTTATTTCAGTCACAGAAATTGCACCCTTAGTTAACCCCTTTTTCCTAGGGGATAGGGAGGCATTTTGGAGGTCTCTTCTCTCAGGGCTACAGCTTCATGGAACCACACCAAATACAAGCTAACCTGGAGTGGTGTCTGCACTGCCTAATCTACTCTAATTTGAGCAGTGGGAGAGGAGTAGGAATGGATTTAGCTGGGCAACCAAGCAATTTGCTAACTGAACTATAAACACTGCAGATCTCACTTGCCAGCTCAATTCCTTCCCACCTCTACCATGCCACCAGTCCCTTCACTGGGCCATCATGTTAGGAGAAAGCAAAGATCTGAAATTTGGGAAATTTTCCCATTTTTAATAGTATAGTCACTCAAGGATAACTGCATGGAAAACCATGCAAAAATGTTTCCCTTCCACCACAAGTATTGAGAGTAGAAGATGGTTAGGATGGGGAATGATGTCATCTTCCTAGCACAGCTGTGACTACAACATGCCAAACATGTAGAATCAGATCATCAATTCTTCTTGCAGTCTCTGTTAAATAAGAAGACTTGAATATCAACACATATGATCATTTAAGCTCCAGAGCTGCTAATGTTTTAAGAGGCCAAAAACTGCTGCTCCCTTTCTTCTGATAGAAAATGGGCCTATATAGACAACTGCTCACTTCGCAAGATGTTCCAGTAAACAAATGTGATGGATTGAGGTGGCAAGATTTAATTTAAGGGCAGACATAGAAAGGTGTGCAATTATTAGTCAATTACTCATCCATTAATAGGCTACTGCACTGAACTATTAATCATGCTTGAACTTAATTCTTTCCCCTCTTGTTTGTTAAAGGGCAGCTAACCCTTTTAAAGAGGGAGAAATGCAGTACTTGAGGGTCGTGTCAGCAGTAGGGATATATTTTGAATTCCCACATACAGAGGCATTTATGGATTACTGTTTCTCAAGGGAGAACTCTAGTCCACTGCATTATAAATTGTCATGTTCATGCCCTCAGCTTTTAGGAACTGTTGAGTGGCTGTCTGGAGTACTGGTTTTTGTTGCAGTTTTTTATGCTTTTGATAATGACAGTCAGATGGCTCACAGAGTGCACAGAATTGCTGGTTCTTTAGGATATCTCTGTGTCCTGGAGGAAAGAGCCATGAATTTCCTGGTAGATGTATTTCCATACTTTAGCCCTTTGACATATATTTCTATTCTGAGGTTCTTTGCATTTTGGCCTTTAAGAAATAATATCCTCTTAATTTTAAGCCTGAATTAATTAGTTCAGGGGAGAAAGGACTGAAGGAAATGTTTGTTCTGTCTCTAGCTGCTCTGGAGAAGCCAAGTGATTTTGAAGCCTGGAAAAAGATTATCCCTATATCTGAATGAAAAGATTTTTCTATTTATCCTCATATTGTGGGACCCAGGGGTAGAAGAGTTCCAACAAGTGTTTTAAGTTTTGGTAGCTTATGCAATTTGGACAGCTGAACTGTGTGAGTGTATTGAGAGTTAAAACAAGCTGAGGACTTTTACGCTTGCAGAATTTCATTCCTGCTACTTTGTTTGCCTGTCACTGTAATTTTGGAATTTCCTGGACTCTCACCTGCAGCCTGCTTCAGCTCATCTACAGAAGGAAACAGCACTTAAGAAAAGACAGCTGTAAAGCTTTGTGGGAGCTGCCTGTAATTAGAAGCAGGAGTTAGGGCTGTGTGTGTGAACCTTTTCATTTTGGAATAAGGTTATTAATTTTCCTTTCATCCCTTGCATTGCAGCAGTATTATGCTCTTGTTCTTATTCTTGTTTTTTAGGTTGTCTCTTCCTCTTTCTTCCCCCTTCCTCTCAAATATCAAAACAATTCCAAAGAAAAAAAAGATACTACAAGAAGCAAAGTGCAAATGAGAATGTTGTTCTCTGCAGGCAGAACATATTTGTATGCAAATGTGGAAACAAGTGATTTCCTTGGGAACGGGTGGGCAGAGGAGCTTGCTGCTTTACCTGCAGACAGTGAAATATGGAATAACATATCCTAATTGATCTAATGGATAAGGAAGATGGAAGAAATGGATCAGGTTCATTTGATCTGACTTTGGGCATAGGAAGGACCCTTAATTCAAACTCCAGGGGTCCAAACTAAAAAGGCAGTCTCTGTGCTACCTCTAAAGTGAGACATTTGATCACCTTTTGGGAAAATCCTCCCATCTTGAGATTGAGATCTAAGTAAGATGGGTTTAATTCAAATTTTAGGAAAACAGTCAGCTGTTCAAGGAGTTAGTCAATAAGATCCACTGGGTAACTACCCTTCAGAACAAGGAAGCAGGACAAATCTGGAAGACTTTTAAAGACACTTTCCATACAGCACAAGAACTATCTATCTTTGTGTAAGAAACCAGCAGAGGAAGGGAAGAGACTGGGATGGATGAGTCAGGACCTGCCTGTGAGATGAAAGGGCAGGAAGCAAATGCACAGGCATTGGAAACAGGGACAGGTAACCTGGGAAGAGTAGAAAGATTAAGTTCAGTTATGTGTGGATGAGTTTAGGAATGCAAGGTAAAGCTGGAGCTGTTCCCAGCTGGAGCTGGTACACAAAGAATAGTAAGGGCTTCCAGAGGTATGTGAGACAGAAAAGGAATGTCAAAGAAGGCATATGTCTCCTGATGAACATGACTGGCAAACTGGTAACAACAGACAAGGATTCTGAGGTACTCTACAACCTCTTTGCCACAGTCTCCACTGGCAACCTCTCTCCCCACACCTCTGGAGTGGATGGATCACGAGATGAGGACTGGGGGATCAAAATCCCTCTCATTGTAAAAGATCAGGTTCATGACCATTTTAGGAACTGGATCCTACTAAAATCTATAGGAGCTGATGCGATTGATCCCAGAGTCTGGAGGGAAGTGGACATGATGACCTTTAAAGGTCCCTTCCAACCAAAACTATTCTATGATTCTATTAGCAATGGGTTGGATAGAGAAACAGCAGAGAAATAAGGTGGAAAAAGTACTACCTATGTGATGTTCTGAATTAAGAATAAAATGAAGTGCTAAGTAATTTTATTCAAAATGTAACTGTCATGTTAGAGAAGTTTGCAACAAGATTGCAGAATTTTTCATCCTAAAATGCAATGAGACCTTTGAATAAATCTGGCATAATTGGCTGACTGAGGACTTCTTTTGTATAAATTAGCATATCGAACCCTTTTAAAAGCAAATAAATGCAGAAGCAAGCATTTAATTTCATGATCATTAATTGTAAAATGATCTTTTAAAAGTACAGATATCATTCCAAAGGGTCTTGTTCCTTAGTTGTGTAGAATGATTTCAGGTTTTACCACAATCCAGTTCAGCAAAAATATTATTGTAACAAATGCAAATTATTTTTACTGAGTGTGTGTAATGAGTACTTCTCTTAATCTACACATCAAGATGAGTACCTGTCCCAGTAGAAATCAACCCTTTATGTCAAGCCTTCTACCTTGCTCCAAAATTCTTCCATGATAGCTTTAAAACATCTGATTAGTCTAACCTGTTCCTTGGGAAGGAAGATTTATAAGCATCATGGAGGTGAAAGTTATTTTTAAAAATTAGTATCCTTTTCCTCCTCATTTTATTTCCCTGAACAATGACAACAACAAAACAATTTAAAGCAAAATAAAAATAGAGTGAAAATTAGGGAAAATATAATATTTTCTCAAACCATGGGAAAAATTTGTCAAAGATAATTCAGCTGCAACAAAATTTTGTTGTGAAAGCTTTTCAGGACAAATATGTCATCTTGATCTATCAAAGGACATCAGTTTTGTCCTGTTCAATATATCCTTCAGTGTCATGGAGAGCTATCTAGCTGTCCTTTGTCTGATTTGAGAAAGTACAGGGTACATCACTCTCTCCTGGTGGGATTGCAGAGGAATCTTGTTTGAAGAAGACATTTGTCAGCAATATATAATGATGGTTCAATTCCTTCTCCTATCTTCTTGCCACCAATAACTCCTAATGGGGCAAAAAATTACAGGCTGCTTTTCTCAGTGCTGGGAGGAAGAGGGAGAGACATACAGGCAAGTATCAGCAACTCATCAAGTTCTTGTTGCAGAGAAAACTTTTTTCAAGAGGTTATCAGGCTTCCCTTGCACCTTGATGTGTCATGGACTGTATCTGGTCTCAGCAGGGAGGGCAATTATTAAGTGTCAGGAAACAGAGCTTCTGTGTGTAGCCTGAATTCCAAGATGCTTTCTGAATTGCAAACAGATTTTCTGCGACCTAAATTAAAAGTTTCTTTAGTTTGATGTCTGAAAGTCTCCCCCAATTACTCAATATGAAATTCATTCAGCTCCCAACAAAGGGAAACAAGAATAACAAAATTGTTAAATTGCATTGGCAACTAATGTTGAAAGAAGCAGAGGGCATTTTTAGCTGTCCTCATCAGGGCAACCTAGATCTTCACTGGAACACAGGTCTGGAAGAGGTCACCTGCTTTCTGAATCCAGTCACCTAGTCACTTTTTCCAGGGAGGATTTCAGACTTGAATTTTCATCTCCGTAATGACTCACACTTAGCTTTGTATTCCCTGTATCACGAACGGTCACTTAACAAGCTCTTAGTGGTCAGATCATAGATCTCAATAGTTCAAAAACACAATGCAAATATTTTTGGAAAATTTGTGTGTTGGTAACAATTTTTAATGCACAAGTCAAAGCAGTGTCTCACAGAAAAATGTAAAGGCACCTCTTCTTAAATGAAAAATTATCTGAAGTCCTGAAAAGGTGAAGGCCTTTGTTTTAACCAACATTTTGTAAGTCTAAACTGAGGACCTAGATACCGCTGCAAATTGGGCATATGCAAATGATTGATGTTTGCATTTGCTAAAAGGAATTTTAGTCAAAGCTTTGAAACACATTAGTAGAAAATCTGTGACCCTAATTCACATTGAGTATAGTCTCTAAACCAGTTCCAATTAAAGAGTTTAAAAAGTCACAGCCCCCATAGGCTAAGAATCCTTTTATCAACATTTGAAATCTCTGGGTTACTACAAACAGTAGAAAATTTCCTTTCTGGCCTTTACTCTTCCCTCACTGCGTCTTTCCAGGCTTTGCTTGCACCTACAAGGATACCACATTGCTTGCAGACAATGGATGCAGGGAATGCAGAATTACTGAATGGTTTCTTTGCATGTGCTTCCACTGGCTGGACCAGCCCTCCAGAACCTCTGACACAGGAGACCAGGATGAAGCACGTTGGAAGGAAGTCTTTGGCAAGATCAAGGGAGGTGTTCCTGCCCCTCTACTGAGATAGAGTGAGGCCTCACCCAGAGTGCTGTGTCCAAATCTTGGCTCCTCAGGAAAAGAAAGACATTGAGCTCCTGGAGCGAGTCATGTGTGAGGGTAAGAATGATGAGGGGACTGGAGCATCTCTCTCTGAGGAAACACTGAAGGAGCTGGGCCTGTTCAGCATTGAGCAGAGATGACTGAGAGGGGACTTCATCAATGTCTGTGAGTATCTGAAGGGAGGTGTCAAGAGGATGGAGCTCGGCTCTTCTGGGTGGCCGATCAATAGGATGAGAGGCAATGGGCATAAAATGGAACACAAGAAGTTCCACCTGAACATGAGGACACAATCCTGTGCCATGTGCTCTAGTGTGACCCTGCCTGAGCAGGGAGGCTGGATCAGTGACTCACTGTGGCCCCTTCCAACCTCATGCATTCTGTGATTTTGTCATTCTATCATTCTCTGATTTTCTAAGCAGCCTGAGAGTTGGGACTCTTATGTAATTAGTGATGAGGCTATTCAAGGAAAATATCCCACATGTTGAAGCCTTGACAATGTTACCACTGCCCAGGGTGTGTTCACTGCCTGGCGTTCGCCTGCTAAATCTGTTCCCTTGGCCGAAAGGTAAGAAGAGGGGCACTCAGCACCTTTGCAAAACCTTGACACCATCTGTTAGACACCTTCACAGATGACAGTAGTCTTCATTTCTCAATATCTCAGGTCTATTGTTTGAGACAATAATTATCACCTAGTGTGGGAGGGTGAGTGAACATGAGATACAAGTAATTAGGACTTGAAGAGCCTTATGGGTCCAATACTTAAAGGACACAACGTCGTTATTAATTATGATTGCTACATCCTTTATCTCACTGACTAATTATTTCCAGGACTTCCAATTCTTGTCAAATTGTCAGCCAGACCATCCAGAAATGGCATTTTTAGAGTCATAAATCACAGGAAATCTGACATTCTGTACACATGACCTTCCAAAGGATCAAGCCATTGGCCATTACACAGAAAAAGCAGAAGCACTTTCTTCCATGGAACAAATTGCTGTTGTCAGTAACCCATTAGAAGAAGGGAGTTGGACTGGCTAATTCCTGACACCAGCACTCCTTTCCTTCTTCCTTCCTTCCTTCCTTCCTTCCTTCCTTCCTTCCTTCCTTCCTTCCTTCCTTCCTTCCTTCCTTCCTTCCTTCCTTCCTTCCTTCCTTCCTTCCTTCCTTCCTTCCTTCCTTCCTTCCTTCCTTCCTTCCTTCCTTCCTTCCTTCCTTCCTTCCTTCCTTCCTTCCTTCCTTCCTTCCTTCCTTCCTTCCTTCCTTCCTTCCTTCCTTCCTTCCTTCCTTCCTTCCTTCCTTCCTTCCCTCCTTCCTTCCCTCCTTCCTTCCCTCCTTCCCTCCTTCCCAGTTCCCATTATCTTTGAATCCACAAGTGTTGCCCCTGTCATTTCCTCACATCTTACCCTTCTGCTGCTGAAATACTGGACTGGGTGAAGCACACCATAGGCTTCACAGCTCAACTACACACTGCATGGCTCAGCATCCCTGCAAAGACCTGGAACTGCATTCCCTAAGACTGGTGATGTCTGCTGTTTTAGAAAGCAAGACTTCAGAAATTTCCCAGGCTCATCTGGAAAGGTGACTATGCTGGGAGGAAAGAAAAAAGATGAGGTTCTGCCTTGATTTGAACAACAGACCTAAGCCCTGGAAAAAGGCACCACGGATCTGCAGCTGTCACGTGGGTGATGTTGCCAGGGAGCAGTGAGAAATCATTTTGCTACAGTGAGAAATGTTCATCACTTGCTGTCTGAAGAAAATGCTGAAAGATTTTGATGCAGCTACATTGCTATTTGCATAAGCAGTTCAAGCAGGTGCTGACAGGGTTGAAGGCATGGGCATGGTCATTAAGACCCTTTAACCAATTCTGCATCTTCTTGGAGGACTTTACTGTTCAGATTTTATTACAGGAAGTATGTCCAACAACCTGTTTCTTGTTTGTACTGATATTTCCCTATGCATCTTAATCAGGAAAACATCTGTTTCCACAGGCTCACCTTTCATGTCTGGAAAAAAGCAGCTGGTGAGTTTAAATCAGCCTCGCACTGTGTCAGAACAGAGATGGCCTCTGCTCTAGCTTTTGAGATATGCTGATGGGCAATAATTTTCCAGGTGTGGATATCAGAAACATTCGAAGAGCTGAAATGGAATTTCCTATGCAGAGAGATGGAAGGCAGGGGTGGAGAAGATGCCCCAGTAAACTCATTTCTTTTGACATGAATAGTGCTAGTTCAGACTGTCATTTCAGATTAGTTTCATAACTTCACACACCCTAGAGTGGAAACAGTCACAGAAACACAGAATAAATTAGGTTGGAAAAGACCTTTGAAATCATTGAGTCCATCCCATCACCTTACACCGCCTTGTCAGCTGGACCATGGCACTGAGTGCTACACCCAGTCTTTCCTTAAACACCTCCAGAGACGGGGACTCCACCACCTCCCTGGGCAGCCCATTCCAATGTCCAATCACCCTTTCTATGAGGAATTTCTTCCTAATGAGAAACCTAAACATCTTTTGATTCTAAGTTTATTCAAGCAAGAAATCTCTTGACCCACAGGGTATTGAAATAATTATTTGTCACCTAGGTTGCCTTACTTTAAACTGGACATAGATTGATCCTCTACCAAGCAAAATCTCCTCTCTCTACCCTGCTCTGCCCCTACTTTATTTTTTTCTTTTGTTCATTTCTCTAAGGAATTTCATGGTTTAGCAGGAAAAGAAAACCAGAGACTGAACATATCTGTGCTTTGAGAAGGGAGAGGATACTTTAAAATATGCCAGGGAAGAAGATTGGCTCTCAGCTTGCTGTGCAACTAAATACAAAATACAAAAGCTTCTACTTCAGCAACACAGCAATCTTCTTGGCAAAACAAGACAAGCAACGTGGACTTCAGAAAGGATCATATTTTGTAAAGCAAATGCAAAACACCTTCCAAATCTGATGTTTTCAGGCTGACTGTCTCCCTGCAGAGGTGTACAGACAACATTGCTGTCTCTTTCCACTCCCTCTGCAGAAAACACCCCTGCAGTCTCAAGGCTGTTTCATAAAGGCCACACAGGATTTTAGAGTACAAATCCCAGTGAAAGCTGGTGGTGCCATTGCTTCCCCAGATGTGCAGTCATGTCCACCTGCTTCTCTGCTCACATCCTGCTTCTATACCCTATAGGCAACCTCCTGAGGGCATTAGGCCAGAGGCATTTATTGCTAGCTGCCTTTCAGAAACTGCAAGCAGCCAGAAAAGCATGGAGATGCTCTTGGTCACAAGCAGCAGTGTTTCACAAGGGGTGATAGAGAATAAAAAGACTGACACAACAGGAAGTAATCAAGCATGTTATTCTTTGTAGCTGCTTTTCTTGTGATAAAATAATGCAGCAAGGTTCGATATTTGTTTTGATGCACAGCCCAACTTGCACTCTCACCTGTGCAGCTTTTTGCTTCATTTCTCAGGTTCAGGAGATGTATACAAGTTTTTTATCTGACTTTGAGGGTTTTGGTTAACATTTCTTATAGGAAGAGCTTCTCCCTAGAGATGAGGTAGCACATGGCCACAGTACCTGTAGTACCAGTGGAACATCAGTGATACGACTCTCTGAAACCACTGGCTTTAGTTTAAAGCACACTGGGCTGGGCAAACCTTCTACTGCCATCAGCCTGATCATGGTCAGATAAAGAAACTTAAAAGTCTTCCTGAGAATTAACATTACCTCAATTTCCCCCAGGCTAATTTCGGAATCATCCAGGTAGTCAAGAATGTTTTGCTCACTGTTCCTTAGGACCTAACAACCAAAAAATCATATAGCTGCTTCTCATCCTCCCCTGTGTTGCCTGGATACAAACCCAGGGATTACTAAATGTTTCTATGAAATGCTGGGCAGTTGTTGTCCACATGAGTTCCACTTGGAAATTTGCTGCTTCTCTAGGAATTTATCAAAAGGCCATGTATGTCTGCTTTATTTCCATGTCTCAGGCAATTGAATAAAAGATATTACCTCTCTCTATAAAGCCTGCCTCATATGATTTGATTTTTATCTCCTTTTTTTTTTTTCCTTCTATCACTTATGGTCTTTTGGCGTTCGGATCAGTGAAGGCCCAGTGCCACAGAATAAACCATTATTTCTGCTCCTGTGACTCTTGGTTACACTTTTGTACTCTATAATAAACCTCAATCCTGTCTTTGCTTTCCTGTACCTATCCCACATCTGGTGCATCTGCAGCATTCCATGCAATTTGCTTTAAGTGAACTGAAGATCAGTCAAAAAGTTTAAAATTAAAATATCATTTATTGACAGACCATCAACATTCACAGAAAGCATTTGCTCAGCTTGAAGTTTATTTTTTTTAATCAGAAGTGGAAAAACAAAACAAAACACCAACACCACCCCCAAAACTCTAAACAAACAAAAAAAACCCTCAACACTCCACAAGAAATGCAACATATTTCATTAATGAACTAGAATTTTTTCAAGTGTAACTCAAGAAAAAGCAAGAGATACTGATGTTTCCTGCAGTAGAAGGAGTTCTGGCATGGTCTTTCTTCAGACAAAAACCACCTACAAAGATAAGTCTTTTGTTTCATTTTGTCACAGGATTCAATCAATACTGCTGCAAAGCAGACCAGTATGATCATATTGAGATGGCATTTGAGGCTTTTATGTCTCATCAGTGCTTGGTTTCCTTTTATTATGACCTGTCAATTTTCCTCATGTGATTAACTTACCAGCTCTTCTATGTATAGATTTCTTAAACTTCTGAAATTAAAAGAGTTATATTAACACTAAAACAAATATCTTTCCTGTGTTCACAGGGTAGGAGGTAAGCAATTTGTTAAAAAAAAAAAAACAACAACATTAATTTTCTGCAGCCACAGAGAAATTTTTTCATCTCTTCCAGCAGAAGGCCCTCCCTGGGAATTGAAAAATGTTATGCCTGCTTCATGTGACAGCAGTAGCCCTGTATTTGGCAGCAAAAAGAGAAGCATATGGTGGGAGAAGTGATGCTGTAGCTGAGTGCACCATTCTCCGGTCACTGCTCATAGGCATTTTGAGGAGAAATGCAGTGCTAGAGGAGGAATTCAGCAATGGCTATCTACTCAGTTGTGCTTTTAAAAGTTTGTGGAAATCCATTTTTTATAGCAAAGAGCCAGAGCTGCTTCACAATCCAGCCAGAAGCCAAGATCTCATGTTAATGGAGAAAGCTGGAAGGAAAGAGGGAAAAAGTAAGGGAGGGAAGGGAATTACATTTAAGAAATAGAAAGAAGATGTTCTTAATGTTTCTAACTCAGAGAATGGAGAGATTGCTAGGGAAGCAGTCCAGATGCTGAGCAGGGAATTAGAGGCTTTCCCACTCTCTTTCCAGTGCAGATGCACTGTGAGTGTATACTTCAAACTCAGCATCCAAACCAGGTCCTTGCACTGCACATTTTCATCTGGGCTAGTGTTCATTTTCTTCTTAGTAGCTGGTACAGGGCTCTGTTTTGGCTCTAGTATGAGAATATTACTGACAACACACTGATGTTTTGGTTGCTGCTCAGTAATGCTTACTCTAAATCAGGGCCTTTTTAGTTTCCCACACTCTCCCAGTGAGAAGGTTCACAAGAAATTGAGAGGGATATGGGTCAGGCAAGGGAGTTACACCCCTGAAGTTTAGGAAAGCAGACTTCCAGCTTTTCAGGGAGATAATGAGTGGAATCCCTGGAGAGACTGCCCTCAGGGACAAGGCAGTGGACCAGAGCTGGCAGATTCTTAAGGAAGTCTTTCGAAGAATGCAGGAGCTGATGATCACCAAGAGCAAGAAATCAAGGAGGGCAGGAGACTGGCATGGCTGAGTGGGGAAATGCTGGTCAAACTAAAGGGCAAAAAGCAACAGGTATTGAAACAAGGACAGGTAACCTGGGAAGTGTAGAGATGAAGTTCAGCTGTGTAGGATGGGATGAATAAGTCCAAGGTGAAGCTGGAACTGAATCTGGAAAGGGACACAAAGAATAAAAGGAAAGACTTCTACAGGTATGTAATCCAGAAAAGGAAGGCCAAGGAAGGTCTGGTCTCATGAAAGGTGTCCCCGACCATAGCAAAGAGGTTGGAACTGGATAATCTTTAAGGTCCCTTCCAAAAATCTGATTTTACTAGACTGGCTTCCAAGTGATTGGTTTTTTTCATGCCCTATGCTGAAAAAGCAATTTTGAACTGAAAATGACACTGCTCTTCTAGATAAATTGCAACAAACAGGAAACAGGGAGGCCCCAAGTATCATTTCATAACTACATACGGTTCATAAGTGAATTTAGCTGAGTCCTTTTAGGGAGCCCCAGTTAAATTTCTTCACTCTTGGTGTCTGGTCTATTTGAAATGTCTTTGTCTCCCCCAGGAGTCTCCACCTTCCCCAGTCATCAGCCGGTGCAGATGAGGCTGTGTCATGGCAGGCATGGCAGGCAGTGGTGTGTGGCAGCTTCACATTCCTTAGGTCACCTCGAGTGACACGGAGCAGCTGATTTGAGTCCACTGGGTGCTTTACTGTAAATGTGACCAGAGTTGTCAGAAAGAGAAACTGCTGCCACCTGACCCCTTCAGAGGTTTTACATTTACAGACAGCTGGTGCCTCTTATTTAGCTTCTTCATTTTCAACTCAGCTGAACTGAGATTTGACTGTAAAACCACTGCTGAGTCAGGAAATATTTGATTTTCATCTAAGACAAATAGGTTTTTCCATTTTTTTCCCTCTGGTGAAGTTCCAATACTTTGGCATTCATTTTCTCACCATGAATTGTGGCCAACATTGCAGGGATCATCACACAGATGCTTCTTACCTGCATTTTCTCTTTTATATATCGAAACATTTCACCTCAGTTCAGTTCCACACCAAGTTTTTCTCCTCATTTGCTGCCATGACATCTGTGATTTGTGGTTTCTTTGCGTTATGCCCCAATTCTTCCCCTCTTCCCACTGTGACCCCATGTGGATGCCACATGGTCACAAAACTCCAACAAACTTGGTGACCCAGCTATAGCAGTGGTACATCAAAGGATCTATTTTTTAGCACAGGAGTCCTTCCAAAAGAAAGTGTAAGGTACAGCACTATGACACAAATGAAAGTAGAACTCATTAGATTGCAAGTTTACAGACATCAAGATTTAACATTCTCCCTTGCTAAAATCCAAGCAGTTTACCCTCTTTCTCTTAATGCAGCCTGACAGAATCTAGAAACTTCTCTGTAAAATATTACTTTTATTTTATCTTCTAATTCTTAATATATTTTTACTGTTTAAGTTAATAAATATATTAAGGGATTACTCTTAATGGACCTTAATGAGTCTATGTCAATGATAGTTAGCAACTTACATTACTGTTATAGTTTCATCCTCCACTCACTGTCAGCAGCCCAAAGCAGAAAACAACAGCATCAGCCCTTTAATAGAGCAAGAAATAACTACTTTTATTTTCTTTTATTAAATGTTAAGAAGAACATAGAATTCAAGAGCTTTTCTTCATAGGGTATCTTCTGCATCTTCTATGTAGATAATGTGTTTATCTCTAGCAATCTCTCAGGCATTTATTGTAATTCTGCAGTGCTAAAATATTTCTGTAGGGTCAGAAATGGTAAAAAATGTAAGTGCTAGCAGGGAACCTGAGAAGGACTCACATTCATGCACATCATCTTAAAACAAAGTACATTTTCTAATAAAGCCTGTGAGGGCAGATCTCATAGCTATGGGAGATGGATGTCAAAAATAAACAGATAGTTTGGGTTGGTTTAAGGAATCTGTGCGGCACTGTCTCTGTGTAAAGTACTACTCAACAGAAAAACAGGTACACCTAGAACAATGTTATTTTTCTACCAGTGATGCGAAAGCACGATTTTTTAGTGTGGGTTTTTTTTAAATAAAACAATAATTTGGAGCCTATCTAGCAGCTTCAAGCTCAGAGCACCCTCCATATAAAGCAGACTCTTGGCAGTTTGGGAAACAGGGAATTGCTTTCATCTGCCAGAGACCAAAAATATCTCAAGAAAAAAGGCCAAAGGTCTCAAACAGATGGTTGGATCATTTAAAAAGCCTAGGAGAGCTGTCTCCAGAACAGTGGAAGGTAGTTTTACAAAGTACTACTGGAGAAGAGGATAGGTAGAATATATAATGCCATTATGTCTGTGTCTTGTCTGTGTTCTGTGTGTGAAATCCAACAGCAAGGAATGTGTACTAAAAAGAGCAATCCCTCAGGCTGGCATCCTCTGTCAGGGAATAAAGTGTTGTGTCTTTCCCAAAGACACAAAGCCTTTCTTTGGTGTACAGGGGAAAAGGACTAAACCTTGACAAGAAATATGGGACTCAGCCATCAGATCAGGGACTGGAAGGGTTTTCTAACACCCTTCATCTTCAACAAAGTGCTGACAGGAGTTACTCTGATGGTACAGGTGCCCAAAGCCTGAGTTATTTGCTATAACTATGATTATTTTAAAAAGCTTCTTGGAGCATTTGGCAAAGACTACTGCATTTATTCACACAGTATCTCCACAAGAGGGATGTGCATTTTATTGTCTTGGAGACCAATCCTAAGCACTTCTATGCACTCATTCTCTTCACCAAAATCCTGTGCATGAGCAAACACATTTTGAGTCAGAAACCTTGCACAATGATCATACCAACATGGTAGTCCTTGATGTCTGCTTTCAGCAGCTTGAAAAGCAGTATAAAAAGAGATGTGGCTGATCTCCCCTGTGTCTGTTTGGGCACAATAACTTGCAGTTTAAGATCTGATCCAACATGCATGTTCTGAATGAGATGTCCTTCATGCCTTGGGGCTGACATTTAGTTAGATGAAGACAAGATCTGTTTGGAGGAAAAATTCCTGTAGAAAGGTAATGTGCCATTTCATTAAAAAAAAAAAAATTCTAGGCTAATGATCAAATTCATCATTTATATATGCAATAAGACTATTTTGGGTTTTTCTTCTTTCTCCTAACCTTCTCTGTTTTGCTACATTCTCATCTGTTATTCTCAGGGAAGTTTATTTTATTTTTGTTTTTACTTAGCTGATAAAAAATCTGATGGATTATTATTCATGTAGTATTAATTCAGATTACATTGTGAGTTATTTTTTCTTTCTCTGTTCCAAACACTAAGAGAAAAAAAATCTATTGACATTTTAATTTAGCATAAGTGTTCCCTATTCTCTTGTTCTATCATGTAAACCGAACAGCTTCCTATGGCTTGCACAGAAAAATTTGACTGTTCTGGTTTCTAGTACTATTTCTAATTGTGTTTTGGATATCCATATCTGTGGAACTGAAACTGACTTTTTTTCTTAGGTCAAGTGGGGACAGCCAAACCACTGCTTTTTTCTGAGTGTGAGAGAAGTTTATGTTATCAGAAGCAAATGCAAGATGTATAAACACCATGGAAAATCTACCAAACACATCTAGAAAATCTTCACATTTGTCCAAGCAGCTCAATAATCATGTGCATTTTAACAGAAGATTTAATCTGGAAGAATCTCAAAGGCTTAATCTAATTGGACTTTATGTCAAGAGACTACCTAAGCTGGTTTTCTGTAGAAAAGTAGATATTGTCTCCCTCTGTACATGTTAGATGGCAAACATGGTTTCTTATCTCAGACCTAGGAAAACAGGAATCAGCCTTTTACATAAACATTACTTTGCATAAACGTTCAGAGATGCCTCTCTAGACAGGACCCATCTACATGACCAGATTTACCTCTTACATATGCTAAAATAGAAAGGCTTCCTTTCTTTAGTGAATTTTATCAAATAGTGCCAGAAGACCATGGTAGTGAACTAATTCCAACCACCTTCCTTACTTCAGGAATGATAAAAGAACCAGTCTAAATACTACCAGTCCTTTGCCTTAAGTAAACATACCTAAATACCCTGCTGTCTTGAAATTAATTCCATATTAATATTGAAATCACAGGCTTAATGTTTACTTATTTTGATGCTCTTAATTAGTATTCTGATCAAAATACAAGCTTAGATCTTAATTTTAAATGCTGACAGGATGCTGTGACTCTAGCTCAAGTTATGAAACCTTTTCTATATAGAAGAGGCATCTATGAAAGCTTTGATCCTCAGTATTCAAGGCATAGGTTCTGTATCTGACACAAAAAACATTTTTAACACCAACACAGCAGCATATTGTAGAAAAAAAAAAAAAAAAAAAAAAAAAAAAAAAAAAAAAAACCTCTGGTAAAAATGTTAAAGGCAAGAAATGTCCAATCAGATTAACTTCTCAAGGAAGAAGGGAAATTGTGCTGATAGACTGTAATGTTAAATGAAAGCTTAAAGAAATCTAGACTCCCCAACCTTGACTATCTGCATAACAGCACCTGAACTTCAGCAAGAAGAGAGGAAAAAAAGCTCCAGGTGTGAAAAATATTAAATTAAGGGTGATCAGGAACAAGTCTGAGGTGTGATCCAGCCTGTCCTTCTGGAAACTGGAGGGTGCCATAATACAGCAAATGCTTTTTTTGTGAATATGAATTTCAAAGAAGACCATTATATATGGGGATTGTGCTCATAGTAAAGGCTGTGTGAATCACACCAGTGTTGGGTTTAGAAGAGAGATGCCTTCTCTTCAAGTGATTTATTTTTGGGTTGGATTTATTAAGATACAACTAGATTTATTGGCATTTTCTTGGAGGTTATATATCTAGATCTCAGTGTCAATAATGCAAATAGCAAAGGACAATTTATTTTAAGCTCTTGTTGATTCATCTGCATCCTAAGCTTAATTTTTCAACTCCATCAGTTACATTTGCTTTTTTCAGGGACAGAAAGAAATAGTCCTATTCTCGTTTCATTCAAGTTTCTCTGCTTATCTTTTTCTCTTCTGGAAAGTCAATAAATGACCCAAAAACCAAAGCTGTTGATAACTTCAGTGAGTGAGAAGGGAAAGAAAAGGACATCTCACAGATAACGAAAGCAACATAGAAATATGCTGGAGACATGATCATTTTGTGTAGCTGTTCACTGCTCAGTTGGTGTTGTCATCCACTACATTTGTTCTGTCACAGCAACCAAGCCTGTGACAGTATTTCACCAGATACTGTGAAAACACGGACCAAAAGGCAATTTCTACCCAGAGATTTGCCAAGCTGCAAAGCTTACAGGATCTTTTCTCCCAGTGAGCTCAATTTCCAACAGATGACTTGCAGAAGTAAACCCTCTTTCACAGAGACCTTGGAACAAGCAGTGAGTGTGAGGTTTTGCTTGTGTAGCTGTCACTGGAGGTGTCAGAAGGGAAAAATGCTCTCCACAGGAGGACATGGCCATAGCATCTAGAAATGTCATATGTTTTCATCTGCCTGGGAATTCTCCAGTCCCACTAGAAGAAGGATGGCTGGATGGACTCTGTGGCAAGGAAGCAGCCTTCTCCCAGTCAACATTATGTGATGTTTTAAGGTGATTACCTCTAATAGGCACCAGGACTCAGGGATTTGTCTTGCCCAGCTGCTGGACACCAGCCTTGCATGGCTGGAGAGCCAGTGCTCCTTCTGTCCCGGCTGATGGATATGGCTGCTGGTTTTCAATTTGCAAGTTCAACCAATAGCAAGGCTGAGCATGTATTCCAGAGATCCACACAGAGACAGAGGGAACACTTACATGCCCTCTCTCAAATATAAAATATCCTCAAGCCCATCCCATTATCCTCTTCTTGGCAGTTGCCAGTTTGTGACCCGAGAGTTTGGGTCTTTGCCATTGTCTCTGTTTTAACCTACCCAAAATGTGTGTGCCTCTGAGTGGGGCTTTCTGTCACTTCCCTATTATTTATTACTCCCTTTGAACAGAAAAGGTTTTTTTGTATGA
Organism: Taeniopygia guttata; assembly: GCF_048771995.1. Lineage (NCBI taxonomy): Eukaryota > Metazoa > Chordata > Aves > Passeriformes > Estrildidae > Taeniopygia > Taeniopygia guttata. The sequence goes on from NC_133028.1 coordinate 55,608,288, forward strand.
TAATCTCAGTGAATGGGACACTGTTATATTTTAAACACCCTTACTGATCTGAATCCAGTGGGAAGAGCCAAGAGAAGAAAGGCAAGATGCTTGCCTGCATCCAGGCACAGGCCAGCATTTATCACTGCAAGGTCTGCTGTCCTGCCACATCTTATCACTGAGACATACACTCCAGTAAAATGCTGAAATGCTTCTCATAGGCATCTTGCAGAATCTCTAATGTTTGGTTGCCAGAACTGTTCTGTGATTTAAGTACAGATGCAGCCAAGGCAACTTTCAGATTGTCAGGTGTGACAGAGATAAGAGCTTTCTCCATACATTTACAGCTATTTGAGGTTTGCAGTGGAATGTCAATGCCTGCATTGACAGGATGTGGGGGCTACATCCTCATCAATCCTACCAGGCAAGAGCCAGAAGTCCCTATGGATCTAGGGAGACAGGCTGGACATACAGCAGCATAGCAAAGTAGGGGGTAGGGAGTTTGACACGACACAGCAATTTTTTTCAATAATTCTGCTTATAAATCATCAATCAGTGGTGAAGCTTGTCCTCATTCCCTATCTTCAAGGGCAAAATCCTTGCTTCTTAAAGGATCATCTGCTTTTGCTGCTTATTTCTCTAGGCCAAACCAATTTGCAAAATAGCAGTTTGTTGTGGTAGAAATCACAGAACGACAGAAGGGGTCAGGTCGGAAGGAACTACTGTAGGTCATCTGCTTCAACCTTCCTGCTCAAGCAGGGTCACCCTGAAGCACATGGCACAGGATTATATCCAGACAAATCTTGGATACCTCCAGCTGATAACTCATAAAAACTAAATCTCTAAGAATTTTACAGTACCTGGTATAGGTAAGTAGCCCTTGCATGTTATTAAGCCCAACTTTGATAGTCTTATAAGCATTAGGGGTGCCCTATTTTAGCAATTAACTATGCCATTATTTATATAAGAAGCTATTGATGCAGTGTTACAGCTTGGTAACAGCATTGAAATACACATCTGTATGCAGTACTGGCTATTCACATTTCACATGGATTGTGGTCTAAAAGATACATTTCTGTTTCAATTTTTTCCACAGTGCCTGCAATGACTTCATTGTAGTTGTAAGCACTGTCTGTTACTTACAACTGACTCTCACTTCTCTAACTAAGCATTAAAACAACAATCAATTTTCCACTCATAACCACCAAATCACAGAATGGCTAAGGTTGGAAGGGACCACTGGAGGTCATCCAGTGCAGACTTCCTTTTCAAACAGGGTCCCCTAGAGCACTTTACTCAAGATTTTGCTCAAGCAGCTTTTGAATATTTCCAGTGAGGGAAACTCTCGAACCTTTCTGAGCAACCTGTTCCAGTGCTCAGTCACCTGCATGCTAAAAATGTTCTTCCTCATGTTCAAGTTGAACTTCCTGTGTCCAATTTTCTGCCCACTGCCCCTCATCCTATTGTTTGGCACTATTGAGCAGAGCCTGGCCCCCTACTCCTGACACCTTCCTTCAGCTACTTATAGACATTGATGGTCCTCTACCCCTTCTCAAAACAGAACAGGCTCAGTTCCTGCAGTTGTTCCTCTTAAGAGAGGTGCTCCAGGCCCCTCACCATTTTTGATACCCTCTGCTGGACCTGCAGCAGGAGATTCATGGAAGAAAAGCAAAAAAAAAAAAGGGCTTATTTTTTATTCAGCTGCTGCATCACCCAGTGGGACTCACTAACAGCAGGTTGCAAGGAAAAGCCTCAATGCCTCTGTCCAAGGGAAAGATCCTGGTGACAGCAATAAACTATAACTGTAACTGATCATTCAAGGAGAGAAAACCAAAATAATTAAACTAAGAAATGAGATATTATATTCTTTGATTTTTGGAATGGCCTTCAATGAGTGATATAAAATTTCCAGGTGAAACCTTGTTCTTTTGAGTTAATATCTTTGGCACCCTGAATTGCTCTCCTCTCCTCTGTAATATAGGGAATGATAGCACTTCTCTGCCTGAGTTATCTGTTTAGTTTGCAGGGCTTTTCAGAAAGGAATTCTCAACCAAAGTAATTCAACACAGCATTTGCCTGGGGTCATCAATGCTTTTGCAGTACATTTAACAGTAATAGATGCAATAAATAATGAGGTCCTAGAGGAAAATGATAGTCCAGCTAAACATCCTTAGTATTCAAGGCATCTCCAAGGGCTTCTTGAGTCCATTTGACAGCAGAGGCAGGATTGGTTCTAATCACAGTGTTTCTCCATATGTTGCAGAAGAGTACTAGGTGAGCTTAATGTAGCCCTAGTAACACATTCTCTTGTTTTTACAAAACTTCACTTTTTTTAACACTTAATATTAACTTCCTTTTTTCATCTACTGTGCTGTCTCTTGCAATTGTCATTCAAAAATATTTTCAACATCTCCTGTTGCTCTACTGACTGATCTACAGTGTTTGCCCATTCTAAAGGTAAATGTAGATTAAAGGAACAGCTGGGAATCAATCTTTTCCTTCTTTAATATTTTAGGTAGATTCATTATCTTCCAAGCTAGTAATTTGTCACTTTAATAAGTACCTGAAAAGTTAATTCATTTAATAGGAGCAACTTCTTCATTTATTAGCCAAGCAGCAATTGCAATTCAGGTGGCCAGGAGAGATTGATGAAGAATGAGCAATGCCTGAATGGTACAGTAAATGTTATTGAACTCATTTCATCTATTAGTTTGAAGATAATTAATCTGACATTGTCAGTATCTGGAGATGAATCTCAGTATCTCAAGATCAAGCCTTGAGCTCTTTGGCCATTTTAACCTGAGACTGGTCATGTTTTGTCAATGTGGAAGGGCAATTCAAAGTTAAAATAAGAAAAGTTTGTCCATAAATTAAAACTAATTTAGGATGTTCGATATGTTGAAAAAAGATCCATTACTTTGTTCCTTTCTGACACTTTTCTTTTTGAAGCAAAAAATGTAGATTTGGTGGAAAGAAGAATTTCCCTGCATTCTCTGTTCTTTACTTAGAAAATAGAAGGTCATAGAAGAAGCCAAAATTTGAACTAGGTTTTGTACTTGAAGGAAGTTACAAATACATGTTGAATTGCTCTGTGCTTAGAGGTGGAGGCAGGAGAGAGAGGAGAAAAAGAAATTGCGCATATGCAAAACTGCTGGGAGTTCAAAAAGGCCATTGCAAGGACATATTTCCTGGCATCTTCCCCTCTCCTCTGCTGAAATTTTGGGCTGAGATCTCCCTTTCCCTAAGTCTGTAGCATTTGCAATCCAGAGGTGGCTTTTCAGAGCTTCTCTGAGGACCCTTTCCCAGGGCACACTGGCTGCACAAACACTCCTGGCTCTGTTTGGTGCCCAAAGTATTCTCTGCTCCCACTCACTGCCCCCATCCTCCTCCCAGCTGTGTGTTTAGCCCCTGGAGATCTCCTCCTCACAAGCAATGAGCAAAACTCAAGGCTTCACAGTCCAGGGGAACTTTTGACTTCCACAAAGGCCTTCATGGACTCTGCTTTGATGTATGAATTTCCTGTGCTTGGCAATTTTATGCCTCTGTCTGAAATGGCAGCACATTTTGTGTCTGGAGGTAACTAACCTCTGTCTTCTATGCAAGAGCAGTTCAACTTCAGCTTGACCAACATGATGACATTCCTCAGCTTTCAGACTGGAGCTTGCATACTTGTAGGACAAATGCTGCAGTTGTTCAAGCACCTAAACACATTTCCTTGTGCAAATTGGTGTGCATCTGTGCACACAGGCATTCACACACACAGTGTTTCCAAGGAGAGAGTATATTAAGGTCAAGGGAGTGGAATTTTCCTTGCTCTCAAGTTTTATGGTACCTGGTATTGTCAGCTCTGTCTTTTTCAGCAGGCTGTGTTTGTTTGTTTGTTTCTTTGCTTGTTTGTTTCTACTGAGATCAGATGTTTACATGAGAGTCTCAGGTCTGATTAAAAAAAAACAGGGGAATAATGTATGTTGTGTTACTTTGCAGATGTATAAAAATGCTGAAATTGTGCCTCAACAAAGACAAGCCTATCAAAAGAGCTCATATTTACTTGTGTGTGTTTTTTCCACTTTCTTGTTTTGAAATATGCCACAAGTCTTGCGTTTGCAGTGTGTTATGTTTGGAAAACAAAGGTAAGTATTGCATATTGATATCTCTCCAGCCTGTCTTGTCATGCTAACATTTGTACAAAAAAAGCTTGTCCTACAGAACCCACTCAGTGTAGGACAAGGCAGGTTACCTAACTGTAAGAAATAACTGCAGAAATAACTTTTTAAAATAACTTTTTAGCCAAAAAACACAAAAGCCTCCTAGTGGAGATAAGTGGATTTTCAACCAACCCTCTCATACAAGAAAAGGCTCTCTCTTGCCATGCCATGAAGAGGGGACACAGTTGCTCTCTTGTCACTAAGAAAACTATCTTGCCCACAGAGTTTTAGCACAAGACTCATTGAGCACAAATCTGGAGCTCTCCAGATGTTTTTGAAGTTGTCACCAAATTCAAAACAAGGGAGAAATCACAGAAGTAACTTTGGGGAACTGCTGTCAGACTAAAAGAGAAAGGAAATTATTAATAGTTAGCTGATTAAACAGAGGGTTATGAATGAGTTAAAATGGGTTCTTTCAGCTTTCTCACATATTCCATAGCAAAATTTCTTAAACATTAAATAGAAAAGAGACAAAAAATATCTGGAAATGGGAATTGATGTTTAACCCATTGTCACAATAAAAAGTCAAACAATTTTTTTTCCTGTTGGAAATAGTCCAAAAAGAGAAAGGACAGAAAGTACATTATCAGCCACTCTGTCCCTGATCATTAGCTATAATTACATGCAAAGGAGGGAGATACATTTGTAATGAATTGCATTGTGGTAAGTAGAGTTTTAATAATTACTTCCTTAAATTGAGTTTTTATAATTGATTTCTCCTATAATATCAGATATTGTAAGATCTTTAAAACTGCCAGATTTTAAAAAATGTCTATTACATTTTTTACTGAGCAAAAGCTGATGCATGGAAAATTAACTGTTTTCTCCTCTAGAGTCCTTGGCTTTCTCTTGTTTGTGTATTAATGCCTTGGACAGTTGAATCCAGTTGTGTTAAAGTCTAAAAGAACATTTCTGCATAGATCTATTGAATGGACAGCAACAATAACTCATTCCCAAAGGTCATAGGTTTAACAGAGTATTCTTCGCATTTGGAAAGGAAGATGTAAGAAAAATTCCCTAATTTTGGCCCTGGTTTTTAGGAAATAGATACCTGTGTTATTTGCCATATCTTTAGGAAAAGAAAAAGACATTAAGGACAATTCTGGTTTTCAGATTTTTCTTTGTCTCTGGGACAATAAGCTTTCTTTTCCATGCAAGATGATATACACTTTGGTAAATTGCTGATTTTCTGCTTGGGGCTCTGGTTAAATTAATGCTTCCATTCAAGAAATAGCAACTAAAGTGTCAACCCCCAGGCACTTATAGCTACTTGATTTTCTATTTGTATTTCTTGCTTCAGATGTGTCATAGGGTGAGTTGGTGGGACCTATTATGTGTGTATGCCTTGCTAACATGTGCTGGGGAATTCTAGGTCTTCTGTTGTGCTAGCAAGTGTCCTAGAAGGAACACAGAAGATATGATCTGTTTGTGTTTAGAGTAGAAAACACCTTGTTTCCTTTGTCTGAGGTAGATTCTTGCAGAAAAAAAACCAAAAACAACTTTTGTCTATGTGCATTAGTTTAGGCTATTAATATAATTAGACAAAATGTAATCAGGTCTCCCTAAAAACAGGGACTGTGACACACCATCCTCTCTGTTAAAACCCTGTACAGCTTTTGCTGGGGTCCTCTTTGCTCCATTGATCAGGGGTCTCCTATCAGCTGTTTGGCCATTCCTTCTACAGACTCATTAGCATGCAGTAATAACTTCAAACCAAGGAAAAAGCACCTTGTTTGAATGGCCTCATATGGGAAAAGATGTGAAAGCGATTTGCTTCTCACTGCTCACTGTGACTTCAGCTCTTGCCTCCCAGAGTGCAAGCATCTGGCAGAGTTAACCTGTCACAGTATCTCTCAAAAGAAATGAAGGCATTTTGAATTTACAACTTGAGGCAGGCCATGGCTTCATTCTGTCTAGGGCCTGAACTCATCTGAGCTTTTCTGCTCTCTCTGAAGATGGATGGATTTAATCAGCAGACAGTGATTGTAGTGTGAAATCAATCCTTCTGGACTAAGCAGTGAAATTTGGCATTTGGCACAGACACAGTGGAGAAAAAAAACATTTCTGAAATACAAAAGTGAATACTGAAATGCCAGCCAAAACATTAGACCTTCCTAAGCCCTCCTCAGACCCACTGAAAGGCAGATTTTAACTAAGTGCCATAGGGCACCCACGTAGATGACAGAAAATATCCTTGTATTGCATTATAAAATGGGCCTTCAGGCCTAAGCAATTGTTTATGGTTTGCCAGGGGTAAGCAAGTAAAAGACAGAAGTGTTAGACAGGAGGAGACTGGGCTGAGAACACAATGGAAAAGGAGTTCCCTGCAACCCTTCAGGTGTGTATTCTAGTATATTTTGCCTGCTAGTTATGCCATCACAGTTGATCCTTTTTTCCTCTTGAAATTACATTCTTCCCATCCACAGCAGTACCTCTGGATACAGCCCTGCAATAGCCCCACCCTGCTCTGTGCATATATGGGAAATCCCATGTATTTAATGGTTAAAATCTGATCATCTTATACTGTGTATATCACTTTACATCATATGCTACTGGAAAAAGCTGCAGGTTACAGTGCAAAATAAGGTTTCTGCTATTTTCCATGTGAGGGAACTTTCAGTACATTAAGTACATTTAATGCTATCAAAATTTCTTAATGCTAACAAGCATTTAATACAGAAAAATTAATGCTAACAAGCTCCCCAAGGTGAAATGTATCATATCTTATCTTCAGCTGAAGAGATTGCTAAATTTCATCACACTGCTAGAGAGCGTTAATTACCTATTGATTTCACCTTTAGTTCTGCAAGGCAGTGCTCAAAGCTGGGTAGTTTATTTTACTAAATCTGTCTGAGCATTGAAATAAATTCATAACAGTTTTCACAAAGTTGTAGAAATCCGGGATGGAAAAGGTTAGCCTGAAATCAGCATTCATAGTGTTCGAGAAACAGGGATGTTGCCTTTTCATCTTCTGAATTTCCATGGCCAGAAAAAGTTTCCTCTTTCCAACAGGACATTTTTTTGAACAAGCCTGAAGAATGAAAGATCAAGACCTAACCTGGTCATTAAAGTGTTCTTTGCATTATTCAAAGAGAAATTAAGGCAAAAAATCTCTTGGGCAACTTCAGAAGCTGAATTTTCCATCCATTTTTTGGAAAAGGGCAAAATTTCTGAAGAGGCCTTTTCTATGTGAAAATTTTCATATAGCTCCAGCCTAAAGCGACAGAGTATTTAATTGCTGTCCTGTGACTGGATTGTTATTTAATGAATGGATCTGATCCTTAACTCAACTAGTACAAGCTGAAAGTTTGCTTTGCTCTGTGTCATGGTTTAAGCCCAACCAGCAACCAAGGACCACAGAGCTGTTTGCTCTGTCCTCCTCCCCCTGCACTGGAACGGGGAGAAAATTAAAAGATAAAAAGTGATAAAACTTCTGTATTGAGATAAAGACATTTTAATGGGTACAGCAAAAGCAATGCATGCAAGCAAAGACAAGGAATGCATTTAGTGCTTTCGTGGACAGGGAAGCCACGTGTTTTCAGCACAAATGAACACACAGATCCATACTAGCTACTGTGAAGAGCATTAATGCTATCTCAGCCAAAACTTCACACCCTTACAGATTCTTTCCTGAAGAAAGTTCAATTTACCCGGTCTCCTGGTGCCTCCCAACCACCATGAGCCAAGGGAAACACTAGAGACCTGACTCTGGCTTAGTTTACTTTATTTTTACACTGAAATAAATTCCTGGTTTTCAATAAGCTACATGACAGCTGGAACAAAACTTTGATTCTGCATCTTTCCCCAGGGAAGCTGAAGTTTCTCTGAAAGAGTCCCAAAAATCAAGATGTCAAGTTTACCAGAGATGCCATGAAAGCTGAGCGCGTGCTTCAGATCATGTAAGTCACATTATTTGATTTAAACAATTTAAATGTTCTCTCAGCAAAAACCAATACATTCTCAAACCTTGAGCTACATTCCAAGATGGGAAAGTGAGAATGAAAAAACAAATTTCCTTTGACAATAATTTGCTTACTAAGTACCAAGGAACATTTCTAGCACTGTGTCATCAAACACGTATTTGTGTATGCACGTAAGTGAGTATTTACTTAGGTAGTTTGCATCCTGTTTTACATTAATGGCTTGTTCATGGCAAGAATTTTTAATTATGAAAATATGGCCATTTTCCTTCTAAAATTAAAAATATATTCATTTTTAACTAACAAGGCTGATGAGGCACTTGTAGACCTGAATAGGAGCTTTGTGTGATCGATTTAGATTCCTAGACTACATTATTAATAATGCAGAATGATTCCAAGTGTCAGTGGTGTTTATACCAAGATAAGATTTGAAACAAAATTTAAAAAAACCAAAAGGACATTGAATTAACTTACAAATTGCTTACAAATCTGCTGCATTTGGGAAAGTTCTTCAGATGAGGTTTTAGAGTGACAGAGTGATCCTATGCTCAGTTTCCATGGAAAATGCAATATGTATTCCTGTTCTTTGAGGAAAAATCAAACATATCTTCATATAGACATCCTAACACTTTATCAACTTTTATCTCTTTATTTCAGTCTTTACCAGAAGTCTTTGGTTACTAGAAGACTTCTTCCATTGTATGGTGAGCCCAGAAATCATTTCATCTTGTATAACATTGTGCAGCATATCTCAAGATAGGTAGTCCTGTAAATGAATGGATACTATAAAAAATAGCAACAGGTTTACAGAAAATGCTGATATAGTTTGAACCTTCTGAATATTTTTCTGCAGAGATATATCTTCAGTATGATACAGACAATACACAGTTGTATGCACTTTGTCCCCCTTTTTCCCCTCAGGGTAAAAACCCCTACATGCAAAGTCCTGTACTGTAATCCATAAAATATTTCAGTTGTCTACAGACAGAATTCGTGTATAATTTCCATGCTACATTCTACATCAGTAGAGGGGCTTTAGTGTCATTGAATTTGGAAACCCCCTCCCTGCTGCATCCTGCTTGTTATTTTTCTGTAATTATAAACACAGATTTTAAGGAGCATCTGGTTCTCAGCAACCCTTAAGAAAATCCTGCTCTCAATGATGTTGAGTGGGTTGAAATTTTCACTGCAATTCATGTGCGTCACAATGAATTTCTTCTTTAAACCTCAGCCTTGGAGTCTGGGCCAGTCACAGAGGGATGGAATTCAGGTTGAGTTTGTGCCTTTTCTTGGAGGAGCTATAACATCTGTGTGCTGCCTGTAATTAGGCTGGGTGAGAGGGAAAGACTGTGGGGGATAAAGCACATCTTTCCCCACCAGACTGGAAATCTACCTGGATAATCCATTTCCTCATTTAGAAATGAGAACGTTCTTCCATTCCATAGAAGCCTACTGGGTGCTAAACCTGCTGTGTCATGCAGCCTACTGTGCTGCAATGTGCCTGTGTCCTGCGTGTACATGTCTTTTTTAACAAAAAACTTTCTTCATCTTGGAGCTCAGAATTAATAATCAGTTATCTTATTTCCAAGATGTGTGAGCACACAGAAGCTGCTGTTTTGCTTCTGATGGAAGTACCATACCATCTTCCTTATTTTTTCCTAGGTATTCAAACTTCATAATTTCTGCCTTCACTGAATTTGTGTTTTGCCTACCTTTAGAAAACCTCATCCACTTGTTTTTTCTTTCAGGTGGCCTACAGGCAACATTCACTAAAAAGTCACATTTATACATCTCTTTAATCCTATCCCATAAGTTCTCTGTTGGCTCTTCATCCATCTCCCGGCAGAACTCCATGTTCTCCAGCTGATTCCTCACCTCTCACACCAAGCTCACATGACACATCTCACTTCTCACTCCTCATCTCACACATCATAACTCACACCCAGCTCTTCTTTCTCTCTCCATGTCCCCCATCAAGCTCCCACCCTGTGGGTGGCCAGGTTCTTCCACGTACCAGCACGGTCACCAGTGTACCCATGATGCTGAGCAGCTGTAAAGCATGTGATATCATGGCCCCACTCACAATCAGGGTAATTTAACACTGTCTAAAGCAGGATTATTTAATTGACTCTCATGTGACCAAAGCTTGGAGCAACTTCAGATTACACCATCAAGAATGTCATCTTCCAGGTCAATTAAAAAATTAACTGCAAGCAGAAGCAGTCATATATTGTTCATGCTGAGCACTTTGTAATAGCACACTACAAATCTGTTCATTAGTGCAACATCCCTGCCTGGAAAGGGACACATATGGCCCACTCTGAGAAGCAAGATTGGGTACAACTTTCTGCATCTCACAAAACATGTCAGGATTTGAAGAAAAAGCAATTATTCTGGGCTCTGTTTGCAATCCCTACCGTTTTCTAGGAGCAATGCTAATCCCGGCTGTTATCTACATTCCATTGCTACCTTACTTAAGCAGCTGTCTTGAGATGTTACTCAATGGTTTGAGTAATTTTGGTTATCTAAAGAGAAAACAATATTGGTATAGTTTCACCCTCTGTGAGACAAAATTGCCCAGAACATAAAGAATCATAATTTTCTGATAGTGTGGAAACATCTTTCAAACCCTTCAAACCACTGTCCCACCAGGCAATGCTAAAGTTTCCATGAAATACTGCTGCAGAAGTTGTCTTTATTCACTACTCTATATCAACAAAATAAACTCAAAACTCAGCTTTCCCTGAAACAGAAGTAAGCCCAAAGAAAGCATAATGAGAACTGAAAATCCACTACAAATTAAACAACATTAATTGCCAGTATTTGTTTCACCCACAGAAAAAAATACAATTCCATGTTCCTTTCAGCAAGGATCATTAACAGGACTGATGGAGACAGAGTGAAGAAAGGATTGTCATATATGGCATTTGAGAAATTACCTTCCCTCTTTGAAAATACATGTTTGATAGAAGTACTTATAGAGAATGGGACTAATATTAAAATTACAATTACAACCTGATAAACCCTTTTATAAGAGCCTGCATTGATCAGGTGCTAGGTGCTGTTTGATGGATTTTGTTAATGGGTCTGAGTTTCACTGAAATATATTCTTGTCCTTGATTGTGAGATGATTCTTCTTTGGAGTGCTCTTTGGAGGAAGCAGTCAGCAGTGCGTGCACTAACAGTCCTTAAAGTCCACGGAAAACCTCACCTGTTCATCCACACCATGAGTTCTGCATGGACACACTGGCTTCATGCTGGACCTGCCCATCACCACAAACTTATTTCCTAGTTTGGATTCTGTTTCCTTTCCATAAGCTTAAAAAAGAAAACAACAAAAACCAGAAACAACTTTAGAAAAAAACAGAGCAGTCTTAGGTTTTCAGTATCACGATTAAAAGTTGCTAGGCAAAATTCAGACAAACAGCTACAACTCACATATTCCTCTTTGTATTTTTACAGAGAAGGGAATGCCATGTGTATTTTTAGGGTAAGTTGTATCTAAATCATCACTTTTGGGCAGTTTTCCTTCAGTAAACAGACTGTAATATGATGTACCATCTTCTGGTTTTTAGATCACCTATAAATGTCTGTCAGATTAAAGACAGCAAAGCTCAAACATGTCAAACAACATTAAGAGAACAGAATCAGAAAGCTATCTCCAAGATTTCTTCATTGTTCTTTTGAAAATGCATATAATAACATGAGAAAGCAACCCTTTGAAGTAGTTTTAAAATGTAAACTGCTGTTAATAAAGTTGGTTTGTTCAGCACACCACAATGAAAACCACTGTCACCATGAGCTGTCTGCTGGGGCATTTGTCTCAGGCTACTTGTTTTTATTCTCTGCAATGACAGAGTAGCCTGCTGTGGGAAGAGCAGAGCCAAAAGCACTGTTCCCACATAGGATTTGCCAGTGAGGATGCACTGTGAGTGGGAAGCTCACAAGAGTCTGACTGCTGTCTGAAAGGACCTACTTCTGGGACCTAATCCTCAGCAGTCTCTGCTGGAATCTGGGCTGGTTCAGCCTTTATCTTCAACTGGTGAATGTAGGTGCTCAGCTGTGCATCACAATAGGGCCCCTCCAGCTTGGTTTAATCCTTAAAATCATAATTCAATTCATGTAATTCCATTCTCTCTATATAATGACTAAGGCAACTGTAATAATGGCAGAGAGAGATTCCCATTTCATGTTTTTTCCTTAAATACCTTGCAGTGATCACTATGGAAAGATCTGTTGGTAGGGTCCCTACCATTTAATATCAATTTAAGAGCATTGATATACTCCATAAAGACAGATTCAATTAATCCCACAGCTCGGAATGCAAATCCATTTGAGCAAGCTTGCACTTGGAATTTATCCCCCTACATACAAGAGAACATTGGTTCAGTTACACAGAAGGTACAGGCAGGTAATACAGAAGGAATATTGCTATGCATTCTTCATAATCTTCAGACCTTTTACCTCCTTGCATGTGACAAAGTGTCTTTTGTTGCTTTGTCAAGAGATATTCTTTCTCTGTACCTCTTATATGCATTAATGAGGTTCTCTTGATATATGTCATTTCACCTCTTTTGAAACCCAGTTCTGGATAGTGTAAGGCTGAGCAAGTTGTGGTCTAACATAGCCTGTAATGATGATAAATTATATTTACTGGCCATTCCAAATTCTCTGTTAAGCCTTACTAAATTCCTGCACCCTCTCTCCCACCCTGCTACCAATCACTAGCTAAGTCTTTTTGGATTTTAACTATCAGAACATAGGTGCTGGGTTGTCTCCACTGAGTAAAATTTTATTAGGAATATCTGCTGTGAGGACAAAAAGGAGGATTTTCTTCTCTAAATTCATATCTTGTGCTTGTGTCTTGTAGTAGTAGGGACAGGCGAACGGAAGATCACGGGATGTGACGGAAAGAGAGAGACCCTTCCCCCATTCTTCTCCCTGCCCCACGTTATCTATTAACCCCAGAGCATGTGACCACACCTGTTCCAGTAGTTTTCCACTACCGACTAACCCCTGAGACCCCACAACCCCCCTCTGACGTAGCAAAGACCCCCAAGACTATTTAAACCTACGAGATGAGATAATAAAGGCTTTCAACCGTCCGCCACACTGGTGCAAGCGTCTTTGTCGATAGCCCGAGCGGTCTGGAGAGGCCAGACCGCCGTGCTGCCCCCGGAACCAAGTCGCCTGTTGTCTTTTGCAAGGCAATATATTTGGTGCCGAAACCCGGGAAAAATTCGCCCGGCTGATGGGATACACCTGGACAGGAGCAGCGGCCGGAGCGGTCAGACCGTATCTTGGCGCAGGGAGACGTCCCGGGACCCGCGAGCGTCATGGACAGTATCGCCAGGGTCGTGAGTGTGAGTTATAAGCATGGGGTATCGAATTTAAGCTCAAGGACTTTTATCTTGCTATAGCGAGGCTGCTTGAGCTTGGGGCAACCGAAAGCCCAGTGGATGCCATGCATCCGGGAATATGGGAAAAATGCACGGCCACGCTAGCCGAGGAAACGAAATCCTCAGGCAGTGGCAAGAGCGTAACGGCACGGGGCAAAGTAGAAAAAGCCCCGCGCAGGGCAATAGAAAAGCAAGAGACGCGGAGTGCAGCACGTACGTGTTTATTAGTTAGACCCGGGTTCGGGGTGGGAGCGGGAGCGCAGACCGTCCCTGAAGACGATCCGCCCAGGAGCGGGGACCCGGGGGGGCTCGGCACATCACCTCCTTCCCCGGATCAGAGCCCAATCCCTGCCGCAGAAATTCCCCGAGAAATCGCGGCTTCCCCGCCCGTCCCGCTGCCGCCGCCGGTCCGCGATCCGTTGTCAGAAGTGCAGCAAAGCGCGGAACGTTTTTGGCAAGGGCTGGCGAAAGAAGCCAGAGACGCAGAAACCGCGGCTCGAGAAAACACCCTGGCCATGTCGCCTCCTTACCCCCTTGAAAATGGCGCCGATCGCCGTGGAGAGGGGCGGGGCGCAGGTAGCCTCGGCGCGAAAACTCGGGAGCCGCGCGATTTCAGGAATGCGCGTGCGCGGGAGAAAGAGGCGGAGAGCGGCAGAGAGCGCGGAGCCAATCGGCGGCCGCGCCTGACGCAGCTACCATATAAGGGAGAAACCACCCCCTGCGGGAGGCGCGGCGAGCCGGGGGGGCGGGAGCGGCGCCACCCCCGCGGGGAGGAGCGAGCTCGGGGCCGGACAAAACGGCGCGGAGCCCCGGAAGTGCGCTGGCATTCAACTTCCGTCTCGGAGCCCGGCAGCAGCTCTGCCGGCTCGGAAGAGCCGGTGGGAGCCGGCCGGAACTCCAAAACGGAGAGAACAGAGCCAGCGCGATTTAAGACAAAACCAAGTAAAACTCTAAGCCGCACCGAAAAGCGGTCACAATACGAACCAACCCAGTTTACCAGCTGGAGAAAACTATCCTGCTGGGGCTGTGGGAGGAAAGGGCATCTCGCCAAGGAATGCGGGTCCCAGCCCCAGGGGAACAGGACGGGGGCAGGCAGCCCTCATACCCCATACCCCCACAGGAAGCAGCCAGCTTCATACCCCCGCCAGCGAGTCTCGCGACACAGCCTACGGCACCTTCGTACCCACCGCCACTGCAAGCAGCGCCTGTGCCGCAGGGTCAGCAGGGGGCGCCCCAGAACGGGACCCCTGGGTGGCCCTGGCCCTGAAAATAGGGAAGGAACCCCCGAGGGTGTGGGGGACATGCCGCCTCTATGGCAGTCGGGACCCCCACGTAATAGGGCTTCAGTCTTGGGCAGACACAGGAGCAGACTGCTCGATCCTGCCCCAAGCCCTATGGCCCCGACACTGGCAATGCAAGGAAGTCCCTCCAGTGAACGGGGTGGGAGGGCTGTCCCGAGCTTGGAAAAGCACCCAATTAGTAGCTATAACGCTGCATACAAAGAAAGGGCCAGAACGGACAGTAGCAATCCACCCCTACATTTTACAAAACTCTCCACCCCTGATACGAAGGGACATCCTTACTATGTCAGGAGTCAAGATTACAAATTTATAATAAGGGCCACTGCTGCACACCCACTGCTGCCAATCAAACCTGACCCTCAAAACAAAACTAATGAGAAGCTGTGAGTTCTGTTTGCAGGACACGCTCGTGGACCGTCCCCGTGATGCATACACCCCTGCTCCAGAGAGAGATGACAGACCACCAAACCGCCAAACGAAACCCCAGGATCCCACGGCGGTGAGACCCAGACATGTACAGTGTCTCTGTGCAATTTTACTGTTAAGGCTTGTGGCCGGGGGGCAAGCTAACCCAGGCCACTACCCTCATCAGCCATTTAAGTGGGTCATGTAACATCTTTCAAGTGACAAGGTGTTCAAAGAGATCACCACAGCAAACACCCCATCCTTCGTGTTCCACATAGCCGACCTGTTTAAAAGCTACCTTACTAACCCTAAATGAAACCAAATCGAACCTGACTAACCCCTATTAGTTTTGCTATGATGTTAAACCCCCTTTCTACGAAAGCATTGCTTTAGACACCCCCTTCAGTTACTCCACAGCCAGTGCCCCCCACCAGTGCAGATGGGACACTCCCCGCAGAGGAATCCCCCTGAGTCAAATCACAGGACAGGGCAGATGTTTTAGAAACGCAACCTTAGCGAAGCAGAAAAGCAACTTCAGCACTAAAGTTGTCAGGCCCAACAGAAAAACTAACAAGTGGGTGATCCCATCTGCGTCTGGGATGTGGATTTGCCAAAGATCCGGAGTGAGCCCTTGTGTGTTCCTTGCCAAATGACTCTACCGATTTCTGTGTTCAAGTTCTGATTGTCCCCAGGGTCCTGTATCACTCAGACGAAGAGATATACCATCTTCTCGAGGAACCTAACAGACTCCACAAAAGAGAAATCATCACAGGTATAACCATCGCAATGTTGCTTGGCCTGGGAGCAGCTGGCACAGCCACGGGTGTCTCAGCCATCGCAACCCAGCAGCACGGACTCTCTCAGCTGCAAATGACCATCGATGAGGACCTGCAGAGGATCGAGAAATCCATCTCCTATCTAAAGAAATCAGTCTCTTTGCTTTCAGAAGTGGTTTTACAAAATAGGCGGGGACTGGACCTCTTGTTCATGCAGCAAGGAGGACTGTGTGCAGCCCTGAAAGAGGAGTGCTGCTTTTATGCAGATCATACGGGAGTCGTTAAAGACTCCATGGCAGAACTCCGAGACAGACTGGCTCAGAGAAAGAGAGACAGGGAAACCCAACAGAGCTGGTTTGAATCCTGGTTCAATCCATCACCTTGGCTCACCACATTAATTTCCGCCCTGGTAGGTCCACTGGCAATACTGCTTTTAGCTGTTACCATAGGACCATGCCTGCTGAACAAACTAGTCTCGTTTGTTCAGGCCCGTCTAGAAAGGGCAAACATTTTGTTCATAGGCCACCAACAAATGCTGTAAACCAAAAACTGCGAACACAGTCAGTCGCTAAAGCCTTCAAGACCTGCCTTGAAAAAATTACTCAGGTTTACCAAACCACCCTTTCCTTGACAAGTCACAAGTTTGTACCTCACTCCAGTACCTATATCTACGACTACCTCATTTTATATATGATAAGGTGAGGGGAGATGTAGTAGTAGGGACAGGCGAACGGAAGATCACCGGATGTGACGGAAAGAGAGAGACCCTTCCCCCCTTCTTCTCCCTGCCCCATGTTATCTATTAACCCCAGAGCATGTGACCACACCTGTTCCAGTAGTTTTCCACTACCGACTAACCCCTGAGACCCCACAACCCCCCTCTGACGTAGCAAAGACCCCCAAGACTATTTAAACCCACGAGATGAGATAATAAAGGCTTTCGACCGTCCGCCACACTGGTGCAAGCGTCTTTGTCGATAGCCCGAGCGGTCTGGAGAGGCCAGACCGCCGTGCTGCCCCCGGAACCAGGTCGCCTGTTGTCTTTTGCAAGGCAACATGTCTGAGTAGGGTTCACTGGGTGATGCACTGTCCAAGGGAAGGGAACAGGACATGTTTTTTTCTGTGCACATCTCCACTAATCTGGGAAGAGATTTAACTAAAACAACCTACCCAGCATCACCCTGGCTATTGCGTGGTCAGCCCCTTCCATCAAAATTACGCAGGTGGATGAAATATAAGAGCCCAAAGCTTTCACCTCTTCCCTGGTCCCATGCAGGTTCTCTGCCTCTTGGCAAGTGAAAAGATTACAAGTAAGATGTAAACCAAATTTTTGTTCTCTCTCTTGTCATTAGACAGTGCACTGTGACCAAGAGGTATTTCAAGGTACTGCAACTTCCATGGAAACAGCATCACAAAAAACATTTTTAGCTCTTAATTACAGTAGCAGAAAAGAAGATGGAAAATAAAAAAGTAAAAAGGTGAAAAGATCCATAAGGCAAAAAGTAGTCAAAAGGATTCTGACCTTTCCTCATTTTCGTTTTCCTTTTTCTTTACATGTGGAGAGATTTTGTACAGTTCACTCCTATCTCACTTTGATTAATTCACTTCACTGGCATCCTTTAAGGCAGTATAAAAGATCTCTCCAGTTCTCTTTTAAATGGAAAGCAAACAAGGGGTGGTCTGGAACATCAAACAAGTGGCAGTTGTCTGCAGCTAGTGACACCACGAATTTTCATAGCATCATAGGATGGATATCCTGAGTCACAATGTACCTGCAAGGATCATCAAGGCTATCTCCTGACTCTGCACATGACAATCCAAAAAAACACACCTTGTGTCCGAGAGTATTTGAAAATTCTGGAAATATTATTATGTTTCTGGGAGTTCAATGACAATACACTATTATTTGTTTCATTATTTTCAAGATGTAAGGAAAATGTTTGGATAGCATTCACATAATTTAAAAGTATGCAGCAATCTAAATGGCTTGGCTCCAATAGCATGTAATTTTCATGGAAAAGTATAACATTAGCATTGCATTGTGGTAGTCTCCAAATTAATAGAAAACCAGCAAGATTATTTGTTTCTACTTTAATTCCTGGTCCACGTTTTTCATTCTGCAGCTTTGTTGATCAATTAGTAGAGAGAAACCAACAATTAACCTTGAAAGTTATGTATATGTATACAAGGTTTGAAAGATTTGTATCCACTCTCAAAAGAAGTTCAGAATTAAAGGAGGTCTTTTATTTTGTCATTCTTGCATACCCACAAATGCTCGGGTTCTTTACCACATGACTACCTCTTAAAATGTCTTCTTTTGGAACTCAAAATGTCCCTCAGACATTTTCAGAGGTTCCAGGCCTTGGTCAGAAGCATTTTAGACCCTGGCAAGCAGATAAAAACAGCTGTGATTTTGAGTTTGAGCCATGGAACGAGTTACCAACTTTGAAGGCGGAACAAGCAGTCACAGAGGGTTAGATGGTATAGTAGAAGTAATTACAAATTAGAGGGGAAATTTTTTTAGTATTGTACAGGGGGGTTTTAATATCTGTACAGGGGGGTTTTACTTTTTACAGGAGGGTCAGAAGTTCTAAGATGGAGGAAAGTGGGCCTGATCCTGTTCTTCCTCCTTCTTCTTCCTTGCCTCCATGTTCTTGGTGATGCTGGCACTCATGGATTGGTTTAGAGTAGAAAAGCACATTGTAACATAGGTAGTAGGTATTGGGGAAAATCTGTAAACATATAATACGTAATATATCATATAAAAGATAGCAGCAGCCCTGGGCGGGGAGAGAGAAGACGAAGACACCAGACAGTGAGGGTGTCAGGAGTGTGTGTGTCTCTGCCTGGGCTGCTGACCAAAGCAGCCACAGCGGGCGAAGACAATCTTTTAGGTAACTAGCAATAAACTGCCTTGAGACCAAACAACAAGAGGCTGCGGAGTTTTTCTTTGGAAGCACGGGTTGGAGGAGAGACTTTACCACCACATGAGACCCCTGAATCAATCCCGGGATTCTCACAGTTTTCCAGATATTAGAAATTATTTTACAACCTTATCAAAACACCCATTTTTGGATTTAAATTTAATTAGACATGAGATTCAGAGGAAGTTACACATTGTTCCTTGCAGGTATTGAGTCAGGATTTGGACTATAAGATTGTGCTGCGCACCCTCAAGCTCTGTCCAGAAGCTCTCACAGCTCCAGCTCTTCCTGGTCCCTATACACAAACTGTGAACCCTTTCTAAATTATTGGTTTTTGCTTCCACCACAGACACTACCCACTGCTTTAGCTCTTGCACAGATATTTGATTACCTCAATTGACTCCCTACAGGCACAATTTGTGAAAGAAAGCTAAATATAAGTAAGCCCTCTGGAGAATTTGAAGTTAGCCAGTATTCAGAAAAGGAATTCGGGATCACATCACAAAATATATCATGGACCAAACAGTTTTCTGGAATTGTGTTAGGGAAAAGAGGCACATTGATATTAAAAAAAAAAATGTGGAACAAAACCAATATTCAGAGAAAACAGCCACAGCTCTTTGCCTCTGGTGTTCCTCATCCATATAATATGTCCAACTAATGTTTATGACTTTGGACTAAAGAGCAGTTAAATGCAATTTATTTGTTGCTCCAAGGACATTTAGAGCATGATGAGGCTCAATTTGTCTGGTCTCTGGCTACAATTCTTCACTCACACTGACACCATTAGCTTATTGTGGCCCAAGATATTTACTGCTTGCTCCATATTTCCAGTTAAGATTCATTTATGGCCATTGTATTGCAGTTTTCTGGGACTGATATTCATAACTTAGATGATTTCCAGAATGTGCTCTAAACACGTTACCCCGTTGACTTGAAGAGCTTGCATAGTGCATGTGCTGTGCCTAATTTTTTCTGTCACGTGTAAATAACAGTCACATTCCTGAAATCAATTTGAATCCAAACATACACAGCGCCTTTTCTATTCTGTCCAATTTCTCACTCCCCTTTATCCTCTATTGTGGGCACAGCAGTGGAAAATATGAATAACACCTTTGTTTATTGGCTGATACAGAATGGAGACATATTTCCCTGCAGAAGATTTATGATCCATGAGCCCATTACATTTGGATTGCAGCTAGCAGATTAGTTGGAAATTTGTCTCATTCAGAAAGCATCAACAATGGTGATTCATCTCAATAATTTCACTGAAGGATCTCAGCAATGTTTCGAGCCACAAGCAGGTGCTCAATTGCCATTCATTAAGAAAGTCATATGAAGGGAGACATTGCAATAAAAATGCAAGCATTCTTATTTATTTTGGGTGAGAGAAAAATGTGGATGCGAGAGGCATTTCTTTGTTTACTTGTGGAGTTAGAACTTTGCTTGGAAAGAAACCTTTAAGGCTGTTAAAATCTGTTAATTTATCACATATCAGACCTTCTTGTTTATGTGTTGCTGCTTATAATGGGAATTGAATTAATCTTCTACATTCTGACTCATTAAAAACCCTGAGAGGACTTGAATATGGCCTTTTATATATGGGAATGTCTAAATTCAATAGGCTTTGTCTCAAACTGTCAAAAGGGGAGCCTACACTTGAGTTAATAACTATATTTAATCTCCTCAATATGTGACCTGAGACACAGAACTTGTAGAATTTCAGCACAAAATAATGGAGTTCCTACTTCTTCCCCCAGCTCTCCATGGAATATCCCTGTGGTCAACTAAAGTGAGGTGTCCTGGCTGTGTCCCCTCCCAGATCCTCAGCCATCTCAGCCTACTCACTGGTGGGATGCTGTGAGAGGCAGAAAAGACCTTGATGCTGTGTAAATGCTGCTTAGAAATAACGAAAATATCCCTGTGCTATCAACACTGTTTCCAGCACAAATCCAAAACAGCCCCAGAGTAGCTACTGTGAAGAAAACCAACAACCAAGACCAGCACAACCAGCAGACACAGGAGTGATGACACTGGATCTGCTCTTACATCTTACACAGAGCTGGGCACCATGATGATTCATGGCCATAATATATTACTTGAATTCTCTGGAATGTGCATTCTGAGGAAAGGATTTTCAGTTTAGTTCTGTGTGTCTTTATGCCTCACCCATCTTTTAATTTGTTATGCATTTTCTTTGTGAGAGTCGGTGTAGGTATTCCCTGCTAAAGCATAACATTGGGTATTTCACAGAAGGCTCCTTCTTTGGAAATTGATTTAACTTTCCTTGGAAATTAAGTATCTGACGATTGCATCACTCATTTGTCGACACAACAATTCCTTTAAAAACCACTTTATGTAGTTTACTCACAAAGTTTGTTCCACTGACTTGCTTCCTCACTTATTTTCCCCAAATTGTCCACCCGTGCAGTTAATTACCTTCTCCTGAGAACAGACCTCACATTACCTGTAATGCCTAGAATCTTTTTTTTGATCCTCTGAGCAGCTCTTAGACACCGCTTTCCTGGGCATCCTCAGGACCCAGGATTGTGGGCCTGCTCCTTGTGACCAAAGTGATCCACCACAAACCCTTCCACAGCTCACAGCTCTCCAGAGGTGTGTGAATATGTAGGATCTTCTGCTTTGGGGTCCCTTCACAGGAATATTTGGATGCAGGATGCTTTAGTAGCTGAGTTTTAAGGGGTTTTCACAACAAAAGACAATATATGCCTTCATATAAGTGAATTCCCTTAAATTATATTTTGGTCACCACAGGTGAGCTCAGTGTCTAACTCAGCAGAATTACAAAGTCAGAAGAAGTCAGGAGGGAAGAGAAAGCATGCAGCCATTTATTTGTTCTTCCTACTATACTCAAGGCTTTGTCTCTCATAGCTTGGCCCAGTGGACAGACCAATCAGTATTTCTGGGCTTTGGGTTAACAAGATGTCTGCTGAACATCTCAAGTCTTAGGATGAACAGAACCACCTGAGGAAGGAACGGCATGACCACTGAGATCCAAAATGTAAATGAAATTATTAAAGGGACCAAAGAGAGATCCCAGAGCCATCACATATGTTGTAAGGCTTCAGATATATTGCACCATTTCTTCTCTGGCTTAAACGGTGGAACAGATGGCTTGTTGGCAGCCTAATGACAACTCTCCATGCTTCCAGCAGCTCTGCCCAAAAAGAGCTGAATAATACCCTCTTTGACTCTGAAGAGAGCATTTAAAAGTGTGTGCATGTATCTAAGTCTAACTCATATTCCTATGATTGTTGGTTGCCCTGCTTGTTTGCCATGCATTGTGCTGTAATTAGCACTGGAGAATAGAGCTCTAAAGAGTTCCATAAATCTTGCTGAAGTGAGTCATTTCCCTTATGTAAATGTCACCTTTTGGAAAGAAAACTGCTAAGTCTTCTTTTACAGTATTAAGACAATAAATTATTTGTCATAAAACAAGCACTCTTCCATGTAATGAAAATCAATAGTGATTTTATTGACCATAGGGAATAACAAAGTCAACTGGAACTGAGAACTTTCCAAATGTCATGGTTGGTTGTTTATCTTCAGGCAGATTATTTTAATCTTCATGAGAACTAATGGGAGGCTACATAACTTCATAGTAGCAGCAGAGGTTTAACCACACTCTCAATTTGCTGCTTTCAAAACCACATGCCAGCTATGAGGAGTGGATCTGCAAAGCTGAGAGCTCAAGTTGCTTTCCAAAAACAGTTCAAAAGCTTTGATACTTTACATGAAAAATGTTTTTTTGTCACTCATGTCTCTTGTGTATATTCAACAGCACGGTTTTGGGTGCAAAGACCAAGCATAATGTCTTCAGCTATTAGTAATCCCT